>NC_039367.1:116895104-117266304 GCF_003573695.1 Papaver somniferum
GCCAGCCGCACCACCGTGCCAATGGCAAACCACGCCAGCCACGTCTCCGCGCCAAGGCATTCCAGCATGCCATCCGCACCACCGTGCCAATGGCAAACCACGCCAGCCACGTCTCCACGCCAAGGCATGCTAACCATGCCAGCCGCACCACCGTGCCAATGAAAAACCATGACAGCCACGACTCCTAGCCAAGGCATGCCAGCATGCCATCCACACCACCGTGCCGATGGCAAACCATGCCAGCCACGTCTCCGCGCCAAGGCATGCCAGCATGCCAGCCGCACCACCATGCCAGCCACGTCTCCGCGCCAAGGCACGCCAACCATGCCAGCCGCACCACCCTGCCGATGGCAAGCCATGCCAGCCACGTCTCCACACCAAGGCATGCCAACCATGCCAGCCGCACCACCGTGCCAATGGAAAATCATGCCAACCACGCCTCCATGCCAAAGCAAGGCCGGCCCTAAACCATGCCGCTGGCTGCCAAACGAAGGGTTGCAACAATCAACGACCACCCTTCCATCTGAGATTCATATCTCAGCCGTCCAAGTTCGCCACCAAACACATGGCAACTTGCGGCCCAAGGCCAAACATCACGGTTTGCACCAAACCCTAATTTTGGCAGTGCTTACACTATGCCAAAGCCAGGCCGGCCCTAAACCATGTCGTTTGCTGCCAAACTAAGGGTTGCAACAATCAACGGACACCCTTCCATCTGAGATGCAGATCTCAACCGTCCAAGTTCGCCACCAAACGCATGGAAACTTGCGGCCCAAGGCCAAACATCACGGTTTGCAACAAACCCTAATTTTGGCCGCGCCTACACTATGCCAAAGCCAGGCCGGCCATAAACCATGTCGCTGGCTTCCAAACGAAGGGTTGCAACAATCAACGACCACCCTTCCATCTGAGATGCAAATATCAACTGTCCAAGTTCGCCACCAAACGCATGGAAACTTGCGGCCCAAGGCCAAACATCACGGTTTGCACCAAATCCTAATTTTGGCAGCGCCTCTACTATGCCAAAGCCATGCCGGCCCTAAACCATGCCGCTGACTGCCAAACGAAGGGTTGCAACAATCAACGACCACCCTTCCATCTGAGATGCAGATCTCAGTCGTCCAAGTTCGCCACCAAACGCATGGCAACTTGCGGCCCAAGGCCAAACATCACGGTCTGCACCAAACCTTAATTTTGGTCGCGCCTACACTATGCCAAAGCCATGCCGGCCCTAAACCATGCCGCTGGCTTCCAAACGATGGGTTGAAACAATCAACGGCCACCCTTCCATCTGAGATGCAGATCTCAGCCGTCCAAGTTCGCCACCAAACGCATGGCAACTTGCGGCCCAAGGCCAAACATCACGGTTTGTACCAAACCTTAATTTTGGCCGCGCCTACACTATGCCAAAGCCGTGCCGACCCTAAACCATGCCGCCGGCTGCCAAACGAGGGGTTGCAACAATCAACGACCACCCTTCCATCTGAGATGCGGATCTCAGCCGTCCAAGTTCGCCACCCAAGGCGTGCCAACCATGACAGCCGCACCACATGTGCCAATGGCATGTCGTGCAACCTTCCACGCCAAGGCATGCCAACCATGTCGCATGTGCCAATGACATGCCATGCCATCCACATCTCCGCGCCAAGGCATGCCAACCATGCCACATGTGCCAATGGTATGCCGTGCCATCCACATCTCAACGCCAAGGCATGCCAACCATGCTAGCCGCACTGTTGTGCCAAAACCATTCCAGCCTTACCTTCGTGTCGCTGGCTGCCAAAACAAAGGGTTGCAATAATCAACGACCATCTTTCCGCCTGAGATACAGATCTTAGCCATCCAAGGTCACCAGCTAACGCGTGGCAACCTTTGGCCCAACGCCAAACCCTACTTTTGGCCGCGCCTAAACTTTGCCAAAATCCTAGCTTGACCACGCCTAAACTATGTCAAAGCCACGCCGGCCATACTTTCATGCCGCTGGCTACCAAACGAAAGGTTGCAATAATCAACGGCTACCCTTCCTCTCAAGATGCAAAATCTCGACCGTCGAGGGTCACCACCGATCCGACAAGTCTCCCAAGCTCAACTTGCCAAACAAACAGCAATATGCTACACGTTTTCCACGAAAACACTCGAGACATCAACACATGTCACAAATTGGGGGATGCTCATTGGGGTATTAATTTGGCGGTTTACAGTGTGCGGCGTACACTACGCCCGTTACAAGATAGTGTCATAAGAATGAGGCGGTTAGTAAATACTGGGAGTAATTGTGAAACACTTTCCTTCATTATGGAAAATCAATTCCAGGCGTTACCGATTACCACCTCCTCCCATTTACTCATCCGTTTCTATTTCTTACGAGACCAGAGTACGTTTCATTTGGACTTGTATAAATAGGTCTTACCTATTTCCACCAAATAACAAGTTTTTGGTCAGGTGCATACAACACTCACAAATCACTTGTTAGCTTTCCCATCTGTTAGATTTCACTTTCTGATACAAGTCAAACAATTATTCTGGTCTCAACACTCTCTTCGCTTCCCTCCCAAAAACCAACCCTTCTCCTTCACTTTGTGACCGAAGCAAGTCTGGAACGACCATTTGTTGGGTTAGGACGGATTTGTACAGATTGATCTCTCGAATCTAAAGTACTCCCTTGCAGTACATTGTTTAGGGTTTAAGCTCATTTCTCTTCCACAACACATGAAATTACCGAAACCAGCAGAAACTGTTTTCACCCTCAAACAATTGGCGACCACAGTGGGAGATTAATCTCTCAGTTGCAATATCGATTTCCAATTTCCAGTATCACCTTTCAATTCCAATTTCAACATGGTAGAACTCAGATCCGGATCAGCTGCAAACTCCGAGAATACCAACGTGGAATTTGTCCCTGGTATTAACGCTACTTCCAGCGACATCACTACACCACCTACTGATCCCAGCAGCACCGAAAGCACTCATTCAGGTGTTACGCCGCCAGTCACCAGGGCCAGAGTCGCCGCCGCCTCTAATGTTTTTGCGCAACCTGCTAATCCTGACAGCACCGAAAACGCTCCTTCGAGCGTTACACCGCCAGTCACCCGGGCCAGAGCTACCGCTACCGCCCCTAATGCTTCGTCAAGCATGGCGCTTCCAACCGCCACTAGGACTCAAGTTACCCCACCAACGGGACGATAAATCGGAGGAGCCAGGGGGGCCGACCCAATATCACCATCGCTGATTTGATGGAACGACAGAAGGTTCTTGCTAGAGCCCAGACAGACAAGGTTTCGACTCAGAAAGAAGTACTCGTCTTTATCAAAGCCCTGACAGAACGGCTACTGCCGGAGCAACGCCATCCGGGTCCAATGGGAAACGCCTCCAACACCCCTGGCGCCGGCACCTCAGCAGAGCGCATCTCCGCGGATGAAGATATTCCTGCCAAAACCCCACTGGAGAGAAATTGACCGTCCAATTTTGTCACACGAGAGGATGTGGAGCAACTTCTTCAGAATCGAGTCAAAAGTGATGAAATAGACGTGCATCAGCATCAACCCCTTACCCACCTGAAATACAAAGAATTCATCTTCCAAGAGGATACTCCTCTCCTCAATTCACCCTGTACGACGACACCGGAAATGCACATGAGCATATCTCTCGATTCCTGGAGTCCGTAGGCGAACACGAATGCAATCACGTTCTTCGTCTGAGGGACTTTTTGAAATCGCTTACCGGAAGAGCATACACGTGGTACAACATCATCGCGCCAAACAACATCCCCAACTGGGGTGGCATGGTTACCGCGTTTTACAAGAAGTACTTCTTCGTGTCTGAGAAAGTTACTTTCTCGGACCTAGGAAGTATGTACCAGAAAACCGACGAACATCCAAATGATTTTGTCAAGAGATTTAGGGTTCAAGCACTAGATTGTCATGACCCAAACGTGACCGAGCAGCAGTTGGTGAATTTCCTGCATCAACGTTATGGGTCCTATTTACCGCGCCTTGCTAGAGAACCCGCGTTTCCAGACATTCTCTGAACTCCATGAAGCTGCCAAGCGATCATCCACGACAACACCAGCATTATTAGAAAGAGCTAGACTAGACGGAGCCGAAGACATGTGCGAAACTCGCGGTAGTAGACGCCTTGCCAACAAGCAGTACAACGTCGGTCCCTCCTCTGTGAGCGTAGTGGATGAGGGAGGAAAAAGAAAAGCCCCAGTTGCGGACCAACATCCTAAACGTGAGGCGCCAGCGCGACGAGCATCCCCATCACGGAGGACCGCCACTAAAGCTCCCATGCGTCATCACGAAGCTGAAGGAAATGTTTTGTATTTTCCATTTCCCATCGAGGAGGTGATCAAACTCTTAGAGGCATGGATTCAAGATGATTTTATCAGACTACCATCTCCCAGGCGCCCACCGACCGAGGCCGAGATGGCAAACCCCAAATACTGCCACTACCACAGATTTATTCATCACCCAACCAGTAATTGCAATAGACTAAAGCATATCTTCAAGGAAAATGTAGAAGCAGGAGAACTTCAGCTGGGGAACGAGGGAGTGCATAGAGATCCACTTCCGGTGAGGAATTGCGGGGTCTCTGGGGACTCCGTGCACGAGACTGTACAATCCATGATGCAACATGTATGTGAAATTCTCTACCTTTCCAAGGCGCAACATCAAGACATATTCACGGCTCTCAATATTGTCGTGTCAGGCAAACGACTTTTTCCTACCCCGGAACCGCACAAAGATCCTAAGCTCACTCAGGAAGTGGTACTGAAAAGCACAACTGGGGACTACTGACCACGGCCTATTTAAGAGGCATTGAATTCGGCAACACACTAATCGACGCGGCCTCTGACTTCAACATCGTTACCTTCAAGACTCTGAAAGTTGCGGGAATTTTGAAGCAAGAATCTACCTATTCCCCGTCCATAATCAAGAACCCGGAAGGGAAAGCCTTGAACGCGTACGGCTGCGTTAACCTCGAGATCAAGATGGGAGACGCTATAACGCATGACAAGTTTCACATTGTCAAAGAACTAAGTTACGACATGATCTTGGGGCGCACGTGGTATCCGACAATAAAGCGAAACTGGGAACATCCCCCCTGCCGATGTCGACAACAGACAGAATCTCCAACAAGCCGTCCAACCTGCTGCCGTGTCAACGACTTACCAATGAAACTCGATTGCCCGGAGAAAGCCCGTTGGCGCTGACCCATAGATTCCAAACGCAAGTAAGTCTGGCCGAACGATCTTCTTCACAACCAGTCATTTCTTCTCTTATCCCGTCATGGGGACTCAACACGATTACTAGCACGGACGCTGTCAAGAGGTGTGAGTGGGGCGCTAGGCCATTCAAGCGCTTCGCCAAGAATTTGGAAGCTGCAGTCGAAACTAACGAGACCAAGATTCAAGCGTTGCACAACATCCGAACTCGTTTCAAATCGGAGATATGGTGGTCAAAGCGACCTCGTTTCAAGTCGGAAAGGTAACGGTGGAGATAGTTGTTCAAACCAATTTATCCAAAGAAAAAGAAGACGAGCCGTATCTGGTGGCAGACGTCCTTCTGGGTGGTTATTGCAATCTCATCAACACCGACAAGCTGGAAGGCATGATAGTTCACTCGCGATGGATCAAGACTTTCAATACCTAAGGCGCTGCATTACTTTCTCTTCCAGCACTCTTCTTTCAATATTTTCTTCAGCCATTTCTCTTTCCACTCAATATTTTTTATCCCCCCGAGATGAATGCACCGCTTGCATTCTTCATTAGAATTTCGTTTTTTATTTATTTATTTAAAGCATACCTTTCTTTCCAAACAAGTCTTCCGAATCTCAAAAAAAAATACCAAATAAATCCCAAATCGTCGAGAAACCATTAACCATCAGATCACAACCAGAAAAGCCGACGCAGTGCCAGAAATACCCTATTCAATTATTCACAACTGAAGGGAATACTGTAAGGGCAAGGAAAGTCGAACAACCTATTCTAATGGAAGATTCGGGTCTTGCAAATAAGAAGTTTTATTCAAAGATGAGAAACCACAAGCGGGATACTAATTGGCGAAACTCTAAACCTCACCACGAATACGAAGAAGGTAAAAATGGGTCTGCAAAGCATCAGGACAACTACACAACAAATAGAAGCAATTAAAAGGAGAAGCTAGTCATCAAAAGCTGATGCGCGAGTTGCCAATGCCTCGGTCAGAGCTCTTTCAAGCACTTTCCCTAACAATCTCTTGGGCAGCAAAGGTTCCATCCGAAAGCCGCATCAGCAGTAGCAACCTCAACATCCCACCCAGAAACCATTTCAGCAGCAACAACACCCGTCTCCTTCCCGACATACGCTTCAACAACCGACCCAGCATATGCCACCATGGCTCCCCCGATGCCGCGGCATCTACTCTGAAAGCTGTTCCAGTTTCATCAAACACAGCGTCATCTTCCTCGAAGGTCTTCTCAGCAACCTTTCGCCGATTCCAAAGTTTCTCTCCGAAGGATTAGAGGTACGGCTACCACTAGAAGATATCATTATGCGCTACAAAACCAGAGAGGGGGGTAAGTTTTCACCCTGTCTACACCAGCAACCTACATAAGAAAGAAGACAAGATGGAAACCAGGAGAAAAACACGAGATGATACCTGTAAAGGAGATGGGCACGATTTCAGGACGACCTGTGCGAATGAAGGATTCAAGATCATCTCTTATAACCAATAGAACGATGAGGTCCCGAAAAGGAAAGCTTTCTACTAGCCATGAATTAAGGTGCGATATCAGGTTTTGATGAGAAAATGTGGAGGTACGCGTTCGAGACATATTTGCCCGCGTTATTGCTTCTCTACCGCCAGGACCGAGATTTGGAAGTAAAGCCGGAAACGTAGCATGAGGAGACGGAGTAACGCCCCCTTTTATGGGGATAACACTTACGGAATTTGAAAAAGGAAAAGATTCCCTATCTGAGCCACGCATGGAAGGAAGCAACCAGGCTGCGCTAGCAAACGTTTCACACCACCAAACAGTCCGCGTCATGCAAAGCCAACATCCAGCACCAAGCCAACGTCCATGCCAGCCGATGTCCACGCCCAGCCAATGTCCACGCACAGCCAGCGTCCGAGCCCAACCCAGTACCCACGCCAAGCTTACGCTAACGTCTCCATTGCAAGCCGACCAACACTAACGGCTTCATTCCAAGACAATACGATGCCTACGGCTCCCATTCCAAGCCGCACAATGCCCGCGACTCTATTTTAAGCCGCACCAACGCCAACAACTCACTAAGCCAGCACCTCCGCGTTCCCTAGACCAACCAAGATAGCGCGTGACCAAGCCAAGCCGACAGTCTACATCTCAACTAGCAACCGCTTCTATCATTTCACGGTCTAGCCAGCAACACCACGAGTGGAATTTATGCAAAGCCATCTACACGAGAATCACGAACTCTCCTTACCTCTCGAAAAAGGTTAGGCGGGTCTTCTTGACCATCTTTTTACGACTTGTCATTTCGATTTTGTCCTTGATGGTGGTTTTTAGCTTAGGTTTAAAATCGTAAAACCATACGTCTGTCATGACGTCCCTATGACCACTAGCATATTTATTGAATCAATCAACATGCCTACGTAAGAATTACCAAGGTACCTTTTTTTTATGCATATGTCATGTTCCACGGCAGAACCCTTAGTATTGACTGACATCATCTTCGTATATACAAAACCCTAATTCTCACGCCACCGTGCCAATGGAAAACCATGCCAGCCACATCACCGCGCCAAGGCATGCCAGCATGCCAGCCGCACCAACGTGCCAATGGCAAACCATGCCAGCCACGTCTCCATGCCAAGGCATGCTAACTGAAAAAGCAGGGGTCTAACACCACCACCCAATATTTCGCTTAGCAATCTGTATGGACTAACTCCGAAATACTTTGCTAGAGAATCAACTAGACAGTCAAACTCAATGTAGATAAGAGTATCTCAAGGAGTTAATATCTCTCTCTTGATTTTATTTTTACTCAAGCTAAAAACAATAACGAGTGTTTATCAAATACAAGGAATAACTTGGACGGTACCAAAGACCAATGTCCAAGTGTTAATCAATGAAATCGACAACCACAAGGTCGGATCTCCAATTGATTAACCTTTAACGCATAACCTGTATTATTTCAATTATAAAGATAAACAATATAATGCGGAAAATGAAATAACACAGACACCAGAAATTTTGTTAACGAGGAAACCACAAATGCAGAAAAACCCCGGGACCTAGTCCAGACTGAATACACACTGTATTAAGACGCTACAGACACTAGCCTACTCCAAGCTAACTTCGGACTGGACTATAGTTGAACCCAAATCAGTCTCCCACTAATTCAAGGTACAATTGTACTCCTACGCCTCTGATCCCAGCATGATACTGGGCACTTGATTCCCTTAGCTGATCTCACCCACAACCAAGAGTTGCTGCAACCCAAAATCGCAGACTTGATAATAAACAAATCTCTCTCACACAGAAAAGTATATCAAAGGATAAATCAGTCTCCCACAGAAAAACCCTAGGTTTTTGTTCCGTCTTAAGATATGAAATCAAGGTGAACAGGAACCAATTCATAATCCGGTCTTATATTCCCGAAGAACAACCTAGATTAATCAATCACCTCTCAACAGTCTTACTTGAATACACAAGAGGACGTCGAGGAATCACAAATAGTGAGACGAAGATGTTTGTGACTTCTTTATCTTGCCTATCGGAGAACTCTCACGATCTCAAGCCAATCAAAGATTATACTCGTACGATAGAAGATGCAAGATCAAATCACACAACTACGATAAAAGTAATATCGGTCTGGCTTCACAATCCCAATGAAGTCTTTAAGTCGTTAACCTGGTTTTAGAGAAGAAAACCAAAGGTTAGAGGAGAATCGACTCTAGCGAGCGCACTAGTATGACACAGACGTGTGGGGATTAGTTTTTCCCAATGCTAGATGTCTCCTATATATAGTCTTCAAATCAGGGTTTTTCCTTAGTACAAAGCAATCACTATTCACCGTTAGATGAAAACCTGATTTAGATTCAATATAATATTTCTAAACCGTTAGATCGAAAAATTAGATTGTCACACACACTTGAGATATACGTTTACTGGGTTTGTGAAAACCGTGCCCAAACGTGTACGTGTATGTTGGTTCAACATAGTAACCCAAAAGGTCAACCATATGAGCATTTCATATTAACCTTGTTCTTCTTCACCATAACTAGTTCAATTGACTCAAATGAACTAGTTAGAGAGTTGTTCAATTGCTATGAGATCTTATGTAACAACACAAGACACAATTGAAACAAAGATGATTCGATTCGATTGAATCGGCTCATGAAATTTATAGCCACGGTTTGCATACTGCATTCCTTAGTAATTTAAGTTTCATGTTCAGAGCACATCTATAGATCATAACCCACTCAAGTACGCAAACAAGTTCGCGGACTTAAGGCAACCGACAGAGTTTTCCAAACTCAACAGAAAATCTCTACAAAGAGACTTCCGCCAGTTCGCGGGCTTAACATGCAAACGAGTTTTTGGAAATCCCAGCAGAAATTCTCGGCAAGAGAACTTCCGTCAGTTCACGGACTGATTTCGCGGACTTGGCAAAGCCAATTCCTCCTGTTTCTCTCAATCAACAAAGTTTGCAAACTTCGGATTAAGGAATAGGACTTATGCACATATGTGTTTCCACACAATGCTTATATCCATCATTGGTTATATAGACCTAAACTCTCATTCCAACCATTGAAACATTCTTAGAGGACGTTATATAGTTGTTACACTATTTCTCGTCAAAGCGACTTTCAAAGTGATTGAAACATTATGACTTTCGTCACTAGGTGAAGATAAACCTGATCAAAGCGAAACGCTTTACCAGCACATGATTTCGAGATATAGCATACGACTTTTGTCTATAAAGCATACGACTTTTGTCTCATAAGAAGTAGGAGATAGAAGAGATAGACTTTTGAGTGATAGATAAGTTCAAGTCTCCACATACCTTTTTGTTGATGAAGTTCCACGGTTCCTTGAGTAGATCTTCGTCGTTGTATGATGAATCGCCATGATGTCCTTGAGCTCAACTACACTTTTCTATCTTAGTCCGAGGCTTAGCTATGTAGACTAGATATCAAGACTCATAGTTTTGATCACTAACATTGATAAACCTGCTTGAGATAGCAACGCATGCGAGGTCGACCGAGCTATGCTCTAACAATCTCCCCCTTTGTCAATTTTAGTGACAAAACTATTAATATATATGGAATGCAGAAAAGATAAACTTTAGTGGCTCATATTCCATAGTCTAATCTTCAATGTTCCTTGAAATCTTCGTCCTTCCAAGTACTCCAATGATCCCAAAGGTTGTAAGTTTAGCATCACCATTGTTGAAGATCCATAGCTATAACAATGAGAGAAATCGAGATTCTCGATCATCATTATACAGTGACATAGTATTATTATGTAACATCAAAGTCCAATTGCATCATGACTTTAACAATAATACTACGGTGATATGTATCACTCCCCCTTAGTTAATACTCCATCCACATGGAAACCACTCCCCCTTACACAATGATCCGAAAACCATATGTATATGTAGTAGAACTACACATTAATTATCCCCCTTTTTGTCAATAAAATTGGCAAAGGTACAAAAACGGGTTCCTAATAAAATTTCCGAGAAGAGACGTTACATAGACTAAAAGAAGAAATACATACCAACTTAATTTAGATGCAATCATAAAGCCGAAGCTAACTGCATTCATCAAGGAGTTTTAAGATACAAGATAACCCCTATAAAATTCCACAGCTGCACACCCCGCAAGATATTACCATTAAGCACAAGTTCAAAAGAACTCTCCCCCATTTGATGTCATTCCCGAGAGAACAACAAGAGCGACCTTAATTTCGAAAGAAAAGAAGGATTTTTAATTGGACACAAAAAACCATAGGAAAATGATTTTCTATATCCAAAACTCAATCAAATTAATCACAAGTAAACCCATGATTAATTTAATTGGAATACGCAACTAAATCAAACCACAAAAGTGATCAATTTAATTGATTGTGCTCAACATAAATAAACTTACGGAGCTACGACTAAGGTAATCATACTGAGATGACTAACTTAATCGTTCACATACTCAACATAAGGAAAACCTTACGGAATATACGACTACATCAACCAATACAACATAGTTAGTATAGCCGTTCATATACTCAACACAAGAACTTGTGGAATATATGAAAACTCAACTAGACTAATTACAAGAGAACCCATAATTAATCTAATTAGAATACAAACAACCAAACTAACCACGAAGGTAATCAATTTAATTTTCAAAAGTTTTTCTCGGCAAAAGAAGACTTTTGGAGCAAATAACTAAATAACCAACCAAGATGATTAATTTAGTTCATAATGTTCAACATATAGCATCTTATGGAACAACCAACAAAGCCAATAAGAATAATCGACTTAGTTGTATCGTGCTCAACATAAGACACACAATGGAGCCTTCACGGTAATACAAAAAGAATGGATCAATGAAGATAAATACCGTGGAATACATACAAGGATCTATTCTATCTTTCCATCACTATATGCATAATGACATAATAGACTTTATCCTTGTCACACAAAAGATTTTATCCTATTTTCCATCAAATAAATGACTGCATAGGCATAACTTTTGTATTTGTCAAACGTCCATTCGTTCTTTCATCCATACGAAAACCAATTCATGAACGACTTTACTTTTGACAACATATGGGACTTTCAAGTTCACGTACGCAAACAATACATATCCCATAAAAATATTGCAATATCACAAAATCATAATGATTAATACTGCAATAACATCACCCTCCAAATATTTTTAGAATTTAAAACCAATAAAACTAAAAAATAAACATAAGAAGATGAAAACAAAATAGCTATGTGTAGTCACAATCTTCGCTATTGAAAACGCTAGTTATTCTTCCAACTAATCCAAAAAGAAGACATACTAGGCAACAAACTATAACCAAGATCAGACGAAAAACTAAATCCTGTCTGCAACCAGGGATTGAACAAGAATGAGTTCCTCAGTTGCCTTCCTTAGTTCGCCTTTTAGGTAGTCAAGGTTCCTCGTTGCAATACTGAGTTATTCTCGAATGACCTTAAAGTCTACAAGAAGATTTCCTACCAGTTGTGAAGAAATCTGAACTGGTAGTTTGTCTTCATTTTTATGATCAAGAGCATGAAAGCACGAGATATCAATAGGACAAAGCTCAACATCATCAACCTTGTTGCTTCCCTCCATTGTGCACCAAAAAGACTTTTAGAAAATCTTTTTGCACTTCTGGAACACATTATATATATAAGGAATTCCATCAAACCCTAGGAAACATGCCGTTGGTGAGGGTTGGTGCGTGTACTGGAGAAACGGGCCTAAGATAGACCAAAGAAGCCCAAAACGTAAAAAAAATAGATGTTGAGGAGCAAACGGAATAAAGTAACATCGAATGCAGTACAATCCTGACATCTTTCTCAAGATGAAAATCCTGAGAATCATGAGCATCCCTTTTTAACTAAACATAATTAAAAGAGATGCAACATGAACATGTCAGGGTGTAATAAGATGAGCATCTTTCTCATCATTATTTACTTCTTCTTTTTCCTTTTCATCGGTATTTGTCAAGCTACCTGGTATAGTAAAAAAAGAAGAAGCAATATCAAGAGAAGATTTAGAAGTACCTGTGTTAACAGTATTCCATGTTTTCTTGATATTCCGTCTTAGATTGTTTATACGGATCTTCAGATCGGACACCCTATTGTTGACGTGTAAAAAATCTGAGTTGGAAGACTTGAATTCACATTCCTTTTTGAGAAGATTAGAAAAACTTAACTCGTTTTTCTTTCTCATGTTCCTTTTTCTCTTTCCAGACTGATTTACAACACTTGTCACACTTTTTCTGTTTTTCCTTCCACCATTGTAGGCATCCTTCGGTTTGAAAACATAATTAGGAAAAGCCTTATCACAGTATATCCCTTGAGGCCGAGCAGGGTTGATTCTAATCTGTGATATAGGTTTAAAAACTTCTTTAGACATCCAAGTAAGAATGTTTTCAAGTTTTTCATTCCTTATCCGAAGACGACACCTTCGCTCAGAGTGTCCTTTGTTTCCGCAATAATAGCAGCTGAAGGAATTACGTTCGGTAGTTCTCTTTTAAGCAGATTTAGAAGAAGTAGAATCCTTGTTTTTGCAAGCTGACACAGGTTCTTCACATGGAGAAATATTAACAACTTTAACAAACTTAATCTTACCACTGTTAGGAGCGTCTATTCCTTTATATCCTAGACCACGTTTATCATGATGTTCTTTACAGGCTCCCAGCATAGAAGATAGTTTTGTAGAGCTAGAACCGAACCTATTTAGATTCTCTTCCAGTGATTTTACCTTATTCAGAGTAGCAATGAGTTTGGTTTCCAAGGATTTCTCTTTGGTAAGAAGACTGCGTTCTTTGTCATTGAAACATTTATGTTGAGATTCACATCTTGCTTCAGTTTCGGCAAGTCTCTCTTTTAACATACAGAGGTTACGAAGAAGATTATCACATTCAGATTTTTTTGAGCGAACCTCTTCTTCATGATCTTTAACGACAGATTGTAACAGTTTGTATCCACCATCATAACCTTTGAAGAGTTTTCTCAACTTTCTGTTTTCTTGACATAGAAGACCCATGTACTTTCTCAAGCAAGCAATTATCCTTGTTTCTTTTAATTCACGATTAAAAAACTTGATGTATTGAGAAACTTCCTCATCAAGACTCTGTCCTTCTTCCGAATCACTATCATCCGAGAGATCATCCAACTGTTCATCAAGAGATTTTCTCCAGTTGAATGCGGATTCGGTTGAAGGAGACGTGAAGGAGTTTTCCTCAGTGGTTTCAGATCTTTGAAACTTATCTGAGCAACCATGTACTGATGGTGCATTGTCATAGATAGTACTCTTGTCCATAGAGTCAGATCGCTACAAACACAGACTTGTAAGGTCTTAAATGTGTTTGCCTGCTCTGATACCAATTGAAAAAGCGGGGGCCTAACAACACCACCCAATATTTCGCTTAGCAATCTGTATGGACTAACTCTGAAATACTTTGCTAGAGAATCAACTAGACAGTCGGACTCAATCTAGATAAAAGTATCTCAAGGAGTTAATATCTCTCTCTTGATTTGATTTTTACTCAAGCTAAAAACAATAGCGAGTCTTTATCAAATACAAGGAATAACTTGGACGGTACCAAAGACCAATGTCCAACTGTTAATCAATGAAATTGACAACCACAAGGTCGGATCTCCAATCGATTAACCTTTAACGCACAACCTGTATTATTTAAATTATAAAGATAAACAATATAATGCGAAAAATGAAATAACACAGACAACAGAAATTTTGTTAACGAGGAAAGCGCAAATGCAGAAAAACCCCGGGACCTAGTCCAAATTGAACACACACTGTATTAAGCCGCTACATACACTAGCCTACCCCAAGCTTACTTCGGACTGGAATATAGTTGAACCCCAATCAGTCTCCCACTAATTCAAGGTACAGTTATACTTCTACGCCTATGATCCCAGCAGGATACTGGGCACTTGATTCCCTTAGCTGATCTCACCCACAACCAAGAGTTGCTGCAACCCAAAATCACACACTTGATAATAAACAAATCTGTCTCACACAGAAAAGTCTATCAAAGGATAAATCTGTCTCCCACAGAAAAACCCTAGGTTTTTGTTCTGTCTTAAGATATGAAATCAAGGTGAACATGAACCAATTGATAATCTGGTCTTATATTCCCGCAAAACATCCTAGATTAATCAATCACCTCTCAACAGTCTTACTTGAATACACAAGAGGACGTCGAGAAATCACAAACAGTGAGACGAAGATGTTTGTGACTTCTTTATCTTGCCTATCGGAGAACTCTCACGATCTCAAGCCAATCAAAGATTGTACTCGTACGATAGAAGATGCAAGATCAGATCACACAACTACGATAAAAGTAGTATCGGTCTGGCTTCACAATCCCAATGAAGTCTTTAAGTAGTTAACCTGGTTTTAGAGAAGAAAACCAAAGGTTAGAGGAGAATCGAATCTAGCGAGCGCACTAGTATCACACAGACGTGTGGCGATTAGTTTTGCCCAATGCTAGATGTCTCCTATATATAGTCTTCAAATCAGGGTTTTGCCTTAGGTACAAAGCAATCACTATTCACCGTTAGATGAAAACCTGATTTAGATTCAAGCTAATATTTCTCAACTGCTAGATCGAAAACTTAGCTTGTCACACACACACTTGAGATATACGTTTACTGGGTTTGTGAAAACCGTGCCCAAACGTGTACGTGTATGTTGGTTCAACATAGTAACCCAAAAGGTCAACCATACGAGCATTTCATATTAACCTTGTTCTTCTCCACCATAACTAGTTCAATTGACTCAAATGAACTAGTTAGAGAGTTTTTCAATTGCTATGAGATCTTATGTAACTACACAAGACACAATTGAAACAAAGATGATTCGATTCGATTGAATCGGCTCATGAACTTTATAGCCACGGTTTGCATACTGCATTCCTTAGTAATTTAAGTTTCATGTTCAGAGTACATCTTTAGATCATAACCCACTCAAGTACGCAAACAATTTCACGGACTTAAGGCAACCGGAAGAGTTTTCCAAACTCAACAGAAAATCTCAACAAAGAGACTTCCGCCAGTCCACGGACTTGGGTCACGGACTGAGTTCGCGGAATAAACACGTAAACGAGTTTTTGGAAATCCCAGCAGAAATTCTCGGTAAGAGAACTTCCGTTAGTTCGCGGAATGAGTTCGCAAACGGAGTTCGCGGACTTGGAAAAGACAATTCCTCCGGTTTCTCTCAATCAACAAAGTTCGCAAACTTCGGATTAAGGAATAGGACTTATGAACATATATGTTTCCACACAATGCTTATATCCATCATTGGTTATATAGACCTAAACTCTCATTCCAACCATTGAAACATTCTTAGAGGATGTTATATATTTGTTACACTATTTCTCGTCAAAGCGATTTTAAAAGTGATTGAAACATTATGACTTTCGTCACTAGGTGAAGATAAACCTGATCAAAGCGAAACGCTTTACCAACATATGATTTCGAGATATAGATAGGCGAGATATGGCTCGAAATATCAAATGTGTATGATCCAGTCTATATAGCATACGATTTTTGTCTCATGGGAAGTAGGAGATAGAAGAGATAGACTTTTAAGTGATAGATAAGTTCAAGTCTCCACATACCTTTTTGTTGATGAAGTTACACGGTTCCTTGAGTAGA
Organism: Papaver somniferum; assembly: GCF_003573695.1. Lineage (NCBI taxonomy): Eukaryota > Viridiplantae > Streptophyta > Magnoliopsida > Ranunculales > Papaveraceae > Papaver > Papaver somniferum. The sequence continues at coordinate 116,911,495 of NC_039367.1, forward strand.
TCTTCGTCGTTGTATGATGAATCGCCATGAAGTCCTTGAGCTCAACTACACTTTTATATCCTAGTCCGGGACTTAGCTATGTAGACTAGAAATCAAGAATCATAGTTTTGATCACTAACATTGATAAACATGCTTGATATAGCAACGCATGCGAGGTCTACCGAGCTATGCTCTAACACAAACTATGCCAGTCGCACCACCATGCCAATGGAAAACCACGCCAGCCACGTCTCCGCGCCAAGGCATGCCAGCATGCCAGCCGCACCACCGTGCTAATGAAAAACCATACCATCCACGTATCCGCGCCAAAGCATGCCAGCATGCCAGCCGCACCACCATGCCAGCCATGTCTCCGCGCCAAGGCATGCCAACCATGCCAGCCGCACCACTATGCCAATGGCAAACCACGTCAGCCACGTCTTCGCGCCAAGGCATGCCAGCCACACCACTGTGCCAATGGCAAACCATGCCAGCCACGTCTCCGCGCCAAGGCATGCCATCATGCCAGCCGCACCACCGTGCCAATGGAAAACCATGCCAGCCACGTCTCCGTGCCAAGGCATGCCAACCATGCCAGCTGCACCACCGTGCCGATGGCAAGCCATGCTAGCCAGTCTCCGCGCCAACGCATGCCAACCATGCCATCCGCACCACCGTGCCAATGGAAAATCATGACAACCACGCCTCCATGCCAAAGCCAGGCCGTCCCTAAACCATGTCGCTGGCTGCCAAACGAAGGGTTGCAACAATCAACGGCTACCCTTCCATATGAGATGCAGATCTCAGACGTCCAAGTTCGCCACCAAACACATTGCAACTTGCGACCCAAGGCCAAACATCACGGTTTGCACTAAACTCTAATTTTGGCCGCGCCTACACTATGCCAAAGCCAGGCCGGCCCTAAACCATGTCGTTGGCTGCCAAACGAAAGGTTGCAATAATCAGCGGCCATCCTTCTATCTGAGATACAGATCTCAACCGTCCAAGTTCGCCATCAAACGCATGGCAACTTGCGGCCCAAGGCCAAACAACACGGTTTTCACCAAACCCTAATTTTGGTCGTGCCTCCACTATGCCAAAGCCATGCCGGTCCTAAACCATGTCGCTGGCTGCCAAACGAAGGGTTGCAACAATCAATGGCCACCCTTCCATCTGATATGCAGATCTCAGCCGTCCAAGTTCGCCACCAAATGCATGGCAACTTGCGGCCCAAGGCCAAACATCACGGTTTGCACAAACCCTAATTTTGGTCGCGCCTACACTATGCCAAAGCCATGCCGACCCTAAACAATGCCGCTGGCTGCCAAACGAAGGGTTGCAACAATCAACGGCCACCCTTCCATCTGAGATGCGGATCTCAACCATCCAAGTTCGCCACCAAACACATGGAAACTTGCGGTCCAATGCCAAACATCACGGTTTGCACCAAACCCTAATTTTGTTCGCGCCTCCATTATGCCAAAGCCATGTCGGCCCTAAACCATGCCGCTGGATGCCAAACGAAGGGTTGCAACAATCAAAGGCCACCCTTCCATTGAGATGCAGATCTCAGCTGTCCAATTTCGCCACCAAACGCATGGCAACTTGCGGCCCAAGTCCAAACATCATGGTTTGCACCAAACCTTAATTTTGGCCGCGCCTACACTATGCCAAATCCATGCCGGCCCTAAACCATGTCGCTGGCTTCCAAACGAAGGGTTGCAAAAATCAACGGCCACCCTTCCATCTGAGATGTAGATCTCAGCCGTCCAAGCTCGCCACCAAACGCATGGCAACTTGCGGCCCAAGGCCAAACATCACGGTTTGCACCAAATCTTAATTTTGGCCGCGCCTACACTATGCCAAAGCCATTCCGGCCCTAAACCATGCCGCCGGCTTCCAAACGAGGGGTTGCAACAATCAACGACCACCCTTCCATCTTACATGCGGATCTCCGCCATCCAAGTTAGCCACCCAAGGCGTGCCAACCATGTCAGTCGCACCACATGTGCCAATGGTATGTCGTGCAGCCTTCCACGCCAAGGCATGCCAGCCACATCTCCGCGCCAAGGCATGCCAACCATGCCACATGTGCCAATGGCATGTCGTGCCAGCCACATCTCAACGCCAAGGCATGCCAACCATGCCAGCCGCACCGTTGTGCCAAAACCATGCCAACCTTTCCTTCGTGTCGCTGGCTGCCAAAACGAAGGGTTGCAACAATCAACGACCATCCTTCCGTCTGAGATACTGATCTTAGCCGTCCAAGGTCACCAGCTAACGCGTGGCAACCTTTGGCCCAACGCCGAGCCTAAACTATGCCAAAATCCTAGCTTGGCCAAGCCCAAACTATGTCAAATCCATGCCGGCCATACTTTCATGTCGTTGGCTACCAAACGAAAGGTTGCAATAATCAACGGCTACCTTTCCTTTCAAGATGCAAAATATCGACCGTCGAGGGTCACCACCGAGCCGGCAAGTCTCGCAAGCTCAACTTGCCAAACAAACAGCAATATGTTACACGTTTTCCACGAAAACACTCGAGACATCAACACATGTCACAAACTGGGGGATGCTCATTGGGGTATTGGTTTGGCGGTTTACAGCGTGCGGCGTACACTACGCCCGTTACAAGACAGTGTCATAAGAATGAGGCGGTTAGTAAATACAGGGAGTAATGGTGAAACGCTTTCCTTCATTATGGAACATCAATTCCAGGCATTACCGGTTACCACCTCCTCCCATTTACTCATCTGTTTCTATTTCTTACGAGACCAGAGTACGTCTCATTTGGACTTGTATAAATAGGTCTTACCTATTTCCACCAAAGAACAAGTTTTTGGTCAGGGGAATACAACACTCAGAAATCACTTGTTAGCTTTCCCATCTATTAGCTTTCACTTTCTGATACAAGTCAAACAACTACTCTTCCAGAATCAACTATTCTGGTCTCAACACTCTCTTCGTTTCCCTCCCCAAAACCAACCCTTGTCCTTCACTTTGTGACCGAAGCAAGTCTGGAACAACCATTTCTTGGTTTAGGCCAGATTTGTACAGATTGATCTCTCGATTCTAAAGTACTCCCTTGAAGTACATTGTTTAGGGTTTAAGCTCGTTTCTCACCCACAACACACGAAATTACCGAAACTAGCATAAACTTTTTTCACCCTCAAACACCTTCTCAAAACACAAGAATAAATTCTCATAAGAAGGATCCTAGACAAAACAAAAAAAATCAAGCTTCTTTGATAACATCATACCTTTGAAAGGGTCCATCATAAAAGGTATCACTGATATCCTTGATTCTTTTGACTGTAGAGACTCCATGTTCATGAGTTAGAACATTAACTTTCCGATCAACAATGCGGCCAAGATGCCTAGCTTTGACACAGTACAAGATGAGTTTCTTCTGATTCCTGATCAAGATCTTTTGATTATTAAGGATTTTGGTCTGATCATCAATAAGCTGATTTATTTGCAATTAAAGATTTGTAAATTCGACCCTAGAGTCATTCTGAAAAAGAATTAAATCCTTGACAAATTCTCCAATCCAGGAGTTGTACTCTTTCTTTCCAATCATCTTTTTCAAGACAAGTTCTTGAACAAAATCGCATCCTTTAATGTCTTCTTCCATCTCAAGATTCACCACTTCTTGAGGTCTTGAGGAGTTCTCCATTTTTCTTTTCTTTTTTATTAGGGAAGGCAAAAACAATATATATATATATATATATATATGTTTACGAACAAGAGAATGACACCCTTGTTATGGAAACCCTAAAACTCCCAAGAAAGACACGGACGTTCGTGGACTAGATGTGGAAGACCAATGGATCAGAAAGAATCCAAAAAGAAATACTCCATGTTTTTCAAATATCTTTTACTAACATGGCTCAAAATATAAAATATTTAATCAGAGCATACGGAAGAGATACATTAGTTACAAGGAGTCAAGAAATGACTCAACCTTCACATAAGAGAAAAACAGCTAAACACAAGACAGATGGTAACCAAAAGTAGACTTGAGCATCTCGCAAATGTCATCCTTGCAACTCTCAAGTTAGATACAAGGATGAAATTACCTAGAACTAGGTATCAAAGTGAGATACAATCCCACCATGAGTATTGAGAGATAAGATGTGAGTACCATCTGAGAGTTTGAACCTAGTATTAATTACCTTCCTTCAGTTATTTCTTATTCCAGAAGAATTTGACATAACCTTTCTTGGAAAATCCATCAGAGGGATTTTTCTAAGGATTAAGTCTAGGATATCTAGAAATCGGTTCCAGAGGATTAGAAGAGAGAGGTCTCCACCTTATAGACTTAGATCTACCAGACTTAATCTCATAAATATTGGAAATGTGTATTTAAGGAGAAACACGATCCATGTAGAGATTTTGAAATGCATGACCATTGAAGTCCCTTTTATGAGACGTCTGGATTTCTGCAGGAAAGAAATCCATTGTAGATGTCGTCAGACAATTTACTATGTCGACTGTAAAAAGAAGTAGATTTTGAAGATCAAAAATATGTTTCTTTCTAGCAAGACAATGTTGAACATTTCTTTTCCCCACAGAAGGAACAAGTTCGTGGAAGAGAAACATTGGACAGAACCTGTTTTAAATTCATAGCCCTATTAGAAAACTGCAAGTTATGTAAACAATTCTTAGCAGGAGCTTCCTTCGGAAAACTTTTCTTCATGTATTGTAATTCTGTCTGAGAATTAGTGATTGACACGAAAGATTTTCTCATTAAAACAGAGTTTTCCTCTTTCAAGGATTTGCACTGTTTTTGGGCTAGAAGAAGGGAAGTAACCAATTTCTCTTTTTCAACACGAAGGTTGTCCATATCTGATGAATGAGTCTCGATCAAACGTTTTTCTCTAATTGAATCTTGTTTAACAATATCCTCAAGAGTACTAATATTTTCACGTTATAGAGTAGTTTCTTGAACAAGTTTTTCGATATTGTTAGAGGAGGACTCAACTATAGAGTTCCCGTTCTCGACTAAGAGACTTCTCAAGTTCATCAATAAGCTGATCATGTTTTTCTTAAATATATTTTATCTTAGCATCTTGAAAAACAATAGTCTCAGCTGTTGTTGATGGTGGTTTTTAGTTCAGGGCTAAGATTGTAAAACCCTATATTAAATGCATCGTCGTTCTGCAAAGAAGCCGAGCCGTTTAAGAGTAATGAGTGCCCAAGCCTCTTTACTTACATATGTATTGACCAATTCAGTATATGTATATAAAATTTATCCAGAATGGTGCATGTAGCAACAATCCCAAATATCCTATAAATTTTATTGAACTCCCGCTTGCATTATTCACTAATGTACAGTCGGTCGAGTATTTTCCTATGTTGTGTTCCCAGATGAACTCTTAATATTGGTATGACATGACAATTATTGTTCACTCGCATCGGAATAACATGAATTTCCCGAAGTGTCAGTATTAAGATCAGCATGAAAATACTCAGGAACACGCAAGTTGTACCACTCTATGATAAAGAGATTTCTTGTGCCAACGCACAAATAGTTTGTCCAAAACTGTTTAATTTTGTGTCAGCTCACGAAATTCAATTTTCTAACCTAATTTTACCTATTTGCAAAAATTAGGTCTTTTGCGCCTTGTGCAAATATCTCAACCCTATTGGTCGAGGCCAAACCTAGGTAAACTAGGAAACTGATCTGCCATGGAGCTAGTAGGAGCAAAGTCCTACCAGAAAACAAGAAACAAAAGAGGAATTGTGGCAAATAAGAGCAATGATAAAAGAGTCGCGACCACGCCACATAGCCGACCAATCCACTCCAATAGGCGCCGCCTGTGGCCGTTGGCCAGGTTATTTCTGATATCAATATCATCACTATCAAATCTTTACGAGCCGCAGGAATTTCTCAACGTGAAGCCGTACACGTGCATCAAAGACTCCAAAAGTACGCCGCAGAGATTTTTCACATATTCGGCCACGCCATCGGATCTAGCACGCATCTACAACTCCTTGCAAGAACGCATTGTATTCCCAAGTCGGCTCAAAAAATACAGCTCTAGTAACCAAACAGAAGTGTAACTGGGGACTGCTCATCGCATCTCGTTCCATATAACAATCCAAGATTCAGAAGACGATTCAAAGGATGTTGTATGGAACGAATTCCTTGAAGACTTGATAGCAGCACGTCGGCAATGGAACGCCTCTCAGCTCGTCTACTTCACTCAACGACTCCGGAAGATTTTTCTCATACAAGCCTTCCAAGCATATCATTATCGCAATCAGAAAGGAAAGAATAGGCTTATGAGCTAAAGAGTCGGAATAAATAAAATTTCGTGCCATTCAATGCTCAGGAATTCAAAGAACATTTTAATTGCGACTCAGCAGTCCATACACCAAACAACTTAAAGTCAATACCTCTTGCAATTGAGCGCAATGGAGTTTGGTAAATTTTGAAACCCATCGGAGAGGCTGGATGCTCATTTTCTGGAGACAAAACCTTATTACACATTCTAGGGAGGATCAATGGAGTTCACTCAGGATTTGATGAAATTTCAAAACCGTGGAAGTTATACGTACAACTAAAGTTCATACTTGCAAAAAGAAGAAAGAACAAGATGTACTTACCTTGCTGCCGATGATTGACACGCTCGTGATGGAGCTGCTAATAGTGACGAAGAGGAGCCGGCTACTACAGATGAAAGCACAAAGCCAGACGAGTAACAAAAAACGGAAAATACCCCTTTTTATACGAACAGAGTTTCCAGAAAAAAATTCCTTTTTTCTCCACGAACGGAAATAGATGGCTGGTCCCATAACACTCGTGCCCTATAGCCGAGCTAGCAACACGCTACTACGAAGACTATTGGACGCGCGGTCCGTTGCTGAAGGACGATTAAAATTTTCCTGGTAATATTTACCTACTTTATCTTTTTAATTTTAATTTCGTCTGTCACCATCTAATGCTTACCCCGCAAAAATGTCACTGTTACTTGCTAAGCAGGGGACTTAATGTTGATGGTGGTTTTTAGTATAGGGCGAAAACTGTAAAGTCTGCCTACCTGACCCAGCATCAGAAGTAGTAGACCTTGATATATCTATATTCCGCAAGGAATTTGAAGAATATATCAGAATCTGATGAGTGCTTATGTCTCTTTTCATATTATAATGAAACTCAAGCTCCAAGATGAATTGTTCACTAGTATAGAACCTAATGAGTATTTAAGCTCCTAGTTGAATTACTCACTAATGTCGGAGCCTACCGAGTATTCATTCTATGCTATGTTCCCAGCCGAACTTCTGACATTGGTATGACATGAAAATTAGTGTTCACTCGCAACAGAGTAGCATGAATTTCCTGAAGTATCAAGATTAAGGTCTGCATGAAAATACTCAATCAGAAGACGTGCTAACTGCTCTCTGAGAATAAAAGAATTTTGTGTTAACACATAGAATTTATTAAATTTGTTCAATTTTGTGATAGCTCACAAGATTCAAATTTTGGCCTCATCAATTTGCAAAAATTAGGTTTTTGCGCCCTGCGCAATATCTCGAACCCTATTGGTCGAGACCAAACCTAGGTAAGCTAGGAAATTAATCCGCCATGGACTAGTAGGAGCAAATTCCTACCAAAAATCATAATGCAAGAAATAAAAGAGGAGTTGCGGCAAATAGAAGAAGCAACAAGAGGAGGCGTGGCCACGCCACATGGCTAGCCATAGTATGCACCACATGTAGCCGGATGGCCACGCTCCATGTTGCCCTTGCCGGACCCCCTTTCCATCGACCAATCAGGTTGCTCTAAATGTGCCACACGCATTTAGAATGAGGTCGGCCCCATGTTTCTTTCCGGCCCCCTTTCCATCGACCAATCAGGTCGCTTTAAATGCGCGCGCCACATGCAATTAGAATGAGGCCGGCCCCATGTTGCTTTCCGGCCCCCTTTCTATCGACCAATCAGGTCGCTCTAAATGCGTCAGACGCATTAAGAATGAGGTTGGCCCCATGTTGCTTTCCGGCCCCTTTCCATCGACCAATCAGGTCGCTCTAAATACGTCACACGTCTTTAGAATGAGGCCATCCCCATGTTGCTTTTCGGCCCCTTTTCCATCGACCAATTAGGTCACTCTAAATGCACCACACATATTTAGAATGAGGCCGACCCCGTGCTGCTTGTCGGCCCCCTTTCCATCGACCAATCAGGTCGCTCTAAACCCGTCATGCGCATTAAATAAAGCCAAACCGCGCCAACACCTAGTAGTCGTCGCGTTCATAGCCGCTCCCATATTATGGCCTTGCCATAATTTCTTTATTCAAAGTGGCGACGGCAGTATTTTCCCAAATGCCACCATATCGCGGCCACATAGCCGCACACACTAATTAGGGATTTGACATGCCAAAACCTAATTTGGTTAAGACCGTTATGCCATCCCATGCCAAATAATTCCACCTAAAGCATTAAGTTTGATACGGCAACTAGATCCAATATTGTTGGGTCATATTTGGATCTAACACCAACATGCCAAGATATATTGCTCGCTCCATTACGCCACTATGACACTGGCAGGCGCTAACGAGATGTGGCCATAATCAACGACCACCCTCTTCCATAAATTACAATCTCGGCCGTCCAACTTCGGCAGTCGAATTGGCCGTCCTAGATTAAATCTTAGGCGACCAACCAAGACTAACTTAATAGCGTCACACACTATTTCTTGCGGCAAGTCTCATGACTTAGCTCGCCACACATAATTACCCGCCGCCTAGTTTGCGTGCGATTATTCAGAATAACTAGATCTTGCACACAAGACCCACTCAGCAATCTGCTGCATATTTTCCACGAAAATACTCGAGACATCAAATATGTCACAAACTGGGGGATACTCACTGGGGTATTGGTCTGGAGGTTTACAGCGTACGGCGTGCAACACGCCCATTACGAGAGAGTGTCAGGAAAGGAATGACGGTTAATGAGCAGTAAATGAGTAGTGGGTGTCAGGCTGACCAGTCTCCCCTCGTGATGGAAACATGATGGTCACCACTTTTTACACGACTTCACTTCTCCACTACTTAACTGTCTCCACTTCCTACGAGATCATGTGTGCTCAATCATGACTTGTATAAATAGGTTTTCGACCTATTTTGACAAAAAAAAGGACAAGTGTGATCAACAGAAGTATCCAGAAAACACCAAGAACTGATAGCTTACGTTCTGCAAGCCAGATCCACATTATGATACAAGTTATAAAACATCGACATCTTCATAATTCAACATTCTGATCTCAAACACCTTCTTCGCTTCCCTCCCTAAGATCAACCCTTCTCCTTCACTTTGTGACCGAATTGAATCTGGAACGACCATTTCTTGGTTTAGGCCAGAGTCTTACAGATTGATCTCTCGAATCTAAAGTACTCCTGTACAGTACATTTGTTTAGGGTTTGAATTCGTTTCTCATCAACACAACCAAATTTACCAAAAACAACAGAATTAGTTTTTACCCCAAAACAAGTCGCTCTAAATGTGCAGGTCGCTCTAAACAGCAGAATCAGTTTCCATTTACCAATCAGGTCGCTCTAAATGCGCCACACGCATTTAGAATGAGGCCGACCCCATGCTGCTTTCCGTCCCCTTTCCATCGACTAATCAGGTCGCTCTAAATGCGCCACACGCATTTAGAATGAGGTCGACCCCATGCTGCTTTACGGACCCCCTTTCCATCGACCAATCAAGTCGCTCTAAATGCGTCACATGCATTTAGAATGAGGCTGACCCCATGCTGCTTGTCGGGCCCCTTTCCATCGACTAATCAGGTCACTCTAAATATGCCACACGCATTTAGAATGAGGCAAAACCGCGCCAACACCTAGTGGTCGTCGCGTCAACATAGACGCACACACTAATTAGGGCTTTGACATGCCAATCCCTAATTTGGTTAAGACCACCATGCCGTCCCATGCCAAATAACATCACCTGGGTATTAAGTTCGATGTGGCAACTAGAACTAATATCATTGAGCCATATTTGGATCTAACACCAATATGCCAAGATATAGTAAGCGCCACTTCGCCACTATGCCACTGGCAGGTGCCACTTTGCCGCTATGCCATTGGTAGGGGCCACCTTGCCACTACGCCATTGGCAGACGCCACCTCGCCACTTAGCCACTGGCAGAAGCCACTTTGTCATTGTGCCACTAGCAGGCGCCACTTTGCTACTATGCCACTACGCAGGCGCCATTATGCCGCCTAGCTTGCGTGCGATTAGGCAGAATAACTAGGTCTTGCACGTTAGACCCACTCAGTAACTTGTTGCATATTTTTCCAAGAAACACTCGAGACATCAAACATGTCACAAACTGGGGGATACTCATCATGGTATTGGTCTGGCGGTTTAAAGCGTGCATCATGCAACGCGCTGGTAGGTTCGGAAACCCACAATAAAATAGTGCAAGTGCACAATGTCTAACTAGTAGAACAATGGCAAGTACAGGTCGTTCCCACGAGGAGTGTGAAATACTCTACCAACTAATACCAAAAACTAAGTAATCGTAATATGATGTTTTTGAGAGTTTTCAGAAATTCGGACAAAATGAAATAATAAATAACAAAGACGTAAGAAAAATGAGAAAAGGTTGTTAGGATTTTCGATTTCCACCAATTCAATCATATAAAACTCTACTAATCTCTATTTATCACTCAAGACAAATTTCGAAATCAACCTCATGTCCTGGAAGATGTTATATTAAATTCTAAAATATAGTTTCTCCGTTGTAACTTCCTTCGCTTCGTATGTAGCGATACTAAAGCATTACCTATCTATCCTTGCATACCTCGTCTAGGGATTTAACCGAAGCACGAAATATCAATTCAAAAGCATAACTAATCTAGAAAATCACATGAACGATAAAACACCAAGCTATATGAAGAGAAATCACTAATCAATGAACCATTATTATAAATATCATCGTAGAGTTTATAAAACTAAATTGGCTTCTATCTAAACCCTAATATGGATTATCTATCCATGGCTTTCTCCAAAAACCATAAACAAATTGAAATCAGAATTAGCTAAACCAAAATAATTGAAAAATGGGCAATGAAACTTCTCAAACCCTAGCTCCTGTTCACGGCTCTCCGCCGCGCCTCCTTCCAAAAGAACTCCGTTCGGCCTCTTTTTTCTCAAAACTCTCTTCTCGACTGAAATATATCTCCCTCCTGCTGCGAAGGAATCCCAGACCTAGCCGATATCACCTATCTCCAAGGCCCAGTCCAGCACCGGCTTCCAAATTCGGACTCTGCCAAAGTCCGACAGCTGCTCCGAAAGACGTCCCCTAAACTTCTTTTAAGTTGCAACTTAGCCGTTTATCTCCGGATGATTGAATTCGCGTGTACTTTCTACAAAAGCACTAAAACAGTGTCGTTAGCCAAAATATCGAGTCCTAGCTAATATAAATAAGGGTATAAAATGTAGCACTTACGTGCTTATCAACACCCCCACACTTATATTTTGCTAGTCCTCGAGCAAAACAAAGAATTGACCCGCTACACAGCTGGTCATATCATAAGAGAGAGTAAGACCCGCTACACAGCTGGTCATAAAATGAAAATTTGAAATACCATACCAAGACCCGCTACACAGCTGGTCATGACAAATATCATACACAAGACCCGCTACACAGCTGATCATTTTTTTTTAGACCCGCTACACAGCTGGTCATAATTTTTTTTTTTAAATCCTAACCAAAGTGCCACACCCCCACACTTAAATATTACATTGTCCTCAATGTAATTGAGTCATCCAACGTAGAAATCAAGGTGGGAAATTATAAATTGCAAAAAAAAAAAAAAAAGATAGAGAAAAGGGAACAAATCTGATGGGTTGACTCCCACGAAGCGAAATGTATTGTTTCCCTGCTTTCAATAGCACATAATCTCAAACAAAATGAGGTTGATACCCCAAAGTAAGCTGCCAATCATATATATAGAGTCTGAAAAGTTGGGGATCAACCCAACCAATCCGGTCAGATGAAAATATGCACCTGCAAAAACTATAATCATCCAAAGATATGTGAATCCATTCCCCATAAATAACAATCCTTAGTAATCAATCCATGCATTGTCAGGATATGTAAATCATTCACACAAAGAGGTATAAATTTTTCAATAGCTTCTAGTTGAGGTGCACGCCCTAAATCAAGTTCTAAATCAGCGGAAATAACTTTTATGGCTGATATTGGTTCCAGTTGAGAAAAATAGGGCACATGAACATATGTTGGCTCAAATGGAGCAATAATATCATGACTCATAGACCCGTTATCATCTGAAACATTTTCATTATCAATATGATCAAGACAAAAAAATTCTGAACTTAATGGCTTAAAGGTCATGGTCAAAACTTTCTCGACTGATGGAACTAGTCGAGACTCGAACAAAACTAGAGGCTCTAGTTTGAATTTCCATTTGTTAGTGTCTAACAGCGGTGTGGAGTCTAACAAGTCATTGACTTCACAAATAACACTATCGTCATCAAAATCATACCCAAAATGAGCTAAGAAACCTCTAATGGATCTCCCAAGTGGCTCTTGCAAATATCTTGCGAGTGTATACTTTCTTTTCGCCCGCACTTCAGACTAAAGTACCTAAAAAAAATCAAACAAACTGCGTAAAAAGAACTAAAAGAACAATAAAAATAAATTATTTACAAAAATTAAAAATAAGCTATATACAATGATATCAACTAGCGAGTATTTTTCTACCACTCCCCGGCAGCGGCGCCAAAAACTTGGTAGGTTCGGAAACGCACAATAAAATACTGCAAGTGCACAGTGTCTAACTAGTAGAACAATGGCAAGTACAGGTCGTTCCCACGAGGAGTGTGAAATACTCTACCAACTAATACCAAGAACTAAGTAATCGTAATATGATGTTTTTGAGAGTTTTCAGAAATTCGGACAAAATGAAATAATAAATAACAAAGACGTAACAAAAATGAGAAAGGGTTGTTAGGGTTTACGATTTCCACCAATTCAATCATATAAAACTCTACTAATCTCTATTTATCACTCAAGACAAATTTCGAAATCAATCTCATGTCCCGGAAGATGTTATATTAAATTCTAAAATATAGTTTCTCCGCTGTAACTTCCTTTGCTTCGTGTGTAGCGATCCTAAAGCATTACCTATCTATCCTTGCATGCCTCGTCTAGGGATTTAACCGAAGCACGATATATCAATTCAAAAGCATAAATAATCTAGAAAATCACATGAACGATAAAACACCAAGCTATATGAAGAGAAATCACTAATCAATGAATCATTATTAGAAATATCATCGTAGAGTTTATAAAACTAAATTGGCTTTTATCTAAACCCTAATATGGATTAGATAGCCATGCTTTCTCCAAAAACCATAAACAAATTGAAATCAAAATTACCTAAACCAAAATAATTGAAAAATGGGCAATGAAACTTATCAAACCCTAGATCATGTTCACGGCTCTCCGCCGCGCCTCCTTCCAAAAGAACTCCGTTCGGCCTCTTTTTTTTTTCAAAACTCTCTTCTCGACTGAAATTGATCTCCCTCCTGCTGCGAAGGAATCCCAAACCTAGCCGATATCACCTATCTCCAAGGCCCAGTCCAACACCGGCTTCCAAATTCGGACTCTGCCAAAGTCCAACAGCTGCTCCGAAATACGTCCCTTAAACTTCTTTTAAGTTGCAACTTACCCGTTTATCTCCGTATGATTGAATTTGCGTGTACTTTCTACAAAAGCACTAAAACAGTGTCATTAGCCAAAGTATCGAGTCCTAGCTAATATAAATATGGGTATAAAATGTAGCACTTACGTGCTTATCACGCGCCCATTACAAGAAAGTGTCAGGAAAAAGCGGACGGTTAAATAGCAGTAAGAGAATAGTGGGTGTAAGGCTGACCAGTTTCCCTTCACGATGGGAACGTGATGGTGAACCACGTCTACACAATCCCACTTCTCCATTACTTAAATGTCTCCACTTCCTACGAGATCAGAGGTGTTCAATGACTTGTATAAATAGGTTTTCAACCTATTTCGACCGGCAACAAAGTTTTGGTTAACAACACAAGTATCCAGAAAAACACCAAGAACTGATAGCTTACATTCCGCAAGACAGTTCAAAATTCTGATACAACCACGCCCTCAAAATTCAATATTTTGATCTCAATACCTTATTCGCTTCCCTCCCTAAGATCAACCCTTCTCCTTCACTTTGTGACCGAAGCAAGTCTGGAACGACCATTTCTTGGTTTAGGCCAGAATTGTATAGATTGATCTCTCGAATATAAAGTACTCTCGTGCAGTGCATTTGTTTAGGGTTTAGATTCGTTTCTCGGCGGCACACCCAAATTTACCATTCCCTGCAGAATCAGTTTTTACCCCAAAACAACTGGCGACCACAGTGGGAGATTAATCTCTCGGTTGCAAAATCAGTTTCTCAGGATTCATTCCATTTTTCTCAATTTCAAAAGGGTGGATCTTAGATCCAATTCAATCATTAAACTAAATTTAGGTTTAACGAAAAATTTCAATTCCGGTGTTCCGTTCGCTAAGAAGCTTCAAAAAAATGCTATTTCAAGCAATGCTACTGGAAATGCCTTGGATAGTTGAGCACCAGTAAATCTCCCAGATGAAAGGACCATAAAGCCGCGTGAATACACATGAAGACGTGATTACTACTTAGGAAGGCACAATGGCTTCTCTCGAGGTCCGAATGGAGCATCCACATCTTCAACACCATAAGTGTTATATGGAGCAAGCCGGAAACGCCTCAAAGTTATCAACGATATTAATGTATCCAGGGTCCACACCCAGGGAGATATAAGGAAGATTCGCATAGCCGTTGTTCCAGTATGGAGATAGTCGACAACAAATCTCAACACCAGCGAAGTCCTAGAAAGGCACCTGCAGAGATCACAAAAGCGAGGGCCTATTTCCATTCCACCACTACTACCATTTTATGGTCAGAGTATCCGCTATCACTTCATCAGCGAAATTTATAGATCCAAACCATGGCGTAATTCTGGGAATTCGTACATCTACAATAATAAAGGAGGCTTAACACATCTTCAAATCATTCATAGGGGTTCGCCTATTATGCCGACCCAAGCAAGAGAAAGCCCGGGACATCTTCAGATTTACTGGAGCCGACACGTCAAGAGAGCATCCTCAAGAAGATAACGTTCCCCACACCATCATGTCAGGAAAGAATCCGCAGCCGAGATAACTTCACGCAGAGGAAGATTCGAGAAGTTGTTGCACCAAAAGGATACACGTTTTCCCATATTTCCTTTGCCCAAGAAAGCGATTAATGCTGAAGAGTTCTCCAAATTTCCTACCGGAAGAACCTACACCGGGATGTTCCAGCAAAATAACAGGAATCTCGATGACTACGTCAAGAGATCCAAAATTGAAGCCCTCGATTTCCAAGTATACTGCTGGTACTCACACATCAACAGATAACTCATAAAGAGATACACCTCATCAGCAGTGTCACCCACGGACATGGCATGTGGTTTAGAAAGGTTATGGGTTGTTTTGCAAGAACTCCGTCAGAAACGTTTTTACACCGCCCTCCGGAAAAATTGAAACTGATGCTAATTGGTGAAGAATCTTGGAGTGATACATATACCAAAGTATTCGTATGGAAGTCTTCTACAACATACTAAAAGGGCACATCAATCCTATGAATGAGCTATAAATAGAAGCCAAAACTCTCGACTACGTGACAGCTGAAAAACCTACATAATTCTTCCTAGAAAGTTCTGAATTCTCGGTGTCAGGTACTTTTAACCCACCAAACGGAATCCACATGAAGAAATTATTTTTACAAAAGTTAGATTTTCCTCTTAGCAAAAGAATGAGAGGTCAATCACCTCATTCTGATATCGTACGAAGACTTTGCGTCCGTTTTGGCAAGAAGACACGAATATGAAATTTTCATCAAGTCAATACACCAAGGTCGCATGCAAGCAACAATAAACAAGATGCCGCACGCAGAGAATCATGGAAGAGATACTTCACCGAAATAAGAAAAGATAAGGATAAGAAGAAATAACCTCACGGACGTGAGTTATATTAAAAGGAGGAATCCTTCTTTTGGGCCATATTGTCCGAGAAAATCCTTGTGTATTACCAGGTTCGTGCCCGTAGCCACCACTTCTTCCTGCCAAGGATCGTTCCGTAGCCGCCACTCCCTCCTTCCAAGGATCGTTCCGTAGCCGCCACTCCTTCCTTCCAAGGTTCGTGCCCGTAGCCGCCACTCCCTCCTGCCAAGGATCGTGTCGTAGCCGCCACTCCTTCCTGCCAAGGTTCGTGCCCGTAACCGCCACTCCTTCCTGCCAAGGATCGTGCCGTAGCCTCCACTCCTTCCTGCCAAGGATCGTTTCGTATCCGCCACTCCTTCCTGCCAAGGATCATGTCGTAGCCGCCACACTCCTCCTGGTCAAGGATCGTGGTCGCAGCCAGCTAAGATTCGTAGATGTGGCCACTTTTTGTCCCATCCCGCAAAAGCTCATGGTCGTGGACAATTTTACTCGCTTACACATCCATCCAATCTCTTTGCTTCCATGGACGCCCATGCAATTCCAGCCAACCTACATTGTTCCCACGACAATGTAGTCTCTTCTGATCACAGGTGCTGCCAAAAACCTTTGTTGCTCGTTTGTTGATACCATCCAGAGCTTCACCATAAAAACAACCACTACAAAGGTAATCCGTACTTCTCCATATTTTAGTTTCACATGGAAGAAGTAATAGAGTCACCAGTACGGATGCAAGATGGTGATATCTTTATCATGGTCAACCCACCGTTCATACAACATAGAAACATATAAGACACCCTTGGGGACTGAGGATCTACACGGAATCCCTTCACTGTCAAATCTCAGAAGACACTGTCAACTAAAAAGTCATATCCACGACAAGGTCATCTACTCTTCAAAGGTGTAGCGTAAGGATATCATCACCTCTCTGTCTGGAAGGCGCCTGCAACAATTTACGAGGCCACGAGGGATCCCAAGCCTACTCAAAGAAAACAACTTTAGTAATTGAAGAGAAGTGCGACTGGGGGCTTCTCATCGCAGTCCATCCCCGACAAACAATCAAAGATTCATGAGATAACTCCATAGACACGGGTGAAACATTTTTCTTGAAGAAACAAGAGGAGCCACGATTAACAACATAACTCTCTCACTTCTACCTCTTTGTTATCCAGTATATTTCGTCCATGTGATGTTCCAAGCATCCCAGCATCACATCCAAGATAATGCAATAAGCTTGTATCAAATACCATAGGCGTGGATTCAAGGTGATACAATCAAAGTAGGCTACACTTGGGGACTGAAGCCTCCTCAGGTTTAGATTTTTAAACGCAGTCACCACCTTACCAACGAATGCAGTAGAAGCACATCTTCAACAAGAAAATAGGCTCAAGATGATTACACATGGGGACTACCAGTATGGGATGCCTTCACTTCCCTCAACCAAGTTATTCTATGATGTCAACATCGTCACTGTCGAAGCTTTACGAGCCGCAGGAATTTCTCAGCATGAAGCCGTACACGTGCATCAAAGACTCCCAACAACACGCCGCAGAGATATTCACATATCCTGCCACGACATCGGATCTATGACCAGACATAAGTGTAACTGGGGACTGCTCATCGCATCCCATTCGATACATAGTCCAAGATGCAGAAGATGGTTCGAAGAATGTCGCTTGGAATGAAGTTCTTGAAGACTTGATAGCAGCACGTCGGCAACAGAACGCCTCTCAGCTCGTCTACTTCACCCAACGTCTCCGGAAGATTTCGAACATACAAGCATCCACAACATATCATCATCGCAATCATAAAGGAAAGAATAAGCCTTCCAGACACCGGCTCAACAGTATAGACACCAAATAACTTAAAGTCAAGGACGGATCAACAACGCAGCTACACTCTCCAAGATTAGCCCTGACATGATCATTTCCGAACATATATTTCATCCATCCATCCCAAGAGCGCAGTGGAGTTTGGGTAATTTTTGAAACCCACTGGAGAGGTTAGATACTCGTTCTTCTGGAGACAGAACCTTATTACACATTCTGGAGAAGATCGATGGTACTGTTGGCTACATGTACAAAAGATAAAAGAGCACCTACCTTGAGTTCTCCTGGCTCGCCTTGCTGCTGATTATAACTATTGGAAATTGCTTTGTCGCCATTGCTGCTCGCTCTGCCGCTGCTAACAAAGAACGTCATTCACACCGAGATAAATATCCAAGTTTGATAAACTACTCATGGATATTATACTCAGAGCTAAAATACGAGAACAAGATGTACTTACCTTGCTGCCAATGATTGGCACGCTCGTGAAGGAGCTGCTGATAGTGACGAAGAGGAGCCGGCTGCCGCAGACGAAAGCATGGAGCCAGACGAGCAACAAAAACGTAAAAGGGTTGATACCCCTTTTTATACGAACAAAGTTTTCGGAAGATATACTCCTTCTTGCTCCACTAACGGGAATAGATGGCTGAGCCCATAGCACTCATGATCCATAGCCGAGCTAGCAACACGCTACTACGAAGACCACTGGTCGCCCGGTCCCGTTTCTGAAGGACGATTAGAATTTTCCTAGTAATATCTACCTGCTTTATCTTTTCAATTTTAATCTTGACTGTCACCATCTAGTGCTTACCCTGCAACAATGTCACTGTTACGTGCTAAGCAGGGGACTTCATGTTGATGGTGATTTTTAGTTCAGGGATAAGATCGTAAAACCCTGTATTAAATGTGTCGTCGTTCTGCAAAGAAGCCGATCCGTTTAAGAGTAATGAGTGCCCAAGCCTCTTTACTTACATATGTATTGAGCAATTCAATATATGTATATAAAATTTATCCAGAATGGTGCACGTAGCAACAATCCCAAATATTCTATAAATTTTATTAAACTCTCGCTTGCATTATTCACTAATGTACAGCCGGTCGAGTATTTTCCTATGCTATGTTCCCCAGCTGAACTCTTAATATTGGTATGACATGACAATTATTGTTCACTCGCAGCGGAGTAGCATGAATTTCCCGAAGTGTCAGTATTGAGATCTGCATGAAAATACTCAGGAACACGCAAGTTGTACCGCTCTCTGATAAAGAGATTTATTGTGCCAACGCACAAATAGTTTATCGAAAACTGTTTAATTTTGTGTCAGCTCACGAAATTCAAATTTCTAACCTAATTTTACCTATTTGCAAAAAATTAAGTCTTTTGCGCCTTCTACAAATATCTCAACCTTATTGGTCGAGGCCAAACCTAGGTAAACTAGTAAATTGATTCGCCATGGAGCTAGTAGGAGCAAAGTCCTACCAGAAAACAGGAAACAAAAGAGGAATTGTGGAAAATAAGAGAAATGACAAAAAAGGCGTGACCACACCACATAGCCGACCAATCCACTCCAATAGGCGCAGCCTGTGGCCGTTGGCCACGCTCCATGTTTCTCTTGCCGGTCCCCTCTCCCATCGACCAATCAGGTCGCTTTAAATGCGCCACTCACATTTAGAATGAGGCCGGCCCCATGCTGCTTGTCGGCCCCCTTTCCATCAACCAATCAGGTCGCTTTAAATGTGCCACACGCATTTAGAACGAGGCCGGCCTCATGCTGCTTGCCGTCCCCCCTTTCCGTCGACCAATCAGGTCATTCTAAATATGCCACATTCATTTAGAAAGAGGCCGGCCTCATGATGCTTGTCGGCCCCCTTTCCATCGACCAATCAGGTCGCTCTAAATACGTCACATGCATTTAGAATGAGGCCAAACCGCGACAACACCTAGTGGTCATTGCGTCAACATATCCCCACACACTAATTAGGGCTTTGAAATGCCAAAATCTAATTTGGTTAAGACCGCTATGCCGTCCATGCCAAATAACATCACCTAGGCATTAAGTTCGATGTGGAAACTAGAAATAATATCATTGAGCCATATTTGGATCTAACACCTATATGCCAAGATATAGTAGGTGCCACTATGCCACTGGAAGGTGCCACTTTGCCGCTATGCCATTGGCAGGCGCCACTTTGCCACTACGCTATTGGCAGGCGCCACCTCGCCGCTTAACCACTGGCAGACGTCATTTTGCCATTGTGCCAGTAGCAGGCGCCACTTTTCCACTTTGCCATTATGCCACTATGTAGGCGCCACTATGCCATTATGCCGCCTAGCTTGTGTACGATTGGTCAGAATAACTAGGTCTTTCACATTAGACCCACTCAACAACTTGTTGGACATTTTTCCACGAAACACTCGAGACATCTAACATGTCACAAACTAGGGGATACTCATCAGGGTATTTGTCTGGCGGTTTAAAGCGTTCAGCGTGCAGCGCGCCCATTACAAGAAAGTGTCAGGAAAAGCAGACGGTTAAATAGCAGTAAGAGAATAGTGGGTGTAAGGCTGACCAGTTTCCCCTCACGATGGGAAAGTGATGGTGAACCGCTTCTACACAATCCCACTTCTCCACTACTTAACTGTCTCCACTTCCTACGAGATCAGCGGTGCTTAATGACTTGTATAAATAGGTTTTCAACCTATTTCGACCGACATCGAAGTTTTGGTTAACAACACAAGTATCCAGAAAAACACCAAGAACTGATAGCTTACATTTCGCAAGCCAGGTACGCATACTATAGTACCCGGACTTTAACTGACTTCGTCAGTACGCGTACAGGTACACATACTCTAGGTCCCGGACTTTACCTGACCTTGCCAGTATGCATACGGGGTATGCATAAACATTCCGGTCTTGGACCAATCACATATGCAAGTACGCATACTATGCTTAAATCCAATTATGATTAAGTGGTCTAAACTCCCATTTCAATCATTGAAACATTCTTAGAAGACGAAAATAGATGTCTTGCATAAACTATTAGCTTCGAAGAAATTTTCAAGTGATCGAATAATCAATACGAAACATTCCGAGTCTACATCAAATGACTGTCTCACACAAATCATGTAAGATGTTACAAGGCGATCAAGAATATAAGATGAACTTGGTTAAAGCGAAAGCTTACCGACACATATTTCGATAAATATGTAAGTGAGTTAAACTCAGCTCGAAATATCAAATATGTATAATCGAAGTCTATATAGTTATACGAATTTTGTCTCAAATAGGATATAGCGTAGAAATACTTTTGAGTGATAGATGAGTTCAAGTATCCACATACCTTTTGTTGATGAAGTTCCACAAGCTCCCCTTAGTAGTTATTCGTCTTTGATCGATGAATGTCATGAAGTCTAATGCTCAACTACATTTTTTTATCCTAATCCGAGACTTAGCTATAAGTAGACTAGAAATCAAGACTTATAGTTTTGGCAACTAAACTTGACAACAACTTGAGATAGCAACGCTTGCGAGTTCAACCGAGCAGTACTCTAACAATATATATATGTAAAGATACATAACTTTCTTAATCTGCCATCATTTTGGACTACAAAAACGAATATCTTCATTCGCGTCGTCACTTCTGATAACTAAAAACTATTGTAATGGGAACGAGTGAGCACATCATCCCAAAGGGTCTCAATGAAAACATATAACTCTCAAGTAATCACTTAATATAAATTGAAAGAAACAAGAAGAAACTAATCTTTTAGCAATGTATGCATCATGAATCAAGTGGTACTCTAACCTCGCCAAACTCATTAGAGAAGACGACGCGAGAGCAACTCTAATCAATAATAATAACATTGTCCACACAAAGTTCCCATACAAACCATGATTCAGAATATTACCATTAAAATCATAAAGTTAGACAAACAAGTATAATATACACGCGAGTGATTTCCCTCAAATAAAATAGTATATATAATATCAAGACGGATAGCGTACCGCCCTACTAGGTACTATTACCGACGGATGGCGTACCACCCTACTATCTTAATAAGCAATAATATTAATACGGATGGCGTACCGCTCTACTAAATGAAATAGTTATAATAATATTACAGACGGATGGCGTACCGCCCTACTAAAATAATATTCAACCGGATGGTGGACCGACATACTTAACTTAGCAAGGAGCTGTGGGGAACATACAGAAACTTCTTGAGAGGGAACTACATAACACGTATCACACAACATACTCATTCAGATGCATAAGAACATGCTCACAGATAACAAAGATTTATCATGCTCGCAGTTAACGATTACAAGAAGGTTACAGAGTTCCCACCCCTTTTTGTTAGAGCATAGCTTGGTTGAACCCACCAAGCGTTGGTATGTCAAGTTTGGTTGTCATATTTTAGTGAGACAAAACTCATTTAAGGGTCGCTTGATTATGTACTAGAGTCAACTTCGTATAAGTTAGCTTGAAAATGTTAAGATATGAGACATTACATGTATTGTGAAGACTTGAAGAAGTGAAGAAGTAAGGAGCTACAACGACAACATCATCCTTCCACTTGAGGTTAGTGATATTTGACTTGAACTGTTTCATTCCAAAATCATATCTTTCAAGTCGTGCATATTGAAAACAAAACTGCGAAGCATGAATGATTATACTCTAGTTAGACATAGTATTAAGGAATACAATACGAGGTTTATTGCGTAACCATTAAACTTTGTAGATAAGACATAGAAATAATCGTTTGAATGCTATTGTGATTATGTAAGG
The DNA here is from genome assembly GCF_003573695.1 of Papaver somniferum. Lineage (NCBI taxonomy): Eukaryota > Viridiplantae > Streptophyta > Magnoliopsida > Ranunculales > Papaveraceae > Papaver > Papaver somniferum. The sequence continues at coordinate 116,934,148 of NC_039367.1, forward strand.
GTATAAGATGAAGATTTCATCCTAGGAAACAATGTTTTACATTTGTTTTAAGGAAGTAAATTCATGAACTTGTTTTGTGAATCGGAAGAGAAATCGCCGGGCATTATTGGTATTGTTATTCATTGCATATCTTTTGAACTACCAATATGTGTGATTAGTATAACCGCTCATGACTTGTTTATATTCTTGGTAAAACTATTCACAAAGGCTTGACTTTTGTATTAGTATGACTTTTATTAGTGAAACCGATCTTAAGTAATCACCTGAGATGGTATGATCGATTTAGTGTTATTGGTATGACCGACTCTGGGTAAAAGGGGAACTGATCCTAGTAAGAGGTGCAACCTATCACAAAGGGGAATTGATCCTTGTATGAGGTGCAACAAGTTTTTAGTAGAAAGGAGAACCGATCCTATGGACATGTGCAACACGTTTTTAGGAAAAGGGGAACCGATCCTATGGACATGTGCAGCAAGTACAAGTTAGATACCATATATATGTGGGGAACCGATCCTAGTACCTAGTCAACCAAATTTTGGAAAGCTAGTATGACTATGCACAGTACTCACATGGAGGTAGAACCGAAACTTGTTTTGGTAGAACCGTGAAACCCATGATTTGTGATTGAGTGTTCTTCATCAATCACATAGTTCTTGAAAGTCAGATGAGCCAATTCTAAACTTGTTTGGAAGTGTGGAAAATCGGTTTCAAGAATGTATGTATGAAAGAGGACTTACAAAGTAAAGATGTCGACATACTTTGAACATGTGTAGTAACGCTTATCTTTAATTGTTCAAAGTTATTCCTTAATAGCTAAAGGAAGAAAATCCTGGATCGAATAAAATAAATTGAGAATCTTTTATTTAAGGTTTTTAATTTTATTTTTGGAAAATGAAAATTAGTAATGTGCATTTACTAGTTGGAGATTTTCTAAGAGATTTTCGGTCATTATTTGGACAAAGCATTTCCAGGAATTATGGAAACCGAATCTGGAATATATTGCATATCTTGAGAATATTTTCGATTTTGGAAATTCCTTCGTGTCCAAACTTCCTTGGTCCATAAATATGAAAGTTTGCATTTCGAGCAAACTAATCCTCGTACAACAAGAAGTATCTCAGTTGTGCTGGTACTGGTGAAGCCGCCTATTCATAGAGGAGAGCAACCTAATTATGTGAAATCTCTTACGGACGCTCAATTTAAAGTCTTCTTTGGGATTGAGAATCTCTATTAGTACCGTTGGTGGGAAACTAGATAATTGTGGTTTATCTTTTGTTTTCGATTGATTTGATTGACTAACGGTGGTTGAACTTTGATTGAACCTAGTTTGTTTATGCTTGAGAATCTTCTCTTCTGATATAAGATTCACTCAAACTAGATCAAAGTTTCGACGGTGATCTTTAGACTGTTTGTAGATCTAAAAACGTCTTGTGATAATCCATTGTTAACAGACTCCGTTCTGTGCGTGATTGATCACAAGAGATTCAAGTTGATTGTGTGCAGGTGTTTATTGAAGATCTAAGAAAATTTGAAGACAAAGAAGACTTTGGAGATTTCTGATTTGGGATTCATAATCTTTGGTGTGCACAATATTTGTTTCGGTAAAAGAGGATCCAACTATAATCGGTTTATCTTTGCGGTAGATTAGATTGATTAGTTGTGTATATCGGCATCAATACAATTCTTTGTGATTAAAAGTATTGATTGCAAAATCTTAACAATTACTTCGGTAGTTGATAAATAAGATAGATCTATGAACCTGACGAAGGAGTTTATTGAGATAAACAGAAGAGCCTTTGTCGAACTCACATCACTTGGTTGAAAAGATTTGATACCAAACAGATTTGTTGTTCCTTTACTGTTTGGAATACAAACCAAAGGAATTGTTCCAAGTACGTGACTTATTACAGGTCGGAGGCGTGGGAATACAGACGAAACTAGGTGAACTATAGGTTTAGTTGCTTGGTCTCAACTATACGAAGTTGGTTTGATTTCGTATAACGGCTTAATCCTGAGATTATTCAATTCTGGACAAGGTCCCGGGGTTTTTCTGCATTTGCGGTTTCCTCGTTAACAAAATCTTTTTGTGTCATCACTTTTATTTTCCGCAATTATAATTGTTGTTATTATAATTTAAAGTAAATTACACAAACGTTTAATTCCTTTTTAATTGATAAGTAATCCTATTGTGTTTGGTTAAGTCCGAACCTTTTATCAAGTAAACATACTTCGTCGTTGTATTGTCTCGATCTCGTATCCATAGACGATCACACGAAGTGTGAACCGGTTTGTTATATTGTCTCGACTCAGTCCATAGAAAATCATTTTCGGAGAAAAGACTTATAGGTGGAAAAGTTTTAGTTTGAGGTATATTTGGGTACCCTCGTCTTTTCACTTTTGATGACAAGCCTTGCATACCTTGAGATGCATAATCCAGTGGTACATTCTTTAGATCGATCGTTGTTAGTAAAGATAAACTGTTAATCACACAAGCACTCTAAGAAATTAGCCAAACGGCTCATACAAGACTCATAACATCATTTCATACAAGTATCTAGTTAAAGATTAAGTGACTATCTAATGGTTCTAAGCCCATTTATGGTTCTAAACCTCTTCATTATCTATCTTTATCACATATAACGGTTTACTAATTCAATTGGTTTAGTTCTATAGTTCATTCGATAAGTCTAATGAATATCTACAACTTTGTAGAAGGAAACAAATGCTAATTCGGATCATTAGGGGTCCAATTCATCAAGATAGGAGAACTAACTCTAAACCCAAGTCCATCAAACCGGCCCATTAATTTAAGGCCCAGTCCATTCGGGTCAACTAACAGTCAAACAGGTCAATTAACGATCAACGTCTAAGGTCAGGTCAACTGGTCAGAGTCAACAGTCAAAGTCTGGTCAACATAGTCAAGTCGGGGTCAACTCAGAGATTCCACTCAGTCATATGGCCAAGTCAGGTGAGTCGAATCAGTCAGACATCTGGCTGGTAAAAGGATTCTGATACAGGCCGTTGCACAGGCCAAACATACTAATGCACAATCATGGTGCAACACAAAACATGCCAAGACTTAAACCAAAAATGCATTTATAACTTAAATTACAACCCTATTACTTAACCAAATACAACCCTGATTGAAAAAGTGGGGGTACAACAACCACACCCAATATTTCGCTTAGCAATCTGTATGGACAAACTCCAATATACTTTCTAGAGAATCAACTAGACAGTCAGACTCAATCTAGATAAAAAGTATATCAAAGAGTTTATCTCTCAATCTCTCGATTTGATATATACTCAAGAAAATAGAAATCTGCGAGTCTTTATCAAATACTAGAGAGATAACTTGGATGGTACCAAAGACCAATATCCAAGTGTCAATCAATTTAAATCAACAACCAAAAGGTCGGATATTCTAATTGATTGAACAACGCACAACCTATGATATTTCAATTATATAAAAAAATATAATGAGGAAAAGAAATAACACAGACACCAGAATTTTTTTAACGAGGAAACCGTAAATGCAGAAAAACCCCGGGACCTAGTCCAGATTGAACACACACTGTATTAAGCCGCTGCAGACACTAGCCTACTCCAAATTAACTTCGGTCTGGACTGTAGTTGAACCCCATTCAATCTCACACTGATCCAAGGTACATTTATGCTCCTACGTCTCTGATCCCAACAGGATGCTACGTACTTGATTCCCTTAGATGATCTCACCCACAACTAAGAGTTACTACGACCCAAAGTCGAAGACTTTAATAAACAAATCTTTATCACACAGAAAAGTCTACGGTATAGATAAATCCGTCTCCCACGAATATACCTACGAGTTTTGTTCCGTCTTTTGATAAATCAAGGTGAACAGGAACCAATTAATAAACCAGACTCATATTCCCGAATAACAACCAAGTATTATCAATCACCTCACAATAATCTTAATCGACGCAGCGAAAAAAGATATTGCGGAATCTCAAACGATGAGACGAAGTGTTTGTGATTTATTTTATATCTTGCCTATCGGAGATATCAATCTCAAGACAATTATTACAATTGTACTCGTACGATAGAAAAAGCAAGATCAGATCACACAACTACAAGAAAGTAGTATCGGTCTGGCTTCACAATCCCAATGAAGTCTTTAAGTCGTTAACCTGGTTTAGAAGAAGAAACCAAAGGTTAAAGAAGAATCGACTCTAGCTTAGCACAACTAGTATCACACAGAAGGTGTGGGGATTAGGTTTCCCAGTTGCTAGAGTTCTCCCTTATATAGCTTTTAATCAGGGTTTGCAATGAATGTTAGCTTGGTAACAAATCATTCAATATTCACCGTTATATGAAAACCTGATTAGATTCAAGATAATATCTTTCAACCGTTAGATCGAAAAATAGCTTGTTACACATAGATGAAATGCACGTTTCTAAGCTTGTGTAACCGTACCCAAACTTGTACATTTGTTGGTTCAACAATAGTCAACCAAATGGTTATCCATATGATCACTTTCATATCAACCATATTCTTCTTCACCGTAACTTGTTCAAGTGACTCAAATGATCTAGTTAGAGAGTTGTTCAATTGCAAGGAAATCTTATGTAACTACACAAGACACAATCGAAGCAAAAACGATTTGATTCACTCGTATCGGTTCATGAACTATATAGCCACGGTTTGCAATTTTCATTCCTTAGTTTATATAAGAATAAGTTCAAAAACATCGTTTTTAGATATAACCTACTCAAGTTCGCGGACTTAAGTTCCGGACGGAGTTCACAAACTCCAGCAGAATTTCTTGGGTCGCGGACTGAGTTCGCGGACTTGGCTCATGCAACCATTCAGGTACTCTTGATTAACAAAGTTCGCAAACTTCGGTTCAAGGAATAAGAATTTATACATATATGTGTTTCCACAACAATGCTTATATCCTCCAATGGTTATATAATCTAAACTCTCATTTCAATCATTGAAACATTCTTAGAGGACGTTGATATTCTATAGTTTTTATTCACAAACTATTTTTCGTCAAAGTAAGCAATTTTCGAAGTGATTGAAAATTGTCATGACTTTCGTCACTAGGTGAAGATAAACTTAGCTAAAGCAAAAGCTTACCAACACATATTTCGAGAAATAGATAGGCGAGATAAACTCCGCACAAAATAGCAAATGTGTATAATCTAAGACTATATAGCAAAACGACTTTTGTCTGAAGATAGGAGATAAATAGACTTTTGAGTGATAGATAAGTTCAAGTCTCCACATACCTTTTAGTCGATGAAGATCCACCGGTTCCTTGAGTAGTCCTTCGTCTTGTATGATGATTGCCATGGAGTTCTTGAGCTCAACTACACTTTCTATCCTAGTCCGAGACCTTAACTATAGTATACTAGAAATCAAGACTTATAGTTTTGATCACTAACATTGACAAACATGCTTGAGATAGCAACGCATGCGAGTTCGACCGAGCAATGCTCTAACAATCTCCCCCTTTGTCAATTTTAGTGACAAAACTATCAATACATATGGAATACAAAAAATAAATAAATTAACTTTTGTAGCTCCTATTCCACATGTCTAACCTTCAACATTACTTGAAATCTTCATCACTTCCAAGTACACCAATGATCCCAAAGGTTGTAAGTTCAGCATCATCGTTGTTGAAAATCCGTAGCTATAACAACGAGAAAACAAGAGTTCTCAATCATTGTTATACAGTGTCATAATATCATTACGCAGCGTCAAAGTTCAATTGTATCACAACTTCAAAAACAATACTATGGTGATATGTATCACTCCCCCTTAGTCAATACTCCATCTCACATGGAAACCACTCCCCCTTACATAGTGATCCGAAAACCATATGTATTTGTAGTGTGAACTACATATTAATTCTCCCCCTTTTTGTCAATAAAATTGGCAAAGTTACAAGAACGAGATCCTAATGAAATTTCCGAAAGAGACATTTCATGACCAAAAGAAAGAAACACATATCATCTTATTTAGATGCAATCATAAAGCTTAAGCTAAATGCATTCATCAAAAAGTTTATAAAGATACAAGATAACCCCTATAATATTCCACAGCCGCACTCCCCACAAAGATTTGGCAATTAAGCACAAGTCCAATTAAGAACTCTCCCCCATAAAATGTCATTCCCAAAGGAACAACAAGAGCGACCTTAATTTCGAAAGAAAAGATGGATTTGTTTTGACACCAATCCTACAGAAACAAATACAGAACTGAAGTAAACACTACTGAAGTTTCAGACTCAATTGCCAAAAAGATCGAGATAAGCATAGGGGCAAGAGTCATAGAAACAATTAGTGAACCAAAACAGCACCAATAGATTGCCGTAAGTGTTGAAAAATAGCAGTGTCTAATGGTTTGGTGAGAATATCAGCCAATTGTTGTTCGGAAGGCACAAATTCCATATTTATGATACCATTTTCATAGAGATCTCGAATAAAATGGTACCTTATATCAATGTGCTTTGTTCGTGAGTTCTCAACGGGATTCTCAGTGATTCGAACCGCACTAGAGTTATCACAAAAGATCTTCATTATTCCAGTATCAATTCCATAATCAACTAGCATTTGTTTCTTCCATAGGAGTTGAGTGCAACATGACCCAGCAGCAATATATTTTGCTTCACATGTAGACAGGGATTGTGAATTATGCTTCTTGCTATGCCAAGCCACAAGATTCAGTCCTACGTAGTAGAAACCCCTGATGTACTTTTTCTGTCTTATACACATCCTGCCCAATCAGCATCTGAATAAGCAGAAAGGTCAGTGTTAGTATCAAAATTATAAGATAGACCATACCCGACAGTGTGATTGACATATCGTATGATCCTTTTTGCATCTGTAAGATGAGATTCCTTTGGATTAGCCTGAAATCTAGCACAACAACCAACACTAAAAGAAATATCAGGTCTAGTAGTTGTAAGATATAAAAGGCTACCAATAATAGATCGATACAATTTTTGATCTACTTTTACTCATTTCTCATCTCTGTGCAGTTTACCAGTAGTGGGCATAGGTGTCAGTTTTGGAAATGACTTATCCAGACCGAATTTTGACACAAGATCCCTTGCATACTTTTCCTGGGATAAGTAAATTCCATCCTTATGTTGTTGAATTTGTAATCCTAAGAAGAATTTTAATTCACCAACATTGTTCATTTCAAATTCTTTAGCAAGAGAGACTTGGAAATCCTTTGCAAATATCTCAGAAGTTGAACCATAGATGATATCATCTACATAGACTTGAGAAATGACAACATCTTTCCCACTCCATTTGGTAAACAAAGTTTTATCAGCTCCACCTCTTGAAAAACCTTTTATAATAAGAGAAGTGGTAAGTTTTTCAAACCAGGCTCTAGGTGCCTGTTTTAATCCATATAATGCCTTTTTGAGCATAAAAACATGATCTGGGAAATCAAGATTTTCAAATCCTTTAGGTTGAGAAACATATACTTCCTCCTTCAGAATTCCGCTTAGGAATGCGGATTTTATATCCATTTGTAAAAGCTTAACCTTGAGAAAACAAGCATGAGATAATAAAAGTCTAATGGACCCAAGTCGTGCCACAGGAGCAAAGGTTTCGTCAAAGTCGATACCTTCAATTTGTGAGTATCCTTGAGCGACAAGTCTGGCTTTATTTCTGATAATTATGCCAAATTCACCAGACTTGTTCTTGAATATCCATTTTGTTCCAACAATATTAACATTGGAGGGACAAGGTACGAGTTCCCATACGTCTTGTCTTTGAAATTTATTTAACTCTTCATGCATTGCATTCACCCAAAAGGGATCGTTCAGAGCTTCATAAATATTTCTTGGTTCTACTTGTGGCAGATAACAACTAAAATTGCACATGTTTTGAAGTTGCCCTCTAGTCTTAGCTGTAGAATCTCTTCCCCCTATAATACTATTGGGATCATGATTCCTTTGAACCCAGAGGTGTCATGGAGGGACACGTTCTCGTTCGTCAGGAGTAGCCTGATCAGTGCCCTTCTCCTCATCACTAGAAATGTCAGGATCAGCAACAGTTGGGATAACTTCAACTGATTCTGGTATTTCTTTGACTTTCTCAATTGTCTCGGTTAGAGGCAATTCAGCAGGAGGATTATCATGATGAAAATCACTAATATCATCAATGATAATGTTAGCAGATTCCATCATGACCTGGGTTCTGAGATTAAATACTCGAAAACTACGGCTATCAGAGGAATAGCCAAGAAATATACCTTCATCACTTTTGGTATCGAATTTCCCTCTCTATTCTCGATCTTTTAGGAAATAACCCTTACTTCCGAACACTCTAAGATAGTGTAGGTTGGGTTTTCTTCCATACCACAAATCATAAGGAGTGTTTAGGGTTTTAGACCGTAAGTAAACACGGTTGATCAAATAACATGTTGTAAAGACAGCTTCTCCCCAAAACCTTAGAGGTAAGGTTTTGTTATGGAGCACTACCCTGGCCATTTCCTGAATGTTCCTATTCTTTATTTTTGCAACTCCATTAGCTTGAGGAGTAATGGGTGGTGAGTATTGTTGAATAATCCCCAGTTCATCACAAAATTCAAACAACTTAGTGTCCTTGAATTCAGTTCCACGGTCGCTCCTAATTTTCTTTAGTTTGCGACCTTGTTCGTTCTGTATTATTTTAACAATAATCTTGAATTCATCAAGGGTTTCATTCTTATGAGACAGAAATGCAACCCAAGTGAATCTGGTGTAGTCATCTACCATAACTAAAGCATACTTCTTACCAGAAACCGTGGGTTGTTGAATTGGTCCGAAGAGATCCATATGAATTAAATCAAGTGGAGCTTTAGTGAGAATATCTCGAGATGATTTATGGTGAACTTTCGTTCGTTTACCCTTTTGACAGGCACCACATACACCTTCAATCTTTGCATTGATTTTGGGAACGCCTCTAATAAGTTCTTTGTTAATGATCTTAGTTAGAAGACGGTAGTTGATGTGACCAAAACGTTCATGTCAAAGATGTGTAGATTCCACCTTAGTCAAATTGCAACAGTTGCTGAACTGAGTATCAAGAAGATAGCAGTTGTTATTACCAAGAGTTCCTTGAAAAATTACTTTCCCTGTTTTGTCTACAGTGTCACATCCATTTGCATTGAAAACGACTCAATGGACTTTTTCACAAATTTGACTAACAGAAAGAAGATTTGCGGTCATACCTTTTACGTAGACTACATCATGGATTTCAGGTACATCGGGTAATTTGATCGTCCCCTTCTTGCTTATGTAGCAACAACTCCCATCTCCAAATGTTACAGGCCCACCTTCATAGTCGTCTGAGGAGACAAACCAAGTGAGATCACCTGTCATATGTCTGCTACATCCACTGTCAAGAAACCATTGAAAGGGTGATGTTGATTTTAAGGCAAAAGCTCTCATACTATCAATACTATTCTGTTTAGGGTTTCCTGATAGTTTTGTATGTCCTTTTAGAGAAGCAAAAAGTTGTTTAGTTCTCTTGTGAAGATTACTTGCAACTTTTAGAATCTTTTGAAAAGATACACAATCATGTTGAAAGTGATTGGAGGAATCACAGAACAAACATGGGTCAACACCTTTTAGTTTGGCAGAGCAGTTCTGAGTCATATCAGTTTTCACAACATCTAATCGTTGTTTATCACCTGATCTACGACAGTTCTTCAGAGAGGAACAACTGGAGTTACTCAAATCCATCAAAGGATTTATAATGGGCTTCAAATCCTTAAGTATCGCAATTTCAGCAACAAGATCAAAATTGATCCGGATTTGTTCATCCAACCTTTTCTGGAGAATAACCAGTTTATCAGAACTTTTTCTTCGATTGGTTTTTAAACCTAGTGAAGCGTTACAAGAGACTTTATCTTCCATAGAGTCAGATCGCTACAAACACAAACTTGTAAGGTCTTAAATGTGTTTACCTGCTCTGATACCAGTTGAAAAAGTGGGGGTACAACAACCACACCCAATATTTCGCTTAGCAACCTGTATGGACAAACTCCAATATACTTTCTAGAGAATTAACTAGACAGTCAGACTCAATCTAGATAAAAAGTATATCAAAGAGTTTATATCTCAATCTCTCGATTTGATATATACTCAAGCAAAGAAATCTGTGAGTCTTTATCAAATACTAGAGAGATAACTTGGATGGTACCAAAGACCAATATCCAAGTGCCAATCAATTTAAATCACTAACCAAAAGGTCGGATATTCTAATTGATTGAAAAATGTACAACCTGTGATATTTCAATTATATAACAAAATATAATGCGAAAAAGAAATAACACAGACACCAGAATTTTATCATCGAGGAAGCCGCAAATACAGAAAAACCCCGGGACCTAGTTCAGATTGAACACACACTGTATTAAGCCGCTACAGACACTAGCCTACTCCAAATTAACTTTGGTCTGGACTGTAGTTGACCGCAATCAATCTCACACTGATCCAAGGTACAGTTATGCTCCTACGTCTCTGATCCCAGCAGGATGCTACGTACTTGATTCCCTTGGCTGATCTCACCCACAACTAAGAGTTGTTACGACCCAAAGTCGAAGACTTTAATAAACAAATTTGTATCACACAGAAAAGTCTACGGTAATAGATAAATCCGTCTCCCACGAATATACCTACGAGTTTTGTTCCGTATTTTGATAAATCAAGGTGAATATGAACCAATTGATAAACCGGACTTATATTCCTGAAGAACAGCCTAGTATTATCCACCACCTCACAATAATCTTAATCGACGCAGCGAAAAAAGATATTGCGGAATCACAAATGATGAGACGAAGTGTTTGTGATTTCTTTTATATCTTGCCTATCGGAGATATCAATCTCAAGCCAATTATTACAATTGTACTCGTACGATAGAAAAAGCAAGATCAGATCACACAACTACAAGAAAGTAGTATCGGTCTGGCTTCACAATCCCAATGAAGTCTAAGTTGTTAACCTGGTTTAGAAGAAGAAACCAAAGGTTAAAGGAGAATCGACTCTAGCTTAGCAAAACTAGTATCACACAGAAGGTGTGGGTATTAGGTTTCCTAGTTGCTAGAGTTCTCCCTTATATAGTCTTTCAAATCAGGGTTTGCAATCAATGTTAGCTTGGTAACAGAGCATTCAATATTCACCGTTATATGAAAACCTGATTATATTCAAGCTAATATCTTTCAACCGTTAGATCGAAAACTAGCTTGTTACACACAAATGAAATGCACGTTTCTAGGCTTGTGTAACCGTACCCAAACTTGTACATTTGTTGGTTCAATAATATTCAACCAAATGGTTAGCCATATGATCACTTTCATATCAACCATATTCTTCTTCACCATAACTAGTTCAAGTGACTCAAATGAACTAGTTAGAGAGTTGTTTAATTGCAAGGAAATCTTATGTAACTACACAAGACACAATCGAAGCAAAAACGATTTGATTCACTCGAATCGGTTCATGAACTATATAGCCACGATTTGCAATTTGCATTCCTTAGTTTATATAAGAATAAGTTCACAAACATCGTTTTTAGATATAACCTACTCAAGTTCGCAGACTGGGTTCGCGGACTTAAGTTACCGGACGGAGTTCACAAACTCCAACAGAATTTCTCGGGTCGAGAACTTCCGCCAGTTCGTGGACTGAGTTCGCGGACTTGGCTCACGCCACCATTCCGGTTTTCTTGATCAACAAATTTCGCAAACTTTGGTTCAAGGAATAAGGACTTATACATATATGTGTTTCCACAACAATGCTTATATCCTCCAATGGTTATATAATCTAAACTCTCATTTCAATCATTGAAACATTCTTAGAGGACGTTGTTATTCACAAATTATTTTTCGTCAAAGTAAGCAATTTTCAAAGTGATTGAAACTTGTCATGACTTTAGTTACTAGGTAAAGATGAACTTGGCTAAAGCGAAAGCTTACCAACATATATTTCGATAAATAGATAGGCGAGATAAACTCGGCTCGAAATAGTAAATGTGTATAATCTAAGTTTATATAGCAAAACGACTTTTGTCTCAAGATAGGAGATAAATAGACTTTTGAGTGATAGATAAGTTCAAGTCTCCACATACCTTTTAGTCGATGAAGATCCACCGGTTCCTTGAGTAGTCCTTCGTCTTGTATGATGATTGTCATGGAGTTCTTGAGCTCAACTACACTTTTTATCCTAGCCCGATACCTTAGTTATAGTAGACTAGAAATCAAGACTTATAGTTTTGATCACTAACATTGACAAACATGCTTGAGATAGAAACACATGCGAGTTCGACCGAGCAATGCACTAACACTTATCTCTCATTCTTGATTCTCAATCGATTCCATTACCACTTCATATATAAATCATCTACAACTTCACCTGCAAACTATTTCAGTACTAACACCATCTCTTCAGTTCAACTCAGGTTCAAAATTACTATCTACACAACTCCATTCCACAGGCAAAACCACAACCACTGACACATTGATTTCCCATATCTCTGGCACCAAATCATACTTAAGAACTCCACATATAACTTCCACCAGCCACTGATATCCCTGCAACTTCAACAACACCACTATAACTTGTATCTCAGTACAATCATCTACATCTGCAAATCCATTTCAATTTTCCATAACAGTTACTCACTCTTCTTGATCCAACTCATATATCCCCTAATACATTCATCTAATCTCACCAATAACTCTCTCACTGTATTAACTAACCCCTTCAAATCCAAATTCATCTCCATGTCAACTGCAACTGCTACTTCATACTACAGCAAGCAACTCCAACACCCTGCAATCACCATTACAGTTTCACTCCCCCTACAAAGTCTCAGTCTTCTCAAGTCCATGCTTCTCAAGTCAGCAGTCTTGTAATTCAAGTCCACTAACTAATAGCTTCACCTGCTACATGAGTTTCATCAACAACAGTTCTCTTGATTACATTGTTCTTTCTCAATTTCAGAATTCCATTGAAATCCCTAATTCTAATTTCTTTCTTGAAGAGTCTAAATAAATGACCCAATTCAATCACTAACTCTAGCTTGAAACAACATCAACTCTTTTTCAAATCACCACTGTTAGTTCATTTTCTTCATTTAATTAACATCACCCAATCCTAACCTGAGATTCACTTTTTTTCTAAAAAAAACTAAAATTAATATATATACAATCATCTACAACACAATTAAGATCAAACCCACCTATAATCTATCAAATCATAACACTTTCATAAAGAAAATTCAATAAATTAGAAACCTTAATTTTAATCCCTGATTTACCTTTTCTGTTTGAGTTTGAATTCGTTTCTCGAATCTACACCACCACCAAAAATCAACTCTTAAAGTTTTACCCTAAGTTTCTCTTCAATTTCATGTCCTTAGAATCATCTCTCAAAATCGCCAGAGAGAAAAGGAGAAGAACAGAAGAAGAAGAAGAAGAAGAAGAAGAAAGAAGAAGAAAGGAAGAGAAAATGAGTTTGTCTTATCGGTTAGGTCTAGATAAGACCAAAGGTAATTTATGGGACACCCTCTGAATTGGATAAGGGCATCCTCAGTCGGTCTAATAGCCAACAGACTATTTTTCCCTTCTCACTATTCCGATGATTTCTTCTTCGCCTGGTATCCGAATGACACGTTCGAGTAGTCCATCTCGCATAACTTTTCGATACCTATCTAAAGATATTAGTTATGTATCTAGATTATTGTTAGATTAATTTCTATTAATTAAAATCTAATTAACTAATCGAGTCATTAGCGGTTAAATCGTCTCTTGACTGGTCTAATAACGTTGACGAGCTTGAGGGTCCTTACACTAGGTTAGTTAACTGGTTTTTCTTGTCAAGGCATTCGATTAGACTTGAATAAACGAATCCTTCAATTTGATAAGTCTAACTAAGATCAGAATTAACTTAGTTTCTCTTATCCGGAATCAAATTGGACTAAACAAATGATCCCGTATTTTGTTAAGCCATAAACAATACATACAAACCAAAATAAATTGACTTGCATAATTATTTTCTTAACCGGAAGCAATTGAAACAAACATAGACATTATAGCACCGCAATGGCACCGAAATTTTGTTAAGAAAAAAACAGTTGATACCCAACAATAAAGGAGATACCAAACAATAAGCCAAATAAATTTGACACAGTTTTTCTTCACCAGAAAAAATTGAATCACACACACACACATCCATATACATCATAATGGAATATATCAATTGTTCCGAAATTTTGTTAAGAAAAAGCAAAATATATGCAATATAAACAGGCTTTTCTTAAACAGGAAAACGATTAACTAACAAATTCGTTACCTCAGATTCCGCATCCTCTTCTCCCCAGAAAGATATATCATTTAGCGCAAGTTCAAATAAGAACTCTCTCCCAGTATGTTGTAATCCTCTCGCAAGAACAAAAGAACAACAATTAAAGCAACCTTTACCAGAGAAAGGTTGAAACAGTTTTTAACTAACGCGTGCCAATAACAAAAGTTGAAAACCCGAAACACATATGTTATGCTAAACACAACACAAATTGATTCAGCATATTATGACTTTTCACATATGAGTTTCAATCGGAACACTTTATGATCCTTTGATAAAGCCTACCAACATGAGCTAGAACTTAATCCCGCTAAATCAAAAAGGCACACAAACCATAAGGTTTCACATCATATGAGATCGAATATTAAAGTTAATGAAAACCGAAATAAGACATCCCATAAACCAAAACACATAGCAAAAATATAGACATTCATGCACAGGCTATATAATCGGAAACTATCACAAGAAAAATTATAAAATAATTATTTTATTCATAAATAATGATAGTTTTTATTCAAAAATAGAACTTATACAATAATCGAAATAAACCAAAAACTGATGTCTATTTTTCTTGATATAAGACTCTAATTTTACTCCTTTAGAGTTTCTGGGATGTTTTTGGAGTCAGATCATAAGATTTCACAGGATTCCAATCATCTTCTATGATTACTAATCTTGATTCAAGACTAATAACATTGTCATTGATTTCCTTTACTTCCTTTCACAAATCCTTTTTCATGTTCCTTACTTCACATAAGATTAGATCTAATTTTAGTGAAATATTCTTGAGAATATTATCATTAAGAGAGGAAACCTCTTCATTATGAACATCTTGATGAAATTCTGGAGATGAGTCTGAATCACCATATGAAGATTCAAGACGAAGTTTCTTGTTAGGAAACAATATGGTCAAGACTTTTTCAACTTTGCGAGAGTTGCAGCTAGAGGTAGACATTCTGTCATATCTCTATAAAATGAAATGTAAAACCTTTCCTCTTTATTAATAAGAGAAGTTTTTCTCACAATCTTTGAGAATATTATTTCATTTAATTTTCTTGACCGAAAATTTATTTAGAAGTATTTTTATTAAAATATTTACATACATATCCTTACAGTTTACTTTTTGAGGGTAAAGAAATAAGGATTCATGTTTATGATAACCAAGTTAGGTTATCAATTTTCGGTTGTCGAATTTTCTTCCCTTAGAAGTTACAACATTCTTACATATTTGAGAACCTTTTATTTTTGAACTGTTAGGTTTGTTTCTCAAATTTGAGACAAGATATTGATATCTAAAAATCACTGTTAATGGTAGTTTTTAGCTTAGGGTAAAATCGTAAAACCTTGCATCAGATGTGACGACACTCTGCACGGAAGCGGTGCTGCGAGTACTAACCTCACAACCGACATATTTATTGAGCCGCTCAATACACTTTTATCCATAACACTCTGTAAATTTCGGCACCTCGCCAATACGAGACTCACTGAGTACTTTCTTGTGCTATGTTCCCCAGCAGAACCCTTAATCGGTATGGCATGACGGATTTATGTTCACTCGCAGCGGAGTAGCATGAACCTCCAAGTACCAAAGTTAAGGCCATTGCACGAAATGCTCAGACAGAAAGCACATTGCATTCTGTAGATAAAGATTTTGTGTGGAAGCATACAAAATCCATCTAATTATTGTGATAACTCGCAAAGAACTCATAAACCCAACTAATTTGCAAATGAGGGTTTCGCGCCCCGCGCAGTATTCTGGACCCCGTTGGTCGGAACCATGCTTAAACAAGCTAGGCAACCAAATCCGCCACAGCGCGCTAAAAGCGCGGCCGCGCCCTAGCATGCCGACCCTCTTCCCATCGACCAATCAGGTCGCTTCAAACCAGCCACGGCCTCAAAGAGGTCGCCATACTAAGTTGGCTTCCCAAAACACGCCAGTTTCCCAAAAACGCGTTAGCTTCCCAAAAAACGCCAGCATGCCGCACGCGCATCCCGCACATGCCAGACGTGCATGCCAGTCATGCTACCACGCCTCTGGCCACCAACGGAAGGTATCCATAATCAATGGCACCCTTCCTCCAGAGGTGTGGATCTCAGCCGTACAAGTTTGCCACCAAGCTTGTGGAAACTTTTGGCCGCAATGCCAAATTCCATGGTTTGTGTCAACCTCTAATTTGGCGACGCCAAAGGCATGTGCAAGCCATGCCAGCACCACGTCCACGCCACTGGACGCCAAATGGAAGGTAGCCGCGATCAACGGCTACCCTTCCTCCTGAGATGCAAAATCTCGGCCGTTGAAGGTCGTCACTAAACCGACAAGCCTCTCTATCTTAACTTTCCGTACATAGCAACATGCTACACGTTTTCCAATAAAAACTCTCGAGACATCAAAACATGTCACAAACTGGGGGATGCTCATCAGGGTATTGGTATGGCGGTTTACAGCGTGTGGCGTGCAATACGCCCGTTACAAGAAAGTGTCATAAGAGTGAGGCGGTTAGTAATGGAAATAAATAAGTGGTGAAACGCATCTTCATTATGGAAACATCATCCAGGCGTTACCCGTTACCACTTTTCCACCACTCAACCGCTTCCACTTCTTACGAGGCCAGGTTACGTTTTATTACAACTTGTATAAATAGGTTTCACCTATTTCCACCAAACAACAAGTTTTTGGTCAGGAGAACAATACACATCTAGAAATCACCAGGTATATTTCCATTCAGCTCGCCAGTTCAACTTTCGGATACAAGTCGCAAACCACCCATACTTCCAGAATCAACTATTCTGGCCTCAATACTTTCTTCGCTTCCCTCCCTAAGATCAACCCTTCTCCTTCACTTTGTGATCGAAGCAAGCCTGGAACGGCCATTTCTTGGTTTATGCCAAGATTGTACAGATTGATCTCTCGAATCAAAAGTACTCCCGTACAGTACATTGTTTTGGGTTTAGATTTGTTTCTCACCCGCACTCACACGAAATTACCGAAATCAGCAGAAACGGTTTTCACCCACAAACAATTGGCGACCACAGTGGGAGATTAATCTCTCGGTTACAATATCAATTTCCAATTCCCGATTTCATTTTTTCAACCCCGGTCTAAAGATGGTAGAACTCAGGTCAGGATCAGCAACAAACCCCGAGAACACTGGCGCCGAAATTATTCTCGGTGTTATCATTTCTCCCAGTGGTGCTAATACGCCATCTGTCAACATCAGCAACATGGAGAATGTTCCTTCAGGTGTTATACCTCCAATCACAAGAGCCAGAGCCTCTGCCGCGGAAAATGCTCCTTCAGGTGTTACACCTCCAATCACCAGAGCCAGAGCTCCTGCCGCCGCTCCCAATGTTTCATCAAGTATGACACCTCCAACTGTTACCAGAACTGCAGCTACTCCGCCGTCTGGACGAGAAACCGGAGGAGCCATAGGGAGCCGACCCTACATTACTATTGCTGATTTGATGGAAAGGCAGGAGGTTCTCTCCAGGGCCCAAACATACATGGCCTCAACCCAGAAGGAGATTCTTGCTTTTCTCAGGACACTGACAGAGCGGCTACCACAAGAATCACTCCATCCAGAGCCAATGAGGAACACATCCAATACCCCTGGCGCTAGCACCTCAACAGGGAACACTTTTGTAGATGAAGAGACTCACCCTGGAACTTCAGCTGAAAGAAATCAACCGCCAAATTTTGTCACGAGAGAAGATTTGGAACGACTTCTCCGAAACCGAGACAAAAGCGACTTCATGGACATGCATCAGCATCAACCCCTGTATCCTCCTGAAGTACAAAGAATTCCTCTTCCAAGGGGGTACTCTTCCCCTCAATTCTCTCTCTACGACGGTACCGGCAATGCGTGTGAACATGTATCTCGATTCTTGGAGTCCCTGGGGGAACACGAATATAATCACGTTCTCCGTTTGAGTGAATTTTCGAAATCACTTACTGGAAGAGCATACACATGGTACAACAACATTACGCCAGGCAACATCTCCAAATGGTCTGACATGGTTGCTGCTTTCTACAAGAAATACTTCTTTGTGTCTGAGCAAATTATCTTCTCAGATCTAGGAAGGATGTTTCAACGAAACAACGAACATCCAAATGATTTTGTCAAAAGGTTCATAATTCAAGCGCTCGATTGTCATGACCCAAATGTGACCGAACAACAATTGGTGGACTCCTCTATCAATGGAATGACTCCCATCTACCGCACCTTACTAGAGAATCTGCGATTCCAGAATTCTCTGAGCTTCATGAAGCCGCAAAACGGTCAGCCACAACAGCACCAGCGTTGTTGGAAAGAACCAGACCAACTAGAAGCGAAGACGCACACGAAACTCGAGGAAATATACGCCTCATCAATAAGCAATACAACATTGGTCCCTCCTCTGTGAGCGTGGTAGACTAATGAGGAAAAAGGAAGGCTCCAACAGCAGAACAACCATCCAAGCGCGCAGCGCCAGCACGACAGGCATCTCCTTCACGGAAGACCACAGCTAAAGCTCCCATACGACATCAAGATGATGGAGAAACTTGGATTTCCCGTTCCCAATCGAAGAAGTGATTGAACTCTTGGAAGCATGGATCCAAGATGAAGCCATCAGGCTACCTCCTATCAGGCGCCCACCAACCGAAGAAGAAATGGCGAACCACAAATATTGTCGTTACCACAGATTTGTCCACCACCCGACCACTGACTGCAACAAGCTGAAGCATATCTTCAAAGAAAAGATAGAAGCAGGGGAGCTTCGACTAGACACTGAAAGAGTTCACATAGGTCCACTTCCAGTCAGGAGTTTCATGGTCTCTGGGGACTCCGTACACGAAAATGTGCAGTCCACGATGCAACATGTATGAAAAATTCTCTACCTCTCCAAGGCACAGCGTCAAGACATCTTCACAACCCTTAATCGTGTTGTATCGGGCAAGCGACTCTTTCCTACTGAAGAAACCACACCAGAACCCCAAACTCTCCCAGGAAGCGATGCTGGAAAATACAACTGGGGACTGCTGACCACGGTTCATTTGAGGAACGCCAAGCTCGATAACACATTCATCGACGTGGCGTCTGACTTCAACATCATTACCATCAAAACTCTGAGAGTTGCGGGAGTTTTGAAGCAGGAGGCTACCCATTCCCCAACCATGGTCAGAAACTTGGAAGGAGAGGCGATAGACGCGTATGGCTACATCAATCTTGAAATCAAGGTGGGAGACACTCTAACACATGGGAAATTCTACATTGTCAAAGAACTCTCAAGCTACGACATGATTCTGGGGCGCACGTGGGTACACGGTAACAAAGCGAAGTTAGGGGTATCCCCTCTGCCGATGTCGATACCCAAAAGAATTTCCAACAAGCCGTACAACTTTGAAGATTACATGCTGCCATATCAACAACTTACCAATGTAACTCAATTGCCTGGAGAAATCCCGTCGACGTTCATCCGCAGATTCCGAACACAAGTAAGTCTGGTTAAACAAATCTTTTTGCACCCAGTCACCTCTCCTCTCGGCCAAGCATGGGGACTCGGTATGATTACCAACCCAGGCGTCATTAAGAGATGTGAATGGGATGTTGGGCCTTTCAAGTACTTTGTCAAAAATTTGGAAGTTGTCACAGCCAAACATGACGATTTCAATCAAGTGGTTGCGCAACTCTCCAACCCATTTAAAATTGGAGATGTAGTAGTCAAGAATGACCTCGTTTCAAGTTGGGAACATAACAGTAAAGATGGCCACTAGACCCGATCCGCCTAAAGAAAAGGAAAACGAGCCATATCTGGTGGCAGATGTTATCTTTGGTGGTTACTGCAAGCTCATCAATACCGACAAATTGGAAGGTGTCATGATTCACTCACGATGTCCCAAACCCTTCAATACCTAAAACGCTGTGCTACCTTCACCTCCAGCGTTCTCCTTCAGCATTTCTTTCAGCATTTTCCGTTTCATGCAATGTTTGTAACTCCTTAAAAATGATTGCACTGCTTGCATTCATGAGTATAATTTTCAATTCCAATTAAAGAACATCTTTCCTTGAAAAGTTTTCCCCTTAAAGGAAAAATATCAAGTAAACCTAAAACTCTCACAGAGTTATTATCCGTCAATTGAAAACCTGAGAAATCAAACCACCACAAAAATACCTATTCAAAAATACTCAAGAAGGAAATATGCAAGGAATACGATCATCGGGCGGTAGAACATATATCTTCTTCAAGAATATTCGGCTCCAAATCTCAGAAACAGTATGAAGGTTTTATTAATTCATTCAAAGATGTGAAACCATAAAGGCTGAATGATGGAATGTTACTTGACGAAACCCTAACTCCACCATTAAAGCAAGAAAGTAAAAGCAAACTTCTGGAAAGTCAAAAGAGGCTACACGTTAAGAAGAAATAGCAAAAGTAAAAAAATTGGTCGTTAACGGCAGACGCCTGGATCAAGAGCACCTTCATCGGAGCTTCTTCAAGCACTCTCCCCAGCACGCTTTATGACAGCAAACGTTTCATCCAAACGCCGCCTCGGCAGCAGCAACCTCGGCGTTCCATCCAGAAGCCGCCTCAGCAGCAGCAACCACAGCGTCCCATCCAGAAGCTACCATAGCAGCAGCTTCCACTTCATGTCCGGCGTTTGCTTCAACAGCAGTCCCAGCGTATGTTTCCGTATCTTCTCCAGTTGCTCCGGCATACATTGCCTCTGTCTCCTCGTCCGCCTTGACGGCATCCTCAGCGTTTGCGTCAACACCCCTGACAGCAGTTTCGACGTCCACTCCAGAAGTTATTTCAGTTTTGTAAATCGTGTCGACGTCTTCCCCATGAGCCTTTCCAGCTACTTCTTAAGGATGTCCCGGTTCGTCCGCATCAAAGTCAAGGATTACGATACCATCATGGACAGGTGTAGATGGGGAAAAACGATTTGCTGGTTTTTAAGGAATTGAGGAGACGACCGTACGGAGGAGACTCCTCGAACCGAGCGAAATGTTAAACCTCACACAGATGCACTGCTGCAAAGGGGGTGCTTTAGATTCGAGAGATCAATATGTAGTACTTCGACCTAAATCAAGACAATGACCGTTCCAGAGTAAATTCGGTCACAAGAACGGATGGGTTGATCTGTAGGAGGAAAGCTGAGAAATGTGTGGAATCAATCAAAGATTGTGGGTGTGTGTATTCTGAATATGATAAGCTCTGAGTGATTGAAATTGCTCAATTGAGAGTAGTTGCTCAATTGATGAGTTGATGATCTCGTGTTGTCAGTTTGACGTGAGATTGATAATACTGATGATGCCGATAATTCAATCATGATTCAGAGACTTATTTATATTGCTGGAATTTTAGACACCATGATTCCATGAAGTGTGACAGTTGATGGAATCAAGGAGTGGGAAGTGGAGATCGTGTTTGAAACTAGTTGCTCAACGTGTGGAGACTTGGTCGATTTTCCACCCACTACCTCGTGAATTCCTTCAACTGATTGCACGACTTGCTCACATTCCATCGTGTGTTTGAACACACGTGCCATAGACCGCCAGACCAAAACCCTAAGTGATATCCCCCAAGTGACACGATTGACGTCTCGTGGTATGTTAGTCAATTAATGACTTCGTGGTTTGATGGGACGATGAGTCCATGTAGTTGCTGAGTTGAACATGATGTTCTGAAACTCATGAGTTGAACATGTCATGAGACAAAGGTATAGTTTTTATGATGAAGTGAGCAAGTATTGCTCATTCGATGGATCGTTGAATATTGATTGTTTAACCAATATTCCTTGGTTTGAGCAAATATTTATCATCTGAGCAAGTGTTGCTCATGTGATGAATTGTTGAATATTTGATCGTCTGAGCATGTGTTGCTCATCTGATGGCTTATTGGCAGCGTACCAAATGTAGAATCGAGCATAATTAATAAAATTAATGACCATGAGGCCGTCGTAAAATTATTAAGGTTGGAATCTGGAATGATAATCCTTGGATTCAGAAACCCTAATTTGATCAATTGATGATCAATTCATGGTTCGTCAGAAGTTTAACCATGGGACGAAGGAGGGAGCGACTACACGGGACCGTGGATCAAAAATGTAGTGTACATATGCTCACGTGAGCAAATACGAAGAAATCCTGAAGAGTTGACGATTTGTTGGTGGAAGAATGATTAAATGCTAGCTTAATCATTTATTCAAAATACTTGTCTGAGCCTTAGGTGAGAAAACCTAATTAATTACGACGAGGCGAGGAACCGACCATGGGGTCATGAAACCGGCCTTGGGTTGTCACGTGACCGCCTGACGATCGCTTCATGAAAATCCAAAGTGTTTGGAAGAGTTTTGGACCCAATACGAGCAATTGTGCAAATTAGGTCAAAACTGTAAAAATTGATGGGACCGGCTTCCGTGAGCCAAAGAGCCAATCTTGGTCGGTCAAGATAGCGTGCTCGTGTCCCCAAGGCGTCCGCGTCTCATTCCGCAGAATTTTGATATTTTTTGGCGTGCAATTGAGCATCCATTCGAGAAAATCTGCCAAAATTAGGGTTTCGACGAAACTGAGGAAAACACCATGAGATGATGAAAAATAATTATAAAATAAGGAATGAGGAGGCGTGGGACCGCCGTGGACAAGGCATGGTCGTCCGGTCGTGACCACGGTCCCGTGGTGCCTTTTCCTTATTTTTATAATATTTTTGATGATTTTATGAAAAATTCATGAATTTTGAGAAATTTGATGAATTTAGGGAGTTTCCATGAATTGAAGGAGTTTTCATGAGTTCATGGAAGCAAAATATTAAAATAATAAAAAACACGGGCGTGTGGGACCATGGAGGCATGGCCGGCCGGCGATGGACCGGTCCCACGAGTTTTTCATAATTTTTTAATATTTTTAGGTATTTTTTCATGATTTGAGGGAATTTTTCCTAATGTGAGAGAAATACCATAAAATCAAGGAATTTGATGAATTCAAGGAAAAATAGGATAATAATAAAATAATAAAGCAAAGGGCGTGTAGGACCGGCTAGGGCATGGCCGGCTAGTGGCCCGGTCCCACAAGTTTTTCATTATTTTATTTTATTTATTATTATATGATGATTTGTGCAAAAATACCATGAAATCAAGGAGTTTTTTCATGAAATTAGAGAAATAATAAAAATACCACCGCCATCTTTTTAGCAGTTACGGCAGTTACCTGAGTTTCTGTAATGCCTAGAACACGAAGAAACCCTAGCCCACAGGATTATGAAACTGAAGATAATGTCCCCATTAGTGATCACTCCTTCTCTTACGAAGAACATATTGATGACATGCTGGTTCACTGCCCTTACAAGAATTTCGAAGAATGCCAAGATGGTGTTAATGGCAGAGGTTATGCCAAGACATCAATCCTAAGACACATTCGTGATCTACACTGGCACTCCTCAAGCAATATTCTTATTTGCAAAGAACGTATCAGAACCCATGAACCTGTTTATATTGCATGGGAACGACTTTTGGTTCAGTTACAGATGTGGTTGTGTGGAGAATGCATGAAGATACAATCTTGGAAAAGACCATGCCGTCCACATAATGGAAACATCCTTACCAGACCCAACAATGATATTCTAATATACGGGATTGTTAAACCTGTGGCTGCATCCCCTGGAACTGAAGAGATTGGAGCATCCTCTTCTACAACCCCTGTAACAAACGAAACACATGGATTATCTCTAGAACTTTTAAACTTAGTCTACCAGAAGCGGATAACTACAACAGCATGCATTCCACCACCATGCAGACTGCATTTTTCTAGGGTTCTCAAGACAGCATTAGACAGAGTTCTTAACAAATACCACGACCTATCGGCATGGTTACAACTATTATTACTTCCAATCTGTACACTTAATCTGTACATGCCAACCAATGCAACTGAAGAAAGGTCCGGAACACGTAAGAAACTCCAAATTGCTGCTATCAATCAATCCCTGACAGAATGGAGCCAACCAGGTGGGTGTATCTCTATTATTCAGCGCCTACTAGATAAGATCAAAGAACAAGAAACGCTGCAGCAGAGACGCAAGCCTGCAAAGAAGAAAAAGCCTAAAACCAACACAGAAGCATGCATGAAGAAACTGAGCCAAGGACATTACACTGCTGCAATACGTATTCTATCTTCTAGTGGGGTTGCTGAATCCAATACAGATACTCTCCTCGAACTACAGCTTAAACACCCACAAGCAAGGGCCCCTATCATCCCAACTGACAATCCTAATGCAGATGCTGTGTCTGTAAATGTACATGAAGTGATTAAAGCTCTGAGAAGTTTCCCAAAAGGCACCTCATGTGGTCGAGACGGACTT
The DNA here is from genome assembly GCF_003573695.1 of Papaver somniferum. Taxonomy (NCBI): domain Eukaryota; kingdom Viridiplantae; phylum Streptophyta; class Magnoliopsida; order Ranunculales; family Papaveraceae; genus Papaver; species Papaver somniferum. The sequence goes on from NC_039367.1 coordinate 116,958,834, forward strand.
CGAGCTCAGCATTTACTAGATGCAACCAGTGGAGCGGCAGCAGCAGTGGCTGATGAACTCCTTGTGTCCATTACCGGTGTCATCAATCTCTGGCTTGCTGGCAAATGACCGTCCACTCTGGGAGAATACATCGCCAGCGCACCACTGACACCTCTGCTCAAACCTGGTGGTGGTCTACGGCCAATCGCTGTTGGAACGATCTGGCGAAGATTATGCTCGAAACTAGCAGCAACATCTGTACTCAAAGACATGACAGGTTATCTAGGCAATCACCAGTTTGGGGTAGGAATCCCCTGCGGAGGTGAAGGCATCGTACATTCTGTCAACAGATTGTTAGAGCTTAAAGGAGATCAAAACACCACAACAATGTTACTGATCGACTTCACTAATGCATTCAACATTGTCGACAGAACTGCCATGCTCAACGAGGTGTGTATCAGATGTCCAAGCATCTCGAAATGGGTCGAGTTTTATTATGCACAGCCAGCAAAACTGTACTACAACGAATCCATCTTGTTTTTATGCACAAGGCGTTCAACAGGGAGATCCCCTAGGTCCATTGCTTTTCTCCCTGGTGCTCCAGCCTCTTGTAACCAAAATATCTTCCACTTGCAAGCTGGATCTTCATGCGTGGTATCTAGACGATGGCACTCTAATCGGAGACACATTGGAAGTTGCAAAAGGCCTGCAGATCTTACAACAAGATGGTCCAGCAAGAGGATTATGCCTAAACATTAGGAAGACTGAAATTTTTTGGCCTACACCAGACCCGAGATGTTGTGAAGATGGTGTGTTCCCATCTGCTGTTGGAAGACCTGTTGATGGAGTAAAACTATTAGGTGGACATGTAAGTACAAACAACCAATACTGCAGTGATATCATCTCAGCCAGGATTGATAAGACTACACATCTAATGGACTGCATTAAAAGGCTTAAAGATCCACAAAGCGAGCTCTTACTCTTACGCAACTGTGCTGGTGTCTCAAAGCTTTATTTCACGATGCGAACAACCAGACCAAGTGTACTACAGCGTTCACGACTTCAGTTCGATCAGCACCTTATCCGTTTCCTGCAGCATCTAATAACAGGAGATGGACCAGGTTTCGGTCCATTACAGCAGAGGATCGCTACTCTACCATTTGCTGATGGAGGTTTGGGAATATACACCATGGCTGATACCACCAAGTATTGCTATATTGCATCATGCCTCCAAACAAGACAACTCCAAAGCTCCATCCTTCAGTGTACGGCAGACCCGAGTCCAAACTTCCAAGAAGCATTAGATGATTACGTAAGTACCTGTGACTTATGCCCTGCTACTTTTAACATTAACGATTTCACCCCACAGCCTATGCATAAACTGGCGAGTCGTTATTTTGAAGTAGTCACTAGGAATATACGCACTTCTTACACGTTATCTACGAGGGACTCAATCTTATGGCAGTGTAACAAAAAACCACACGCACAGGATTATTTAAAAGCTATTCCAATTCAAGCTCTTAACCAGTCCATCAGGCCACGTCAGTTCAGATCAGTGCTTCAATACCGACTGGGTATCCCCCTTTTTGAGGAGAATAGTACATGCTCATGCTGTAAACGCGAAATGGATCGTTTTGGTGATCACGCAATCCATTGTGCAAGCGAAGTGGGCCTGAAATACAGACATGATATGGTACGAGACCTCTTTGTGGAATTATGTTATAAAGCCGGAGTGGCAGCCAGGAAGGAAGCTTCGTTAGGACTTACCTCCAACACGAACACACCCCTTAAACCAGCAGATATTATGGTCTTCAATTGGGAGAATGGCAAAGATACATGTTTCGATGTGACATGTGTTTCACCATTTTCTAAAGGTGGGAATCGGTCCTTCACTCCAGGGTATGCAATATCAGCAGCTATTACTCGCAAACGTAACAAATACGCCAGTCTATGTCTGACTCATGGATATGAATTTGGGGCTCTAGCCTTCTCAACCTTAGGTGAGTTAGGTGATGACATTATCGTCCTTGTAAATCGTTTGAAAAACTGTATGGCAAGTCATGATGTTAATAATAACTTGGGTAGTTCTCTGTTCCATAGATTAGGTATTATTATTCAAAAAGGTGTGAGAGCACAACTTGTTGCTCGACTCCCTGCCAAATCTTTGTAATTAACTCTTTTTTCGTCAATATAGCCTTAGTGGCATCTTTTATAATAATAATAAAATAATAAGGAACCGTGGGGTGTGAGGCCGGTTGGGACCAAGGCATGGCCGGTTGTCTAATGGTCACGCCCCATACTCCTTTCCTTGATTTTATATTATTTTTTATGGATTTATGGAAGTACCATGAAACCGAGGAGTTTCCTCGAGACGAAGGAGATTTGATAAAATGAGAGAATTTTCATCAAATCGTGGAAAATAATAAAAATGCATTAAAAATATAAAACTGGCGTGGGATTGACCACGACACGGTCGGTCGTGTTCGTGCTCCCAGCACCCTGGTCAATATTTTTAATTATTTATTATTTTCTTCTCTATTTTGCATAGGTTCATCGTTTCGTTGTATTTTTGAAATACTCGTTCGTGCGGTGACTGTTAGTGTATCGTCGTTGAATACACCTTCACCATTTGAATCGGGGCTTACTTAGAGGTAGCTCAGACGCCCGGTTGTTGATTATTTATTACTAATTGTGGAATTCGGTGGAGAATAATTCACAAAACTGAGCAATAAGATGTTTACTATTAATTCATAAGATCAGTTGAGGATTCGACTACGAATTCAGAATAATAAAGTGAGCATTACCATTCCATGGGATCGTAGATTCGACCATAGAATCGGAGTGATTAAGATTTATCTATTACCATTTATGAGACCAGTTGTGGATTCGATCACGAAATCGGAGTAATGAGATAATATAGTTATTGTTATTCTATGAGATCAAGCTGTGGATTCGATCATAGAATCAGAACAATTGTTTATTTCCATTCCATGGGACCAGTCGTGGATTTGACCGTGGAATAGGAGCAATAATAGATTATTCTGGGAATTCAGTAGTGAATGTCACGACAGAATTTATCTTAATTAGGAATAATTAACTTTGTGGCTCTATACTAGCAGAGCAAGCTATCTAGGAGCATTAGTTATCCCGATATGAGCTTGTCGGTAAGTCATATCCTTTATATAGTCAGGGTAAACTTGTTGTTTGTTCTTGAAGACGTTATCGCTCTATACTAGCAGAGCAAGCTGTCTAGGAGCCCGTCCATCTCGTGATACTATATAGAAATAATCACTGAAAGTATTCAGTTTTCATGAGATATGTCGTTATCTACATATCTACATGTACTCTGAGAGAAAGTACTCTCCGTTGAGAATTCGATGAGAGACCCGTGTCTCGATACTCACGTCTGATTGCTGAATCAGAGCTTCGTATAATTATGAGTTTATGATTTTAGCCTTTGTCGAAAATCCACCATCTACATTAAGTCCCATGCTTATTGAGGAAAGCTGTGTTCCTCAGTCAGCATTAAATGGTGATTTTCCGGCCATAAATAATAATACCAGTAATTGAACTTAGTCGTAAGTTGAGACGTTACCGGATTTAGAGAACATGAGCAAACCACGACTTGATGAAGGATTCAATGTCATGATTGGAGCGTCGTTTGATGAGCATAAATTGGTGTTGAACCGCTGGTTTGTACGACGAGTTCGTGGTCGGTTAGGATTCGCGGGTCGGGCCCAATAAGGAAATCCTTAAAAAATTAGGTTTTGGAAATAAAATTTATATAAAAGGGATTAATCCTTTTTTTCCCACGACCAGCTCTCCATCATATCTGCACCTTCACGCCTGCAGGAGAAAATTCCCGTCGCTGCCGGACCACCACCTGCCGCCGTCGTTGCCGTTGTCGCCGGCCGATTTCCGGCCAAACCGACCAGGTGCGTTTTTTTTTTTTTTTTTTTTTGATGTTTGCTGATGTTGTGACCTTCATGAGTTGTTCATGTTTTGATCATGATGAATTTATAGGAGAGATTTTTTTTTAGTATATGAACCTAGGTTCATTAATAAAACTTAGTTTATGAGCTTTCATGTGTACCAAGGTTCTATCATAAAAGAAGTGAATTTTCATGAAATCGGAATAATCCTTCCTTTTAAAGACAAATAACGATGACACGGAGGAAAATATGTATGATGAACTCGTGTCCAGTGATAAAAAATTTCTTATGAGCTTTCATGTAAATACAAAACTTTATCATATGTATGAGATGTGAACTTTCACAATATTTTTTGAAATAAACCTTCGTTTTAAACACAAATAATGACGATACGAAGGAAAAATAGTTTTATATATATATATATATGCATCCGTGACATATATTGTGCAAAATATGATGATATATTTTATTTGCATGAGTTTTTTTCGTTAGATAAAATCCTTGAGAAATTATGTATGCAAGTTGCATTAATTGCCGTTTTTTTCGAAAAATCAAAACGTGGGTTTTGAGGATTCTTCAAAGATAGACAATATATTTATGATAGAATATTGTATTGTTATGAACTTCATAGGTCAGTTGTGTGAATGTTCACATTATGAAAATTGTGTCCTTGATTTTATGAAAAATCAGTTTCGAAATTAATAAAGTTTCCTTCGTTTTTGCAGTTTTCGAAGAGACGAACGATTGTGAGGTGTTAACTCTACCGTTACTATCACTATTGTTAGTGGAAGTACAAAAGGTAAGAGTTACCATTTTTTCCGTATTTCCTTGATTCATGTCTGGACAGCATATTGAAGTAGAATGTAATGTGGACTTTGCAGTTGTTTTAGCAAAAATGACCAATTCCTCGGCCAACGATACTTCAAGGGACGAATCGCATACTGATGATGACATCTCCAGGGATGATGCATGCATGGACGAGACCTCCATTGGTGAGGAAGAGGAGGATCCCACTGGCGTGAAGAATATTCCTAATATAGACGACGCGTTCTTTGAGGAGGATCCAAAAAGAGCTGAAGCATATCTCAAATCCCCAGTATATCGTCTTCTGATCAACCCTAGGACTGTGACTCAGAAGAAATTGGTGACCCCGAAGATGATAATAGGCTTTGTCTCGAACGAGGGATTTTCCTTGCATCGACCATATATTTTAAGCTTTCTCGACGCCCTTTGGAAAATATTTCTGGATGGGCGAGGCATATGTTGGGTTTCCCTCATGTCAGGGCTATGCTCAGCCAGGCACGAGTGACGAGAGCTATTCAAGCTTCGGGAGACTTGTCTATTAATCATGATGTGAAAAGTATCGTGGCTTTGCTGGATCGTTGGTGTGTTCCCACTCACACCTTCATATGTAGATGGGGAGAATTGACTGTTACCTTAGAAGATGTGGCTGCTTTGATGCATCTCCCGATTACAGGTAATTTCTCTGGAGGTCTTTCGGATGGGGAAAAAGTGGTTTTTGACTGACATCTGCGATGGAAGAAGAGAACAAGGCGTCTGGTAGTAAAGGTGGTTATGCCCATTGGTTGACACGTTGGTGGGCAAGAGATGAAGTTTCTGATAGTCCCATCACCGGTATGTTACCTATTGCCGCTTTCTTATGCTTATGGTTATCCAGATACATATTCGAAGACAGTGGACATTTGTTGAAGCCTTTCGTAATCCCTTTTGCTATTAAGATGGATCAAGGTGAGCAACTCCCAATAGGTAGCTTATTCCTCGGTTCCTTGTATTCTAACTTAGACTCCTTGGTGTTAGATTCCAGCGTGTCGAATGGCTTCATGAAGATTGAGTGTTATGTTAACACGATGTTTCTTCAAGCTTTGATGTGATAGCACTTCAATAATTATGCGCCTATCCCACGTAATATGCTGCAAGGACTAAATACTGATGCCCATCACATCTTCGCTGAGAAATATAATGCCCGAATCATGAGTTGGTCTACAAAGCAGCCTCGGTATAAAGCACGCCTCATTGATATGTTGGATGAAGAATCGGAGTTAGACTTTCATCCGTGGGTGTCGGTTGCTGATTATGTTTCCCAACCAACGACTTTCAATACTGGAGAGAGTACGACTCTAAAATCTGGTGTGAACCTGAATGATGGTGAGAGATCCTTCATGTTGAGTTGTACTCCTGGTCACTTGTTATCCTTTATGCATGGAGAGTGGGCCGTAGAAGAATAAAACATTGATAGGGTGGCTCGACAAATGGGTATGGATCAATGTGTTCCAACTATCCGGAGAAGGAAACCATCAGTTGATTAGCTTGCGTCTCGTTTAGATCACACTCACGTGAAAGGGAGTAGTTACTGGTTTCCTGGTTGATAGATTTGCATATGTAACCCCAGGTTATATAGAATTATGGCATCAACAATTAGAGAGATTGCATGAATTCGTGACAGTTAGTCAGCCTCCAGTGAAGATTCCTCCATCTGCTGAGATGATCTCTGGTCGACCAAGACTGAAGTACCTTTCTGGTGATAAACGAAAATTATCTCCAGGATGTTCTCAAGTAAGGTTCTCCACATGTCTTTTATGAAACCATGATAACTGTATTCTGATCATGTTATTGAATTCTTTACAGGACGGTCGTAGCGTAAGACCTCGAATCCATGCAGATTTTTCAGATATTGGAGAAGTTTTTCACGGCGGAGAAGGAAGGAACAAAAGTTATAAGCTGTTACCTAATACCGTGAAGTCCCCAGTTCGTTCTTTGGTGAGTTCCCAATATTTCTCACCGTGACTTTCATTGATATTAGCATTAGAATCATGAAGCCAACGTTGTTAATTTTGTTGCAGAATTTTACTCCATCAAGTCTTGAAGGTCTTCAATTTTCTGCTATTGAACAAGCAATCGCTGATTTGAGTGACGAAGAAACTGTAAGTATTTCTTCACATGTTCAAATGGGGTGCTTCATAGATGAAAATATTGATTGTAAAGGACGTGTACAGGAGGATGTCTTCATGGAGATGGAGAATTCTAGAACTCAATCATCCTCTGGGAATGGGAATGGAGGTAATTCCCAAGATTCGGATCCGGATGGAAGTGATGTTCCTCTTGTCGTTGATGTGGACAATTCCAACCCCTTGGACACTTTGGAGACTCGTCAAGTAAGTATATATCCTGTACATTCTTCATAGAAGTATAAAAGTGCTGACTTGTAAATGAATGAATAAGAACCCATGTGAATATGTGAAAACTTAGTCGAATTTTGTCGTCAGAAAATTCAGAACCCAACCTTTTAGTAGAAACGCTGTAGAATCTTCGTCCGGAGTCGGATTTTGATGATCTGCATGCGCAAATTCAAGCCCGGAAAATTTCCAAGCTTTAGCAGAGAAGCTTTTTAAGTTTTGAGCACGTTAAGATCCTGAAAAAGGCGAAATAGTAAACTTCCAGGAGACTTCCAGAACTTTTTCAGATTGCGCGTCACTTGATATTTTGGCCAAATCTACTTGCTCGTTCATCGGATTGTCATGAAATGTTGACATGTCATAGAGGACATCCCTACGAAGAGAATGGCATATGACCCATCCTCAGATTACTTGTAAATTTCTCCCAGTTCGTCTCTTAGTACAGAGCATAGTTCAGTTTCTTCAGACGGACTCATCGTAAAATGTGTTTTCATGACTTTCATATTATTTGCTCGTGCCTTGAATGTAGTATGATGAACTTTGATGATATTGCCTTGCGGGTATACTTTGTTTCATAATATCCTTTGGCTTCGTGACTCTAACCTCATGTAATCTTCGTATTAGGTGCTAAACACCGAAGTTGAGGATACTGGAGCCAATGATGACAACTCTAACCCTTTCTAAGTTATTGATGAAGAGACAACCATCCCTGAACTTCGAGGCCATGATATGGTCGCTGATGATGTTATGGAAAACCATATGGTTGTTGCCTCAGTGATAGAAGAAACCGAGATAGCAGCGGAGAATACCGAAGGAACTGTTGCTTTGGTCGTGGAAGCTGCTCCAGCGACTGAGAACCGTATAATAGTGTATGAATATCTAACTGCAGGGGTTGCTTTAGATTCTCCCTTTAACACTTCACTCCCGTATCATGAACTGGTCGGTGGATTCAGCGTTCCCATTGGATATGCACGCTTGTACGAGACGATATAGAAGAAGTTTGGCCGCATGATCGTTGACTGGAACTCTGGGCGTGCTTATGCTGTAACCATGCAAGTAGGCGTTATCTTGCGTGTCGTGAGTGATATGCATACGAGACCCAGGAATACCGTGACTCCGGATATACTCTTTGATTGGGAGTTTAACTTGCAGAATTCAGAAAGACTTGGCCTCAACGTGGAATGGCTTCGTAAGCAAATAAACGTTATCAAGGATTCATGTGAGAAGAACATACCCTTTCCCAATGATGTTGTGAAGGAGAAGGAGTACAAGATTTCCAAGCTGACCGAGGAGTTGAACAAGGAGAGGGCGGCTTTGCGAATCTTGAAGGATGCTGATGAGCAAAAACCTTTTCTTACTGATCTCTTGAACTTATGAACTTCTGAGAGATGTGAGGTTTATACTTGGGTTTTGATATTTAGATGGTTTTAGATTGACTGATGGTTAAGGATTTTCTTGTAGATTTGATAGAGATTTTCTTTTACGAAATATGAACTGAATTTTGATAAATTGTTGAATTCAAATACTGATTGCAAGTATTGCAAATATTTTGGAGGAATTGAAATACAAATGAAAGAAAATCCTAAATGTTAAATCCCAACGCCATGAATGCTTCGAACGCCCAATTCCCTAAATGTACAATAATTTCATATAAACGCCTTGAGCCAATTTTCGTGAATTACTGGTAGGCTTCTGCCATCTGTGTTGATCAATTTTTAGTATCCTTCGGCCACAGACTCAACGACCATGAATGGTCCTTCCCAATTGGAGTTCCTTGTAGAATGAAGACCGCGCTGAACTGCTTTGAGAACCAGGTCCCCTTCATGAAACTTGTTAGGCTTGGTCGATCGTGCATTGAATATCTTCCGCTGATTCGGAATTCCTTGTTTGATGGAATTCCACGATTGTGGCACATATGGACACTCGCGCAGAAGAGAGTATCCAGCATAGTGTTGATCATGCTTAGCCAAGTCTTCAGCAATAAACCTCTCGATGAAACGACCGATTTGAAGAAGTTCTGAACCCAACCATTGAGTGAAATATTTCCGAGGTGAAGTTACCCACTCGTAGCTTTTGATGACTGCTAAATTGTTCATGGGGAGAAGTCCCTGGACCATAGTAGCGTATTTGAACATTGGTAATATTGGAGCAAGAGGAAGAATAAGACTTGCCTGAGCTCGAAACCTTCTGACAAAGGTGTGCAGATCTTCTCCAAGTTCCTGCGTAATCCCCATCAGAGTTTTTACTTCTTCCAGATGCTCAAACAGTGGTGTGTCCTCTGCTTCGTCTTCCGACTCGGAATCCTTGTCGATGATAGGATGTGTTGAAGGCATCGTTATCCTTCAGGCATGAATCCAAGTTTTTCCAAGGACCATGTCGTACCCAGGGTCTTCCCGGATTATGAAATACTTGACCTCAGTGCAGATCAATCTTTCCGTAACTTTGAGAGTGATGAAGCCGTATGCGTCTCTGGAGATTCCTTCGTGGTCCCTAATTGCTATGGGAGCGTGGGTGGCTTCCTGTCGAGTAATACCGGCAGCTCTGAGAGTTTTCAAAGGGATGATGTTGACAGCGGTACCAACATCGACGAACGTCCTTTTGAACTCATTTCCTTTAATGTGCACTGTGGTGAGCAGTCTCCAGTCATACATTTCTTTGTCGGTGGTTGAAGATTCGGTGGTGGTTTCTTGGATCAGCAGACGTTTTTCGTACACGATGTGGTTCAGTGCAGCAAACATGTCTTTACTTTGAGCTTTCGAAAGATATAACAACTCGCAGACATGTTCGATCAAAGATTGAACTGTTTCCTTGACAGGAGGTTCAGAGATGGTAAAAGTTCTGACTGGGAGTGGGTTTTTGTGCACGCCCTCAGTCCCTAGGTTGAGCTCTCCTGATTCGACCTTTTCCTTGAATATGCGCTTCAAAATTTTGCAATCACTTGTGGTATGGCTGACGTATCTATGGAAACGGCAATACCGAGGATTTTCCATGGCCTCTTCAGTTGGTTCCTTCTTGACATAAGGTAATTTGATTGCACCATCTTGAATCCAGGCATCGAGTAGTTCATTAACTTCTTCCATTGAACAGGGAAAATCAGGTGCTTCTGGATCTTCTGTATGCTGAGGAGGGATTTTCGAATTCTCCTTCTTGTGTGCCTTTGAAGGGGTGGAGGAAGTCTGCTTGTGCTGTGGTTCTTCTTTTCGCTTACTCCCTTTCGCGATAACATTTGTTGAAGGTTGCAGGTTGTACTGCTTGTTGATCAAACGCCTGCTTCCTCGAGTTTCTTTTGAATCCTCAGTCTTTGTAGACTTTGATCTTTCCAAAAGAGCGGGTGCAGTGGTTGCCGACCTCTTCGCAGCTTCGTGAAGCTCTGAGAAAGTCTGGAATCGAAGGTTCTCTAGCAAGGACCTGTAAATCGGGAGCATGCCATTGATGCACAAGTCCACCAGTTGTTGCTCCGTGACGTTTGGGTCATGACAATCCAGAGCTTGGACTCTGAACCTTTTCACATAATCATTGGGATTTTCACTGACCCTCTGAAACATCCTTCCAAAGTCGGAGATGGTGACTTGTTCTGACACGAATAAGTATTTCCTGTAGAATGCGTTAACCATTTCTCCCTAATTGTTGATAGTCCCTGGTGCGATGTTGTTATACCAGGTGTATGCTTTGCCTTTCAGAGATTTTGAGAATTCCTTGAGACGGACGACATGATTGTGTTCATGTTCTCCCAGGGATTCGAGAAAACGAGAGACATGTTCCCTAGCATTGCCAATTCCATCATATAAGGTGAAGGTTGGAGAAACGTAACCTTTAGGGAGTGGAATACTCTGCGTAGCAGCAGGATAAGTAGGTTGATGACGATGGACATGCGATGTTTTGTCTTTTCCACGGTTCTCCAAAAGGTGCTCCAGATCCTCGCGAGTGATGAAATTCGATGATCCCTTCGCTGATGAGTTGTCTGCAGCAGTTTTGTGGACTTCGTCGTCTTCTACTGTATGGATTGGAATTACTTCAGGATCGTCGTCTGAGGATTTCTCCTTCTCATTTCCCTTCTCTTGAGTCTTCTCTGACATCTTGTCAGTAAGAGTTTTGAGATAATTACACAGCTCCTTCTGTGTAGTAGCCATGTCAGTCTGATTCTTTGCAAGAATCTCCTGCGCTTTGATAAGATCAGTAATGGTAGGTGGTGGATCTCCCCTGACTTCTTCAGGGTGTCGTCCGGACAGTGGATGACCTTCGGCGTGAGGAGGAGTAATGTCACCACCATCAGTGTTAGAGGTCGGAATTGTCTCCGGGATATTCTGCTTGTTGTTGTTGCTAGTGCTAGCACGGGTTGTGTTAGGATTCGTAACTGAACCCGACCTGAGATCAACCATCTTGTGAAATTGTGATATTGCAACCGAGAGAATGATCTCCCACTGTGGTCGCCAATCTGTAGATGGGGAAAAACGATTTGCTAGTTTTTAAGGAATTGAGGAGACGACCGTACGGAGGAGACTCCTCGAACCGAGCGAAATGTTAAACCTCACACAGATGCACCGCTGCAAAGGGGTGCTTTAGATTCGAGAGATCAATCTGTAGTACTCCGGCCTAAATCAAGATAATGACCGTTCCAGAGTAAATTCGGTCACACGAGAGGATGGGTTGATCTGTATGAGGGAAGCTGAGAAATGTGTGGAATCAATCAAAGATTATGGGTGTGTGTATTCTGAATATGATAAGCTTTGAGTGATTGAAATTGCTCAATTGAGAGTAGTTTTTCAATTGATGAGTTGATGATCTCGTGTTGTCAGTTTGACGTGAGATTGATGATACTGATGATGCCCATGATTTAATCATGATTCAGAGACTTATTTATATTGTTGGAATTTTAGACACCATGATTCCATGAAGTGTGACAGTTGATGGAATCAAGGAGTGGGGAAGTGGAGATCGTGTTTGAAACCAGATGCTCAACGTGTGGAGACTTGGTCGATTTTCCACCCACTACCTCGTGAATTCCTTCAACTGATTGCATAACTTGCTCACATTCCATCGTGTGTTTGAACACACGTGTCGTAGACCGCCAGACCAAAACCCTAAGTGATATCCCCCAAGTGACACGATTGACGTCTCGTGGTATGTTAGTCAATTGATGACTTCGTGGTTTGATGGGACGAAGAGTCCATGTAGTTGCTGAGTTGAACATGATGTTCTGAAACTCATGAGTTGAACATGTCATGAGACAGAGGTATAGTTCTTACGATGAAGTGAGCAAGTATTGCTCATTCGATGGATCGTTGAATATTGATTTTTGAACCAATATTCCTTGGTTTGAGCAAATATTTATCATCTGAGCAAGTGTTGCTCATGTGATGAATTGTTGAATATTTGATCATCTGAGCATGTGTTGCTCATATGATGGCTTATTGGCAGCGTACCAAATGTAGAACCGAGCATAATTAATAAAATTAATGACCATGAGGCCGTCGTAAAATTATTAAGGTTGGAATATGGAATGATAATCCTTGGATTCAGAAACCCTAATTTGATCAATTGATGATCAATTCATGGTTCGTCAGAAGTTTAACCATGGGACGAAGGAGGGAGCGAATACACGGGACCGTGGATCAACCATGTAGTGTACATATGCTCACGTGAGCAGATACGAAGAACTCCTGAAGAGTTGATGATTTGTTGGTGGAAGAATGATTATATGCTGGCTTAATCATTTATTCAAAATACTCGTCTGAGCCTTAGGTGAGAAAACCTAATTAATTACGACGAGGCGAGGGACCGACCATGGGGTCGTGAAACCGGCCCTGCGTTGTCACGTGACCGACTGACGATTGCTTCATGAAAATCCAAAGTGTTTGGAAGAGTTTTGGCCCTAATACGAGCAATTGTGCAAATTAGGTCAAAACTGTGAAAATTGATGGGACCGGCTTCCGTGAGCCAAAGAGCCAATCTTGGTTGGTCAAGATAGCGTGATCGTGTCCTCAAGGCGTCCGCGTCTCAGTCCTGAGAATTTTGATATTTTCTGGCGTGCAATTGAGCATCCATTCGAGAAAATATGCCAAAATTAGGGTTTCGACGAAACTGAGGAAAACACCATGAGATGATGAAAAATAATTATAAAATAAGGAATGAGGAGGCGTGGGACCGCCGTGGTCAAGGCATGGTCGGTCGGTCGTGACCACGGTCCCGCGGTGCCTTTTCCTTAATTTTATAATATTTTGATGATTTTATGAAAAATTCATGAATTTTGAGAAATTTGATGAATTTAGGGAGTTTCCATGAATTGAAGGAGTTTTCATGAGTTCATGGAAGCAAAATATTAAAATAATAAAAAACACGGGCGTGTGGGACCATGGAGGCATAGCCGGCCGTCTATGGACCGGTCCCACGAGTTTTTCATAATTTTTTAATATTTTTAGGTATTTTTGATGATTTGAGGGAATTTTTCCTAATGTGAGAGAAATACCATAAAATCAAGGAATTTGATGAATTCAAGGAAGAATAGGATAATAATAAAATAATAAAGCAAAGGGCGTGTGGGACCGGCTACGGCATGGCCGGCCGGCTAGTGGCCCGGTCCCACAAGTTTTTCATAATTTTATTTTATTTATTATTATATGATGATTTGTGCAAAAACACCATGAAATCAAGGAGTTTTTTCATGAAATTAGAGAAATAATAATAATAAATGTACCTGTTGCGGCAAACTCATGGATATCTTTGGCGATCACTCTATCCATTGTGCTAGTGAGGTCGGGCTTAAATTCAGACATGATTTAGTAAAAGATATTCTGGCAGACATGTGTTACAGAGCTGGTGTTGCGGCTAGAAAAGAGGTTTCTTTGGGCGTCATCAATAATAAGGATTTTCGGCCAGAGGACATCATGGTTTATAATTGGGTAGATGGGAAGGATGTTTGTCTCGACGTCACTGGGGTCTCTCCGTTTACCAGTGCTAAAACACGCAACTTCATACCAGGTCATGCCATTTGTGCAGCAATTACTCGCAAGAACACTAAATACTTAGATGTTTGCACTTCTTTCGGGTATGGGTTCGGTGTTTTGGCTTTCTCCACTTTTTGTGAGCTTAGTACGGATTTCTTAACTTTCCTGAAGAGATTAAGGAATTGCATGGCAGGACATGATGCCAACTTCAAGATAGGCAATTCTCTTTTTCATAGGTTAGGGATCGTTATTCAAAAAGGTGTTGGTGCCCAACTTGTTGCTAGGCTACCCACCATCTCTTGTAATATTGATTTTGATTAATAATAATAATAATATAATAATAATAATAAAATAATAATAATAATAAGAAGAAGAAGAAGAAACCGTGGGGTGTGAGGCCGGTTGGGACCAAGGCATGGCCGGTTGGCCAATGGTCACGCCCCACACTCCTTTCCTTAATTTTATATTATTTTTTATGGATTTATGGAAGTACCATGAAACCGAGGAGTTTCCTCGAGACGAAGGAGATTTGATAAAATGAGAGAATTTTCATCAAATCGTGGAAAATAATAAAAATGCATTAAAAATATAAAACTGGCGTGGGATTGACCACGACACGGTCGATCGGTCGTGTGTCCGTGCTCCCAGCACCCTGGTCAATATTTTTAATTATTCATTATTTTCTTCTCTATTTTGCATAGGTTCACCGGTTCGTTGTATTTTTGAAATACTCGTTCGTGCGGTGACTGTTAGTGTATCGTCGTTGAATACACCTTCACCATTTGAATCGGGGCTTACTTAGAGGTAGCTCATACGCCCGGTTGTTGATTATTTATTATTAATTGTGGAATTTGATGGAGAATAATTCACAAAACTGAGCAATAAGATGTTTATTATTAATTCATAAGATCAGCTGAGGATTCGACTACGAATTCAGAATAATAAAGTGAGCATTACCATTCCGTGGGATCGTAGATTCGACCATAGAATTGGAGTGATTAAGATTTATATATTACCATTTATGAGACCAGTTGTGGATTCGATCACGAAATCGGAGTAATGAGATAATATAGTTATTGTTATTATATGAGATCAAGCTGTGGATTCGATCATAGAATCAGAACAATTGTTTATTGCCATTCCATGGGACCAGTCGTGGATTCGACCATGGAATAGGAGCAATAATATATTATTCTGGGAATTCAGTAGTGAATGTCACGACAGAATTAATCTTAATTAGGAATAATTAACTTTGTGGCTCTATACTAGCAGAGCAAGCTATCTAGGAGCATTAATTATCCCGATATGAGCTTGTCGGTAAGTCATATCCTTTATATAGTCAGGGTAAACTTGGTGTTTGTTCTTGAAGACTTTATCGCTCTATACTAGCAGAGAAAGTTGTCTAGGAGCCGTCCATCTCGTGATACTATATAGAAATAATCACTGAAAGTATTCAGTATTCATGAGATATGTCGTTGTCCAGTCGTAAGACTACATATCTACATGTACTCTGAGAGAAAGTACTCTCCGTTGAGAATTCGATGAGAGACTCGTGTCTCGATACTCACGTCTGATTGCTGAATCAGAGCTTCGTATAATTATGAGTTTACGATTTTATCCTTTGTCGAAAATCCACCATCTACAACAGGGTAATTAAACTGGTCCTCATCTAAAAGTTTCATGGACTCAGTCTTCTGCCGTTTCAACCGAGAAGAGAATCGTTCATCCCTAGCACTGGGTTGTAGAAAAGCTTCGTTGCTCTGAGATCTCCCGACAAGCCGGGATTCTTCATCGTTCCTCCACCTTTCCTCCATGTCCACTGAAGACAAGAGAGTCTGAACACACATCCACACTCTGCATAAATGGGCGAGAGACATGTCTCGTATAATCTCGTCAGCCTCACAGAACAGAGAATCAATTCTGTCTAATACCTCCTCATGAGAAGAAGACTGGTTTTCGTCGGGTTCAAAATTTCTTTCTGATGAGTGCTAAAAAGTGCATATTTCTATATATTTTTCTTGGCATTTAACTCATCTTTTGTGCATTAATTCTACATTTTATCCCATATTCTGTATTTTCATTGTTTTCAAGAATAAATATTTTTATTAATTAATTTTGCATTTTTAGGTTGTAAATAAAGTTTGGATGAATTGCGGAGCGAAAAGAGCAGAAAAGTAGTGAAAAGTCGGGAGGAATTACGCAAGGAAGCCGCGAGGAATGTTGTACACAAGACCAAAAAGCTAAAAATGGGCTTAACAAGGAAGAATTGTTCTTAAAGAAGATATGGGCTTGGCATACCCAAGGTCCAAAACCCTTACCCAAACCCATTTCCAATATCCATACCCGCCTCCATCTTCAGCCGTCAGATTGGATCATCTCAGCATCCTACGGTCGCTTCATCATAGTGCATCAAAATCTGAAGCTTCTGTCAAACACTATAGCACCTAACTCCATCTTGAGCCGTCATTTTCGTTGTGTCCCGCATCCAACGGTCGCTCAAGACCTGCTTCCATCTTGCCGTTAGAATCAATCTAGAATTGATAATCCAACGCTTTCGCTTCGATGTGCATCAGATTTTGATGTTCCGCTTAACACTATAACACCTGACACCTATACCCTTCATCCAAACACACCTTACCCAAATTCTCATCTTCCTCCTTCAAGCAGTCGAGCTCTGCTCCTGCCAACTCCACCCTCTCCGTCGCCTCAACCACCACCACTCCCCTCCACGAGCCGTCAAATCCCCAAACACTCGAACCCATCACCACCACCTAATCCCCCATCATTCTAGCCTACTATTCTATCACTTTCTCCTCTTCACAGTTCCTGAAACCCTAGGAGAGAAATGATGGAATAGCTCGAGCTAGGGCAATTGTACCAGAAGAGTGAGCAGGAGAGGAAGAGGAAGCGTGGGTCAAGCTAATTGAGTGGATATCAGAAGTAGTTGGTAAGAATTTTTGATTTAATTTGTAAACCCTAATTTTAGAAATTAGGTATTTTGGGGGAATTGAAATTGAGTATAAATAGAAGGCTTGTGTGTCGTGTTGGGGCATGCCTGGGCTAGCCAGAGCTTCACCCAAGAGGACTGGACTAGCCAGTTCCTCAACTGTGTTATTTTCAATTGTTTTGCACAATGTTTGTTATGTTCTGATTTCATGTCTAGGGTTTAGATGAAACCCCAATTCTGATGTTAAGTTGTTCATATTCTAGACAGTGTTCTTGTTGTGATATAATGTTGTGGATAAATATAATCTAAACATGTCAGCATTTTACTTTCACAACGTATGCCTTGTATCCATTGTAGTCAGATTATTTCTATGTTGAATGTGTTGCAACTCATGCTTAACAGATTGTTGTTCATAACTTTGACTAATTGTACTTTAATCAGACAGTTAGTACTTTGTAGGAACACCTTAGTTGCGATTAGAATATCCTTCAGGATTGTTTAACTATCTAAGAGGTTAATCCATAGTTAGTTGCATTGTGAGAAGGCAGCTAGAACGAGGATTAGGATCATCTTAGAGACACTGAACCATTCTCCTAAGACCATCCTTTGATGAGCATCAGGCATAGAACCTAAACTTCCATCTAGATAGTTAGATGAGGCTAGAACTTCACTAATATCTATACAAGGAACAAGACTCTATTAGAACTAGGAGGACTTATCTTAGGAAAAGGGTGGATTCAAGATCCTAGTCCCTCCCATATCACTGCCATTTAGAATTCTTTAGGAAATCACTTAGAAAACAACATATCACCCTCCTTGTCCCTGTGGACTTTCCCCTACTTGCACACTAGCTTCATCAAGACCCTGTATACTTGTAGGTAAAACATAGGTTGTAGTTTTAGGTACTCTTTGCCCAGCTACCACTTTCCGAAGAGGTATGATCATCAATGGAATATCCCGTTATATACTACAAATTTTTTTTACCATGTTTGTACCAGCAATCTACATGACGAGGAAGACAAAATGGAACTAGGTAAGAAACACAATACAATATCGTTTATGGGTGAAAACTATTTCTGATGGTTTTGGTAATTTGGGGTGTGTGGATGAGAAATGAATATAAACCCTAAACAAATGCACTGCACGGGAGTGCTTGTGATTCGAGAAATCAATCTGTACAACTCCGGCCTAAACCAAGAAATGGCCGTTCCAGACTTGCTTCGGTCACAAAGTGAAGGAGATGGGGTTGATCTTAGGGAGGGAAGCGAAGAAGATGTTGATATTGTGGAGGTGTTGGTTGTGTATGACTTGTATCAAAAAGCTGAACTGGCTTGCAGAATGTAAGCTATCAGTTCTGGTGTTTGGATACGGTTGTATCAACACTTGGTTTCTGTTTCGTTGTCTTTTGAAATAGGGAGGAGAACCTATTTGTACAAGTCATTGAGCCTTACCCACGTCTCTCATGGGAAGTGGAGTGATAGTAGTGGAGTTTCGTGTGTTAGTGTCACACGATTAGTCTTGCCCACTTCTCCCATCATCACTAACCGTTCATGTCTTCCTGACACATTCTTGTGATGGCGCATTGTGCGCTGCACGCTGTAAACCTCCATACCAATACCCAGGTATGAATCCCCCAGTTTGTGACATGATTAATGTCTCGAGTGTGTGGATCATGGGACCCACAAAAGGTAGCATGTGATGCTAGATTAAATAACTAAGTTATTTAGGAAGTCGATATTTGTGAAATATCGAGTGTATTCTATGCAGGTAAAGCATCGAATATAATCAGCATGTGTGAAGCATCGCTGTTTTAAGGCTTAACGGAGTAAGTCACGATTAAGCGTCTTAAAATAGATGCATGTCTATCTATCTTTGAGTGATCGTTTGGAGGCTGTACAAGTAAGTTCTGACTTGGCTGATTACTTTGTGCGGAAGAGTGGTGGACGGTGATTGTGGTGATGCCTCACTGGTCGACTAAGTCCTGTCTTAGGTTGTCTGTCCAAGCTTGTGAAGTTGGACGGACAAGATGGATTGCGACCCACATTTGTGATCGTTGGATTTGGGTTTAGGAGGTGCTCAAACACCAACCTTTAGCTTGGTCGAATCCAAGCGTGTGAGACATATTTGGCAGGGCCGATCGGGCATCTGTGTAGACGGCATGCTGGCGTAGGCGCCTATACCTCATGAAGGTGCAATCTAGACCACTGAATTTGTCGGGCAAAGAGGAATGGCTGAAATTGATTTGCGACAGAAATCTCATGCAGCAAAGGCCGCGCGTCATGCCTACTTCGAGCGCATGTTTCGAGACGACCAAGCCTGGTCAGTCTTGGCCGATCAGTCAGGCGTGCAGACGGCGGGCTGGTGTACACGTCTGTACCTTATTGTCTCATAGAAACGTGATCTAAGTCACTCAATTTGTCCAGCGAAGTTGAGTGGTCGGGATTGGTTTGCAATTGGGAAGTGTGACCACGCCTAGTTTGGGCGTGCGAATCGAGGCAACCAGTCATGGTATGCCTTGGCCGATCAGGTGTGTAGATAGATAGGCCCACAATGATCATGTTGATACTCACCGGACCTGCTTAGTCTTTTCCTGGACCCTTCATTCGAGCAGGAGAAAATGGACGCTCGTGATCGATTTGCGACACAAACCCTAATTAGGGTTTTTGGCCGGCCGCATGTTAGATAGTTTGGCTAACCGAAAATACGTGTTATATACCTCATCTGGAGAGGCCGATTGTGTGGGGAACTTACTAGGCCGGTGCTGAGTGCGGTGGTATGTGTCCGACCATCTCAGGGTTAATCTAAGCCATCCAACCATGCTGGTGAAGTTGGATGGTCGTGATCAAGTTTAGGTTTTTAGTGGACTTTTCTGCGACCCTAAATTCTCCACGCGGACCCAACTTCGGACAATCGTATATTGCAATCTGGTCAGGTTAGGAAAGAGTCGGCCATGCAGGTAGGAAGAAGGTTCGCCGGTGTACAGGACAAGCTTTGCCTAACCGGTCATGGGATAATCTACGCCGTCCAACCATGCTGGTGAAGTTGGACGGTCGTGATGAATTTGAGACTGCCGTAGGCGGTCTTGTGCGCAAAAACTTTTCCAAGATGATCCACACCAGTCTGGATATCCATTCTGGGATGGCGTTTGGTGATTATTTTGTCAGGCGTGATTTTGCACCTTTGTAGACGACTTGCGTGGTCGTGATTATTTCCAAGACTGTCGTAGACAGTCCAGATGCTCGATCGGGTTAGTATGACACTCCGAGAATTGCATCCTGTACGGGTATTTCATATGTGATTCATTATTAACGCTTGGAGATTCGTGTTGCTCTGCTGAGAGCAACACTCAGTCGTCATGCCGCACCAATAATGAGAGTGGAGCAGTACAGGAAATACAAGGCTGGTGATGCATTAATTGATAATTCTATAAGTTTATAGTGAGGAAGTATTCACCATTTTATTAGTGGCTTTATCCTTTGCAGGATGTTAGCGCATAATTTGGGCTTTCACAATTTTAGCCTTAAAATGAAAATCCACCATCTACATTAAGTCCCCTGCCTAGCACATAATGGTTACACTATTGTGGGGTAGGCATGAGATGGTGACAAATTTGTATACGGAAATGACTAAGTTAAAATGAATACATATTTACCACATAAACACCGCCAGGTGCTATCTTGGAGCTGGTCAAATTAGGGTTTGGGAGAAAAGCACGACTTGGTCGGCGTTGAGACCTCAGGATAAGTTCTGCTGTATCTTATTCGGTCTTCCCTTAGGGTTTCCTTCAGCGTGTATGCGGGGTTTCTGTCCCAGACAAGCACCTCAATAGATCACCTCTGAAGCTCTTGCGGTATAAGATCCCTTCGTGAAGTACGAACCGCTTGGCCTTTTGATTTATCTTGACAGCATCCTTTTGACTAGCATGAGTTGCCCCGTCGCGGAGATAACTAATGTACGGCTCTCTCCAGTCCCCAGTGTGGTCCACACTAAAGACCTCCAATTTGTGTGGCGATGCTTGACAATTTGAGAAGGACTTCTGAAGCAGTCGGGATTGAGCCTCCATCTCCGTCCAGTAATATCCCGGGCGTTGAAGTCGTCGGTAAAGCGTTACCACCAGTGATTATCCAAAAATTTCATTGTGAACGCGGTTAAGCTGTAGTTGTGCTTCATCATCCCCAAGACATCTCGATAGGGAACCATCCTGGTTTTGATGATATAACATACCATGAAGCATGAAGAAGTTCTACATGGTTTTGAGACTGACCTTTCCTTGGGAAAGTGAGCTGCTGAGCTCCTGAATGATCGGAGTTCGCCAATCGAAAATCTTGGTGTCTTCGTATTGTGACAGCCATGTTGATTCTATGGTTCTCCTATTTACTGTCAAGGTTTCTTCCAAACCTTCGAACTTCAATTTGGACGCCAGCGTGGCTAGACAATCAGCGTGTTTGTTGTTGCTGCGACCAACATGGATTATGGTTGCATCGACAAAGTAGTTTAGTAACTTTTGTGCTTCTGACCGGTATGGAGCTAGCGTTACTTCCTTCAATGCGTATACTCCATTCATCTGGTTCACCAGTAACTTGGAGTCACCTCTTATCTCCAGACGTCTGACTCCTGCTTGCTTGGCTATTGACAGCCCTATGAGGAAAGCTTCATACTCCGCTGAGTTGTTGGTGCATTGGAAGTCCATCTTGAAGGAGTGTGAGAATACTTCCACGGTTGGGGATACTAATACCACGCCCGCTCCTCCGGTGTTATTGTTAGGGGTGGCGGAGCCATCAAAATACAACAGCCACACTTCTTCCTCGACAACAGAGATGTCTGGAAATTCTTAAGGAAGATCCTCGTGTAGCCCCGTAGTGCCTTCTCCAGGGAATGATGCTAGTAAGTCTGCGACTGCTTTCCCCTTGATAGCTCTAGGAGATGCACATGTTATGTCCAGCTCTGACATTTGGAGAAGCCACTTGGATGTCCTTCCCATCAGGAATGGTTTTGAAAGTAAAAACTTTGCAGGATCACATTTAGATACGAGTACCACCTTGTTGGAAAGTAGGTAATGCCTAAACTTCTGAATGAAATGGATTAGAGCTAAACATGCTTTCTCCGCCTTGGTATATCTGAGTTCAGCGTCTCTTAATATTCGACTGAAGTAGTATATGGGACGTTCGATTCCCTTGTCATCCTCTTGAGCGAGCAAACCCCCGACGGCAATATCACTGAAGGCGATGTAGAGACACAGCGGCTTCCCTTGGATGGGAGACTTCATGATGGCTAGAGATGATAGTATTCGTTGAATCTTTCGAAACGCTTCCTGTTGGGTTGCGGTCCAGACGAAGCTGGCTCCTTTCTTCAGCAAGGGGGTGAATGAGGCAATAAGTTGGGCCAGACCAGGTATAAAACATCGAATGTAGTTCACCTTGCCCATGAAGCTTTGGAGTTCCTTCACAGTTCGTGGAGGCGTCATCGTGAGGATGGCTTGAGTCTTGGACGGGTCTACCTTGATCCCTTCTGCAGTCACTTGGAATCCTAGAAATTTGCCTGAAGAGACACTGAAAGCGCATTTCAAAGGGTTCACCTTCAATTTGTATTCTCGACACCTCTCGAACACTTGTCGTAAGACTCCGGTGTGGTCTGCTCGAGCTCTTGACTTGACCACAATATCATCTACATAGTCTTATACTTGTTTACGCATCATGTCGTGGAAGATTGCCGTCATAGCACGTTGATATGTTGCACCGGCGTTCTTTAAACCGAATGGCATAATGGTATAGTAGAAATTTCCAAGGGGGGTTCGAAAGGATGTCTTACTTGCATCGTGTTCATACATCCTTATCTGATTGTATCCGCTGTAACCATCCATGAAGGGGAACATGCCGTATCCACTAGCGGCGTCCACTAACGTGTCGATGTTGGGCAGAGGAAAATCGTCCTTGTGGCAGCACTTGTTCAAGTCTCTGAAATCTACGCAGCACCGGATCTGTCCATTTTTCTTCTTTACTGGAACTATGTTAGCTAACCAGGTCGGATGATGAATAGTTTTGATGAAGCCGGCAGCTAGCAACTTCTGAATTTCGTTTTTGATTTGCTCTTCCACTTCGTGTCTGAATTGCCTCGGATACTGTTTGATCGGCTTGGATCCAGATATGACATGTAGATGATGGGTGACCAATTTTTCATCCAGACCAAGCATTTCCTCATATGTCCAGGCAAATACATCTTGATACTCCTTGAGAAATTGGACAAGACTCACGCGTTTGATCGCTATCGTAGGCGTCAAAAATAATTACACTTTCTTACTACTCAAAATATATTATGAAGTAAGGGCAAGAAAGGATCGTTCCCACAGAGAGGTCTAGGTTGTCAATATATTTCGGTTTCCTATAAATAACAATGGAGATTTTTCTGATTTTTATATAATGTAAACTAAAATAAAAGCAAAGGAAACACGCAAATCAAGGATATGAAAATATTGGGTAAAGGTTTCATCTTCAATTGTAAACAAGCTTCTGAATATATGAATAAAATTCGTATTTAATCTCGTTATCATCAAAAGCCTTAGAATACCTTATTGCAGGAATACTCCGTAAATTTCCAAAGTCATCAACACACACATTAGAGCTGCGTATGTGAATTCTACCTAAATTTCCAAAGTCATCAACACACACATTGGGTCGTCGGATTACTGACGTCATCGCCGGTTTCCGGTCACCGTTGCCGGAATCCGGCACCGAAAAATGTCTCTGGCCACCTGAGTTATCTGAAACTGCCACCAAGGAGTCATACACTTCCAACAACTCAACTCTCCTTCTCCACAGTTTATACATTCACCAAAGAACCACTTAAGACAAATTCTAATCTTGCGAAAACGTGCCCAAAAGTGTGACTCGTAGCTCATACTTCCTGCGTCCAACTCTTGCATCTAACTCATACCCCCTTCATGATTGACTGAAGCTTTACAATCCCCACTTTCGGTTCGCAAATCCATCAATCGGAACTAGTACCACCAGCTGACCATTCTCGCTTCGTTTCTGCACAGTTTCTGCATTTTTGGTTGCAAAGAAGCAGCACCACCACTAAACACATAGACCTGCAACAACTGCAGCTTCTTGTACCACCTAATCCATGGCAGCAGCATCACTACATCACCTTTAATACTGAGTTCCAGTCACAGCTCACTTGCCCGTAGCACCATGTCCTTCAGCTCTGTAACTGCAGATCGAATTCGCAGCAACAGTTTCTCACCCAAACTCCAAACCATTTTCTGCATTACAGTCCCATTGTTTCTGCAATTGCATAACTGCAACAACACCATCACTGCCCAGCCATTGCAATCGTTTGCAATCTCTTCTGCAACTTCAAACACCTGCTCAAGCTCACAACTGCAACATATCAGTGCCAGACTTCCAACACCACTGCATCTCATACTCAATGCCAGCCCTAATCTGCAGTACCAATTCCATCTACACCAGTTACTACACACTTCAACCATTTCGTGCCTCGAGTCTCCAGCCATCAAATCCATTCTATCCATCACCAAATCGACTGCAACAGTTTTGAGTCGTGATGTGCTCTTCCACTAGCACCAGACCTCAGTGGCAATAACCTTTTTATACACAACAAACTCATTTCAGTCCCAGACCACAATCCCTGCAACTCAGCTTAACACCGCCAATTTGTACTGAACCTTCTTCCTTTGTCGATGACACACACAGCCTACTCATTTCAGCATCACCCTGCATTGATTCACAATTCATCACTTCAATGTGTAACAACACCAGATTTCTATGGACTAGCCATCTGAAACAACCATTCAAACATCTGCAGTTCTCGCTCAATTCTCAGGCACTCAGCTGCCGCTGCAATACAACATCCTGCCTCTACTTCCACAGCCATGGTGACCATGGCTGACATCTTCACTTCAGAACTGCACATCCCTTGTCTTCCCTACACGTCATAACTCAACTGCAACTCCACTGCATGCAATTCCATAAGCTCGAACACCCATTTGTTACTGCATACACCTGCACCAGTTACTCCCCTGTAGCTCCAGCTAAACCAACAGCACAGATACAACAACATCCTTTCTTCGCAAGTTCAACACAACAGAACCCATTCCATTGCTTATCACCACCATAGACACGACTCGATGGCAACAACAACCATATCAGTGCTTCTCCTTGTGTTCAAGAACCTGAACCTATATTGAAGCACAAATTCATCTCTAGATTTTTCTGGAAGCAACTCATCTCAAATCCTGCCGCAACAATCACCAATTCTAAATTGTATCGTTTGCTTCGAACCCAGATCACAGCACCAGAACCATCTCCGTCTACAGCTGCATTCATCACTTCCTCAGGCTCACACTCATTCAAACCCTGTATTCAGCTCAACCCCACTAGCAGATGTCTCTCGATTGCAGCAACAACACCATATGTTGCAAGAACAACACTCCTACAGGGACTCAACCATCTCAGCTTCAATAACTGCTCAACTCAAACCCTTGTTCTTCTTAGCTCAGGTACTCCACCAAATTGCTGTACGAATCAAAACTCATCTCTCTGATTCCCTCGTCAAACTCTGAATCTCAAATTTCGTTCATCCCTTAACCAACATCAACAATCATTCCAAACTCAAATTTGAGTTTAACTCATCTTCTGATTCTGCTCAATCTCGTCATTTCGACAGAAGACCCTCAATTCTTCATCATCTTCCCAACAAAACCCTAACTTGTAAACCTAGAACATCACAGATTCATTTAGGTCTTCTTCTCTTCCTTATCTCAAGAACCAATTTCCATTGACAACTCTTATTAACAGCAGACTCAGATTCTTCTTCTTATAGATCGAATCCATCTTTCCTTAATCATCCCAGCATCTAGCTCCTCCCTGAATTTCTGTGAACATTAACAAAGCCGCCATCTCTCTCTCTCAGTTCTGTAATGTAAATGGACTGTAATGAAGAATGACATTACGGATCTGGCTTAGGGGTATGTAATACACAAAATTACTATAAACGCCCAGCAATTGGATAAGGTCCACCTGAGCAATCTCAGCGTATCTTTTCTTGTACGGTCAGTTTTACGAAACTGACAAGCTTCATCGTTGCTTTTGCTCGTAACTTTCTGGTATGACGTCGGAGAGACCTCATTCCTTCGTCGTTGGCTTCGTATTTTCGTTCTCTTCAACAAGATGAGAAGAAATCCAAGATTTGAGCGAGTTCCACTTCTTTTTGCTCCAATGAATCCAAAACACCTAAAATACTCAAAATCAAACATAAGATACATAATTCATCTTAAAAGTAGCAAAGAAATCATAAACAATAAATAAATATAAAGGTGTTTTCGTCACCTATCAAATTCCCCCACACTTAGACTTTGTTAGTCCTCGAGCAAATCAAAACAAAACAATTCTAAAACATACATACAACTCCGTGTCGCTGAGGATACGGTTACTCTTAATATGAATAACAGGCCTTTGAACCCCTAGGTGTCCCTAGTGGACGAGTTTTAGTCTCGTGAAGGTTTACAAGAGGTGTACCTACAAAACCTTTACTTCCAAAATCCAACTACTTGTGAAAAGTCTAAAAATGACACTAAAATTTTTGTAATTGGCATACTGTCAATGATTACAGGAGGAAGTACCCACTTTCAAATCCAATTCATAATTAATAATATAGCTTTATCAGAAAGTTGAACACAACCACAATACTCAGAATCGAATCAACCACAATCACATGAAAAGATTAAGAAGATGGATATAGAAAGTAGATGGTGGCAGACTGTTGACTAAGGTGAACAGTGTTTCCCATATCTGTCTGAAGGTCACTGCCAAAGCAAACCTAAAAATCCTATTGGATTGAGCTACTAGTCTGAATTCTAATATCAACACAGCTGGCATATACAAGGGAACCAGCGGTCGACAAACTTAATTCTAGATCAATTCACTGGCATATACAAGGGAACCAGTAATCGATTTTATTCAACACAATAATAATATTATTTTTTTTGTTTTTCTGTTTCTTTTCTTTTTTCAATTTTTTTTTTCAAATCGACAACATGATTGGATCTTTTTTTTGAATCCAAGCGCATGATTCTTTTCAGCAGATTACATGGTAATTCCCATGGATCCTGCATTCCACGCTTGCTTAGGCGACGGAGACAGGGAGAACACGCATATTGCTATCCAAGTGTCAAAAAAAAAAATTTGTATATGTACACCATTTGGTCAAATTGGTCTGGTCTTTTTTTTGTTTTTGTTTTTTTTATAGTAACTCAATCACTCTATTTCATCCTAGCAGTGATAACAATTCGATGTTGGTGCCCCACCAAATCACTTAGAGAAACAATAGATAAATATGGAAAAATAAAAATAGAACGTGATATGATGACGACTCCGAGATATGGTGACAACTAACATGTTATTTATTCTTATATTTTGTTCGTTTTCACATGAATAGAATCTACTAATGGGTTCCTCAACTCCTACAACCACGACGTTTCCATTAGTGTAAGGCACAAGTTGCTAGACTTTCTCTTCTTTTCTTTTTAGTTTTTCTACTTTTTTTTTTCTTAAAAACACAAGGAAAACTAACAAAGCTAAAAACTCTATATAAGAATACTCCCCCACACTTAAACTTTACATTGTCCTCAATATAAAATTTAGTTATTCAAAGTAAAGTTCAAGATGGGAAATTCACAACATGATATATATACACAATAAGAAAATAAAATGAATAATAAAAATTGATACTCCAACTCATATCTATTTCTGAACAATAGAGGATAAACACTAAACAAGCTATTTAGTTGGCATCTAATCCCAACTCAGCCAATATATATACCTCATCGTCAAGAAAAAATTTCATCTACTTAGAAAGGCTAGTGTTTATTCTGAATTGTTCAAAAATCTCTAAAAATTGGAGTTTTGACATGCAAATATCCAAAATAAGAAAAATAAAGATAAAAGACTTGAGAATTAAAAAGATAGAGATAGATACACAAAACCAGTGGGTTGCCTCCCATTTAGCGCTTGGTTTAAAGTCGTCAGCCCGACTTGCAGGACGGATTCTCCATACACCAATAATCGGAAAAGTTGGGGATCCACCCATAGCACCTGTTTTGCAAACACTAGCTTCGCACACATATTAGTAATATAAAACAGAGACGAAGCTATTAACCGATAAAAGTTTCCTCCACACTTATTCTTGGAAGTGTATAAAGAATATAGAAGTCAGGGACTACCACGGTTTCTTGTTCCAAAACCTGCATAGTATGAGAATCAAGTTTCTCTAATGGAGGATATTGTGAAATAAAGTCATTCAACAATATTCTCGAAGCACACAATTCAAACCAATAAGAGGTAAAGGAGAAGAATCAATATGCAAAGGGTTAGACAAACCTCGCACAATCTCTCGTAGCACGGAATCCTCTTCATCCTTGAAAAATTCAAGTGAACTATTCACCTCTTGTATATCATGGTCCTCTATCAAACCTAGCAACCATTCTTCGTCCGTTTTTTCCTTAACCAAAATCTCGGCATCAACATCTTCATTACAATCATACAATATTGGTCATATCTGTTTCATTCTCAACACACTCCTCTTTGTTGCAAGGTACATACTCCACTGCGGATTCAAGTCTCACCATAAGGAAATTTTTTAGAACACTCATTGCATCATCCTCAAGCTCTACCTTTTGAATAGGTTATTGATCGTTATAAAGATCAATGCTCGAGTAAGCTACACTAGTGTCATCATATTCCTTTTCATCTTCACCTTGATCGCAAAAATACTCCATTGTACACTCCTCGGGGATGTCACCATAAATTGGTTCAAGCGATGTACTTCCATAGTCATCGTCACTATCATAGTTAACATAAGATTGGCTACCACTTCCGAAAGATTGGTCTTTCGCAGAATTTTGCATGTCCTCTTTGTATTCTTCAATGCCTTGTCTTAAATTGAAAACACCTTTTTGAAGCTCTTGGAGTGATCCATCCAAATTTTGAAAATAGTGTTCCATTTGTTGGTAAAGCTCGTTCGACAAGGAAAAAGTAGAATCACTTACCTCAGTATTGCTAGGCCAATTATCTTCCCTTTGAATAGGTGAATCATCATAACTACGATCAGAAATTGGGCCAAAAATACTATGAGCACATTCGGTCGATGAAATTGGTTTCATGCTCGGTTGTCTACAAACTGACTCCATGCTGACCATAAATTGTTGCATCTCATCTACCAAACTCGAAGAAATACGAATAGGAGTACAACTAGTCTCCCCTCCTTGTGGTTGCTCACTTACATACCTACCATAAGAAGGTTGATATGTATGAGAATAACTCAAGGTGTACGTAGAGTATTGACCATAACCAAAGGATTGGTTTTGATTGTACTCCCCATAAGGGTGATAGTTTTCATAATGTTGTTGAGGTTGATAACCGTACCCATTGTTCCAATATGCTCCGTCCATAGTAATTGGTACCTGAAACAAGAGTTCTCAAAACAAGGTTAAAAACCAAAATAAGAAACCAAAAAAAAATGACAACCGCTGCCTCCCCGGCAGCAGCGCCAAAATTTGATCGCTATCGTAGGAGTCAAAAATAATTACACTTTCTTACTACTCAAAATATATTATGAAGCAAGGGCAAGAAAGGATCGTTCCCACAGAGAGGACTAGGTTGTCAATATGTTTCAGTTTCCTATAAATAACAATGGAGATTTTTCTGATTTTTATATAATGTAAACTAAAATAAAAGCAAAGCAAACACGCAAATCACGTATATGAAAATATTGGGTAAAGGTTTCATCTTCAATTGTAAACAAGTTTCTGAATATATGAATAAAATTCGTATTTAATCTCTCTATCATCAAAAGCCTTAAAATACCTTATTGCAAGAATACTCCGTAAATTTCCTAAGTCATCAACACACACATTAGAGCTGCGTATGTGAATTCTACCTAAACAATAACCTAACGCCTTGCGCTAATTAAGTTCAATTCCTAGGAGCATCAATTTTAAGAAATAGGCTAATCAATGCAATTGTCATACATTGCGCATGACAATTCGGATAAAGGTCAATTCCTACATATGATTACAAGAGTGTATCACTACAAACCATAATCATAGCATGCTACTCGTATTCAAGGTTATCGCTCGATGATAAACCCTAAAATGGCTATAGATATGGATGCATGTTCAATCAATTCTAGACTTAACCAACCAAACATTTAATCATATTGCAATACATCAATCATGCAATCATTATACGCAGTAGAAATCAAACGATAATATTGAGAGAAAACTAATTCATAAAATCCATAACTTGTTTTCAAAATCCAACTACATCTTTAACCAATAACAAAATCAACTACTTGGATTTTTGGAAATCATCACAAAGATTTTAGAAGAATCTATCATGTGAAACCCTAGAAAGCAAGTAGAAGTCTCCCTAATGGAGATATCTAGGTTTAGAGAAAGATTTTTCTATTTATATGTTTCTTCGATTCCCAAAAGGATACTCTTTCCAAAAGTAAGTCAAGTCTTCTCAAAACCCATCTCCACGTGGTCCACCGAGCCCATGAGTTAAATATCTCCTCTGGAAATTCTGGGTGCAAAATTGGGTCGTCGGATTACTGACGTCATCGCCGGTTTCCGGTCACCGTTGTCGGAATCCGGCACCGGAAAATGTCTCTGGCCACCTGAGTTATCTGAAACTACCACCAGGGAGTCATACACTTCCAGCAACTCAACTCTCCTTCTCCACAGTTTATACATTCACCAAAGAACCACTTAAGCCAAATTCTAATCTTGCAAAAACATGCCCAAAAGCGTGACTCGTAGCTCATACTTCCTGCGGCCAACTCTTGCATCTAACTCATACCCCCTTCATGATTGATTGAAGCTTTACAATCCCCACTTTCGGTTCACAAATCCATCAATAGGAACTAGTACCACCATCTGACCATTCTCGCTTCATTTCTGCACAGTTTCTGCATTTTTGGTTGCAAAGCAGCAGCACCACCACTAAACACAGAGACCTTCAACAACTGCAGCTTCTTGTACCACCTAATCAATGGCAGCAGCATCACAACATCACCTTTAATACTGAGTTCCAGTCACAGCTCACTTGCCCGTAGCACCATGTCCTTCAGCTCTGTAACTGCAGATCGAATTCGCAGCAACAGTTTCTCACCCAAACTCCAAACCATTCTCTGCATTATAGTCCCATTGTTTCTGCAATTGCATAACTGCAACAACACCATCACTGCCCAGCCATTGCAATCGTCTGTAATCTCTTCTGCGACTTCAAACACCTGTTCAAGCTCACAACTGCAACATATTAGTGCCATACTTCCAACAACACTACATCTCATACTCAATGCTATCCCTAATCTGCAGTACCAATTCCATCTACACCAGTTACTACACACTTCAACCATTCTGTGCCTCGAGTCTCCAGCCATCAAATCCATTCTATCCATCACCAAATCGACTGCAACAGTTTTGAGTCGTGATGTGCTCTTCCACTAGCACCAGACCTCAGTGGCAATAACCTTTTTCTACACAGCAAACTCATTTCAGTCCCAGACCACAATCCCTGCAACTCAGCTTAACACCGCCAATCTGTACTGAACCTTCATCCTTTGTCTACGACACACACAACCTACTCATTTCAGCATCACCCTGTACTGATTCAAATTTCATCACTTCACTGTGTAACAACACCATATTTCTATGGCCTAGCCATCTGAAACAACCATTCAAACATCTGCAGTTCTCGCTCAATTCTCAAGCACTGAGATGCCGCTGCAATACAACATCCTGCCTCTACTGCCACAGCCATGGAGACCATGTCTGACATCTGCACTTCAGAACTGCACATCCCTTGTCTTCCCTACACGTCATAACTCAACTGCAACTCCACTGCCTGCAATTCCATAAGCTCGAACCCCTATCTGTTACTGCATACACCTGCACCAGTTACTCCCCTGTAGCTCCAGCTAAACCAACAGCATCATTTCTTCGCAAGTTCAACACAACATAACCCATTATATTGCTTATCACCACCATATCCACGACTCGACGGCAACAACAACCATATCAGTGCTTCTCCTTGTGGTCAAGAACCTGAACCTATATTGAAGCATAAATTCATCTCTAGCTTTTTCTGGCAGCAACTCATCTCAAATCCTGCCGCAACAATCACCAGTTCTAAATCATCTCATTTGCTTCGAACCCAGATCACAGCACCAGAACCATCTCCGCCTACAACTGCATTCATCACTGCCTCAGGATCACACTCATTCAAACCCTGTATTTAGCTCAACCCCACTAGAAGCTGTCTCTCGATTGCAGCAGCAACACCAGATGTTGCAAGAACAACACTCCTGCAAAGACTCAACCATCTCAGCTTCAATAACTGCTCAACTCAAACCCTGGTTCTTCTTAGCTCAGGTACTCCACCAAATTGATGTACGAATCAAAACTCATCTCTCTGATTCCCTTGTCAAACTCTGAATCTCAAATTCCGTTCATCCCTTAACCAGCAGCAACAATCATTCCAAACTCGAATTCGAGTTTAACCCATCTTCTGATTCTTCTCAATCTCATTATTTCGAAAACAGACCCTCAATTCTTCATCATCTTCCCAACAAAACCCTAACCTGTAAACCTAGAACATCACAGATTCATTTAGGTCTTCCTCTCTTCCTTATCTCAAGAACCAATTTCCATTAACAACTCTTATTAACAGCAGACTCAGATTCTTCTTCGTACGTATCGAACCCATCTTTTATTAATCATCACAGCATCTAGCTCCTCCCTGAATTTCTGTGAACATTAACAAAGCCGCCATCTCTCTCTCTCAGTTTTGTAATGTAAATGGACTGTAATGAAGAATGACATTTCCGATCTGGCTTAGGGGTATGTAATACACAAAATTACTATAAACTCCCAGCAATTGGATAAGAGCCACCTGAGCACTCTCAGCATATATCTTCTTGTAAGGTCAGTTCTATGAAACTGACAAGCTTCATCGTTGCTTTTGCTCGTAACTTTCTAGTATGACGTCGAAGAGACCTCATTCCTTCGTCGTTGGCTTCGTTTTTTCGTTCTCTTCAACAACATGAGAAAAAATCCAATATTTGAGGGAGTTCCACTTCTTTTTGCTTCAATGACTCCAAAACACCTAAAATACTCAAAATCAAACATAAGATACATAATTCATCCGAAAAGTAGCAAAGAAAGCATAAACAATAGATAAATATAAAGGTATTTTCGTCACCTATCAGCGTTCGTCAGTGGACAAAGTCGAACTGATAGAGACAGGCCTGGGAGATTCTTCATTCCCGATGTTAACAGTCTCGAGCTCGTCAGTTGTGGAGTTGGTGTCATCTTGTAGCTGTCGTGGAGCGTCCAATACCTCCTCTTGTGGCCCGTCGTTCTTGAAGCATTCATCTGGGCGGAGAGACTGGTCACCAGTCTCCCCTACTAATTGCTAACAGCGGCGTCGGTATATTGTTTTCCCCTTCTGATCACGGATTGACTCGAAAGCTCGTTCCCTCTTGGTGTGGACGTGAGTTTCGGCTTCATCGGATGAAGAAGAGTACCTGGTCAGCAAAGATGCATCGTGGGGATTAGCCTTCAGTTATGTAAGTCTGTCCTCTTCCTGAATTGAAGTCCACGTGGGTAGTGGGGTGCACATGGTTTTGTCTGATCCTTCCCGCGGAGTTTCCTTTGGCTCGGACAGTTCCACTCCGCATATTGGTGCGTAAGGAGACAATGATGCAGGAATACGGATGACTTCCTTATTCAGCATGGTCTTCAGGCACTGGTGATACGTTGAAGGGACGACCCTATTGTCATGAATCCACGGTCTCCCTAGTATCATATGATAGTCTGGATCCTTCTCTATGACTTCGAATTTAACTTTTGACCGAACATGCCCTACTGATAAATTCAGATTGGCATACCCGTATGTGCGGGTCTGGTTTCCTTCAAAGTCTGTCATTGTGGTAGGCTTCCGTACGATCTTGCATGGGCGAACCTTGGCTGCCCTGAGAGTCTTGAGAGTAATCACATTCAAAGATGATCCTGTGTCGATGAGAGACCTCCTGAACTCTAAACCCTTGATGTGTGCGGTAACATGCAGGGCCCGGTTGTGACCTTCCTCCGTCATCATGTCGTCCTCTGTAAATGTGACATTATTTACAGATGTTTCTGATGCGTTTAGGACTTCTATACGTGAAGGATCCAGGTTTACGCCCAAGGCTATCTGGTTAATTGCAGCAAACGTCTCCGCCCGCTGATTCTTCGAGAGGTGTAAAAGTTCACACAAACTTTTCACTAGAGATGCCGCTTCCTGATCCACTGGTCTCTGGTTCATAGTAAAGCTGTTGATTTGAGAGGGACCAGTCCCCGGTGTAGAAGTCTCCGGAATTCTCATCTCGGATGCGATCTTGACGAGGAGATCAAGTATGCCATTTATCGCTTCCTTGATTAGCTCCATGTTCTTCGTATGAATCTCTTGTACCCGCGCTAGTTCACTCAATGTTGGAAGTCTCCTAATTATACCATCAGGTACGCCGTTGGGATGAGGGGTATCTCTGTTGGAGGAATCACCGGGATTTGAAGCCGTTGAGGCGGTCCTAAGACCAACCATCTTGAAACTGATTGAATGGTATTGAAGAAATTGACTTTACAACCGAGAGATTAACCTCCCACTATGGTCGCCAATTGTGTATGTGTGAAAACTATTTCTGCTGGTTTGGTAATTTGGGGTGTGTGGATGAGAAATGAATCTAAACCCTAAACAAATGCACTGCACGGGAGTGCTTGTGATTCGAGAAATCAATCTGTACAACTCCGGCCTAAACCAAAAAATGGTCGTTCCAGACTTGCTTCGGTCACAAAGTGAAGGAGATGGGGTTGATCTTAGGGAGGGAAAAGAATAAGGTGTTGAGATTGTGGAGGTATTGGCTGTGTATGACTTGTATCAGAAAGCTGAACTGACTTGCAGAATGTAAGCTATCAGTTCTGGTGTTTGGATACGGTTGTATCAACACTTGGTTTCTGTTTCTTTGTCTTTTGAAATAGGGAGGAGAACCTATTTATACAAGTCATTGAGCCTTACCCATGTCTCTCATGGGAAGTGGAGAAAGTGTAGTGATGGATTAGTGGAGTTGCGTGTGTTAGTGTCACACGATTAGTCTTGCCCACTTCTCCCATCATCAGTAACCGTCTATGTCTTCCTGACACATTCTTGTGATGGCGCGTTGTACGCTGCACGCTGTAAACCGCCAGACCAATCCCCCAGTATGTATCCCCCAGTTTGTGACATGATTAATGTCTCGAGTGTGTGGATCGTGGGACCCAAAAAAGGTAGCATGTGATGCTAGATTAAATAACTAAGTTATTTAGGAAGTCGATATTTGTGAAATATCGTGTGTATTCTATGGAGGTAATGCATCGAATATAATCATCATGTGTGAAGCATCACTGTTTTAAGGCTTAACGGAGCAAGTCACGATTAAGCGTCTTAAAATAGATGCATGTCTAGCCATCTTCGAGTGATCGTTTGGAGGTTGTACAGGTAAGTCCTGACTTGGCCGATCACTTTGTGCGGAAGAGTGGTGGACGGTGATTGTGGTGATGCCTCACTGGTCGCCTAATTCATGTCTTAGGTTGTCCGTCCAAGCTGGTGAAGTTGGACGGACAAGATGGATTGCGAACCACATCTGCGACCGTTGGATTAGGGTTTAGGAGGTGCTCAAACACCACCCTTTAGCTTGGTCGAATCCAAGCGTGGGAGACATATTTGACAGGGCCGATCGGGCATCTGTGTAGACGGCATGATGGCGTAGGCGCCTATACCTCACTGTCTCATGAAGGTGCAATCTAGACCACTGAATTTTTCAGGCAAAGAGAAATGGCTGAGATTGATTTGCGACAGAAATCTCATGCTGCAAAGGCCGCGCGTCATGCCTACTTCGGGAGCGTGTTTCGAGACGACCAAGCCTGGTCGGTCTTGGTCGATCAGTCAGGCGTGCAGACGGCGGGCTGGTGTACACGTCTGTACCTTATTGTCCCATAGAAATGTGATCTAAGCCACTCAATTTTTCCCGAGATTGGTTTGCAATTGGGAAGTGTGACCACGCCTAGTTTGGGCGTGCGAATCGAGGCAACCAGTCATGGTATGCCTTGGCCGATCAGGTGTGGAGATAGATGGGCCCATAGTGATCGTGTTGATACTCACCGGACCTGCTTACTCTATTCATGGACCCTTCATTCGAGCAGGAGAAAATGGACGCTCGTGATCGATTTGCGACACAAACCCTAATTAGGGTTTTTGGCCGGCCGCGTGCTAGCTTGGCTAACCGAAAATACGTGTTATATACCTCATCTGGATAGGTCGATTGTGTGGGGCACTTATTAGGCCGGTGCTGAGTGTGGTGGTATGTGTCCGACCATCTCAGGGTTAATCTAAGCCATCCAACCATGCTGGTGAAGTTGGATGGTCGTGATCAATTTTAGGTTTTTAGTGGACTTTTCTGCGACCCTCAATTCTCCACGCGGACCCATCTTCGGACAATCGTATATTGCAATCTGGTCAGGTTAGGAAAGAGTCGGTCATGTAGGTAGGAAGAAGGTCCTCCGGTGTACAGGACAAGCTTTACCTAACCGGTCATGGGATAATCTACGTCGTCCAACCATGCTGGTGAAGTTGGACGGTCATGATGAATTTGGGACTGCCGTAGGCGGGCTTGTGCGCACAAACTTTTCCAAGCTGCTCCACACCAGCCTGGATATCCATTCTGGGCTGGCGTTTGGTGATTATTTTGTCAGGCGTGATTTTGCACCTTTGTGGCCGACTTGCGTGGTCGTGATTATTTCTAAGACTGTCTTAGACAGTCCAGATGCTCGATCGGGTTAGTATGACACTCCGAGAATTGCAGCCTGTACGGGTATTTCATATGTGCTTCATTATTAACGCTTGGAGATTCGTGTTGCTCTGCTGAGAGCAACACTCAGTCGTCATGCCGCACCAATAATGAGAGTGGAGCAGTACAGGAAATACAAGGCTGGTCATGCATTAATTGATAATGCTATAAGTTTACAGTGAGGAATTATTCACCATTTTATTAGTGGTTTTATCCTTTGCAGGATGTTAGCGCATAATTTGGGCTTTCACAGTTTTAGCCTCAAAATGAAAATCCACCATCAACAATTACCTGTGGGGAAGATGGACGCGATTTTTATGATGATTTGTATGGGCGAAGGATTCAGGGTCACCTCTTATATTCAGCAGAAAATCTGTTACCAGCCGTGAATTAAGGCTTCACGCGCGTGATACCAGCTGGATTAGATATTTCTTTATACGGAACAATTAGGGTTTGGTGTCCAAGTCATTCTGACTTAGCCCGCGCCATCCTCCTATCACAAGCCGTGTCCGAGCCGCGTCCGAGTTGTGTCCAAACCAAGCCGTGTCCAAGCCAAGCCATGTCCAAGCTAGCCGCCCATCCGCTACTTCAGCTAGCCGCCCATCTGCTACTTCAAGCTAGCGGTACCAATGACCATGGCCAAGATGAATCTATGCAAAATACGCCAGCACAAGGATCACGGATTTCTCATGCCTTACACTAAAGGTTAGTTAAATTTCCTTAGCGATCTCTTCACATGTTGTTCTCTCGGTTTTGCTCTCGCCTGTCACCATCTCATGCTTACCCCGCAACAATGCCATTGTTACGTGCTAAGCAGGGGACTTAATGTTGATGGTGGTTTTTAGCTTAGGGTTAAAATCGTAAAACCTTGCATCAGATGTGACGTCACTCTGCAAGGAAGCGGTGTTGCGAGTACTAACCTCTCCACCGACATATTTATTGAGCCGCTCAATACACTTTTATCCATAACACTCTGTAAATTTCGGCACCTCGCCAATACGAGACTCACTGAGTACTTTCCTGTGTTATGTTCCCCAGCAGAACCCTTAATCGGTATGGCATGACGGATTTATGTTCATTCGCAGCGGAGTAGCATGAACCTCCAAGTACCAAAGTTAAGGCCATTGCACGAAATGCTCAGACAGAAAGCACACTGCATTCTGTAGATAAAGATTTTGTGTGGCAGCATACAAAATCCAACTAATTATTGTGATAACTCGCAAAGAACTCATAAACCCAACTAATTTGCAAATTAGGGTTTCGCGCCCCGCGCAGTATACTGTACCCGTTGGTCGGAACCATGCTTAAACAAGCTAGGCAACCAAATCTGCCACAGCACGCTAAAAGTGCGGCCGCGCCCTAGCATGTCGGCCCTCTTCCCATCGACGAATCAGGTCGCTTCAAACCTGCCACGGTCTCAAAAAGGTCGTCGTACTAAGTTGGCTTCCCAAAACACGCCAGCTTCCCCAAAACGCGCTAGCTTCCCAACAAACGCCGGCATGCCACACGCACATGCAGACGCGCATGCCGCACATGCCATACGCACATGCCAGACGCGCATGCCATACAGGCTTACCAGACGCGCATGTCAACCACGCTACCATGCCTCTGGCCACCAACGGAAGGTAGCCATAATCAATGGCTACCGTTCCTTCTGATGTGCGGTTCTCAGACGTACAAGTTCGCCACCAAGCCCGTGGCAACTTTTGGCCGCAATGCCAAATTCCACGGTTTGTGTCAAACCCTAATTTTTGGCCACGCCAAAGGCATGCGCAAGCCATGCCAGCACCACGGCCACGCCACTGGCCGCCAAACGGAAGGTAGCCGCGATCAACGGCTACCCTTCCTCCTGAGATGCAAAATCTCGGTCGTCGAAGGTCGTCACTGAACCGGAAAGCCTCTCTATCTTAACTTGACGCACATAGCAACATGCTACACGTTTTCCAATGAAAACACTCGAGACATCAAAACATGTCACAAACTGGGGGATGCTCATCAGGGTATTGTGTTAGAGCATAGCTCGGTCAACCTCACATGCGTTGCTATCTCAAGCATGATTATCAATGTTAGTGATCAAAACTATAAGTCTTGATTTCTATCCTACATAGCTAAGTCTCGGACTAGGATAGAAAAGTGTAGTTGAGCTCAAGGACTTCATGGCAATTCATCATACAACGAAGAAGATCTATACAAGGAACCGTGGAACTTCATCAACAAAAAGGTATGTGGAGACTTGATCTTATCTATCACTCAAAAGTTTATCTCTTCTATCTCCTACTTCTAATGAGGCAAAAGTCGTATGCTATATAGACTAGATCATACACATTTGATGGTTCGAGCTGAGCATTCATTGCTTATCTTTTATCTCGAAATCGTGTGTTGGTAAAGCGTTTCGCTTTGATCAAGTTTATCTTCACCTAGTAACGAAAGTCATGAAAAGTTTCAATCACCTTGAGAATTGCTCTGACGTGAATCGGTCTGTGAATAACGGCTACATAGAGTCCTCTGAGAATGTCTCATTGATTGAAATGAGAGTTTAGATTACATAACCATGTATTCCTTGAACCGAAGTTTTCGAACTTTGTTGATCGAGAGAAATCGGGAGGATTGTGGAATTGGCTTTCCAAGTCCGCAAACTGTCGGAAGTTCTCGACCGAGAATTTATGGTGGATTTTTCCAAAACTCATTTTTGTGTTAAGTCCGCGAACTCAGTCCACGAACTGGCGGAAGTTCTCTTTCCGAGAATTTCTGCTGAGTTTGGAAAACTCAACCGGTTAACTTAAGTCCGTGAACTTGTTTGTGAACTTAAGAGGTTATGATCTAAAGATGTGCTATGAACATGAAATATTAAATTACTAAGGAATTCTTTATGCAAACCGTGGATATAATGTTCATGAGTCGATTCAATCGAATCGAATCATCTTTGTTTCAATTGTGTCTTGTGTAGTTACATAAGATCTCATAGCAATTGAACAACTCTTTAACTAGTTCATTTGAGTCAAATGAACTAGTTATGGTGAAGAAGAACAAGGTTAATATGAAATGCTCATATGGTTAACCTTTTGGGTTACTATGTTGAACCAACATACACGTACACGTTTGGGCATGGTTTTCACGAACCCAGTAAATGTCTACCCAAGTGTTTGTGACAAACTAAGTTTTCGATCTAACGGTTGAGAAATATTAGCTTGAATCTAAATCAGGTTTTCATCTAATGGTGAATAAGGATTGCTTTGTAACTAAGGCAAAACCCTGATTTGAAGGCTATATAAAGGAGACATCTAGCATTATGCAAAACTAATCCACACACGTCTGTGTGCTACTAGTGCGCCCGCTAGAGTCGATCTCCATTAACCTTTGATTTTCTTCTCTAAAACTAGGTTAACGACTTAAAGACTTAATTGGGATTGTGAAACCATACCGATACTACTTTATCGTAGTTGTGTGATATGATCTTGCATCTTCTATCGTACGAGTACAATCTATTGATTGGCTTAAGATCGTGAGAGTTCTCCGATAGGCAAGATAAAGAAGTCACAAACATCTTCGTCTCACTGTTTGTGATTCCTCGACAATCCGCTTGTGTAGTCAGGAAGGATTGTAGAAAGGTGATTGATTAATCTAGGTTGTTCTTCGGGAATATAAGACCGGATTATCAATTGGTTCCTGTTCACCTTGATTTTATATCAAATGACGGAACAAAACCTAGGGTTTATCTGTGGGAGACAGATTTATCCTTTTATAGACTTTTCTGTGTGAGACGGATCTGTTTATTATCAAGTCTGTGATTTTGGGTTGCATCAACTCTTGGTTGTGGGTGAGATAAGCTAAGGGAATCAAGTGCGCAGTATCCTGCTGGGATCAGAGGCGTAGGAGTACAACTGTACCTTGGATCGGTGGGAGACTGATTGGGTTTCAACTATAGTCCAGTCCGAAGTTAGTTTGCAGTAGGCTAGTGTTTACAGCGACTTAATTCAGTGTGTATTCAATCTGGACTAGGTCCCGGGTTTTTTCTGCATTTGCGTTTCCTCGTTAACAAAATTTCTGGTGTTTGTGTTATTTCTTTTCCGCGTTATATTTTATATAATTGAAATAATACAGGTTGTGCTTTCCTGATCATCAATTGGAAATCCAACCTTTGGTTGTTGATTGATATTGATGGATCCTTGGACATTGGTCTTTGGTACCGTCCAAGTATTCCTTGTATTTGATAAGACTCGCTATTGTTTTTAGCTTGAGTAAAAATCAAATCAAGAGAGAGATATTAACTCTACTTGTATCTAGATTGAGTCTGACTGTCTAGTTGATTCTCTAGAAAAGTATTTCGGAGTTAGTCCATACAGATTGCTAAGCGAAATATTGGGTGGTGTTGTTAGACCCCCGCTTTTTTAATTGGTATCAGATTAGGCAAACACGTTCAAGACCTAACAAGTCCGTGTTTGTAGCGATCTGACTCTATGGACATAAGTGTTATCTCTATTAACGTACCACCAGTCCTCGATGGCTCAAACTATGTATGGTGGAAAGTTGTTATGCGCACTTTTCTTCAGTCGCGTGACTTCCAATCATGGATATGTGTTGTGAATGGCTATGAGGCTCCCGTTGTTATGGAAACAGATGTTGTTGTACCAAAAGATTTATGTATGTACAATACTGCCGAGTTAGTTGCTGCAAGGCAAAACTCCGACGGGTTGAACGCCATCCTACATGTTGTTTCCCCAAACCTTAGACATCATGTGATCTCATGCACTACGTCTAAAGAAGCCTGGGATACTTTAGAAAGCGTATTTGAAGGTAACCCCAGTGAAAAGGAAGCTAGGCTTTAAAACCTTAATTCCGAATGGGAAGAACTTTCTATGGAAGAAGAAGATTCGTTCGACGATTTTTATCACAAAATGTCTGAAATTGTTAATGCATCATGTGCATTGGGTAGGACAATTCCTGAAAAGGGAATTGTGATCAAAATCCTTCGATCGCTGTCATCCAGATACGAATCTAAAAGACATGCCATCGTTGAAGGAAATAACCTTAATACTCTTTCACGAAACACACTGGTCGGAAAAATTAGAATTTTCGATCGCGAATATATGGCAAGAGACGATCATCATTTGCTTGGCATCCGTGTCACCTCTCCTGATCATAAATCTTGTCATTCAAAATTGACGAAAGAGAAAAGTGAGAATTGCTTTATTTCTACGTTGTCTTTGTTTATACAAAAACTTAAGAAGATCCTCAGACGTAGTAAAAGAAAGTCTCAAAAGGAAACTTCGTTAGTCAATATAAAGGATAAGAATACCAAGAAGACCCGTACTAATGAAACTGGTCTTATGTGTGTTCAAGCCTCTTCGAAAAATCCTGAAACGGAGATAAGAGAGATAACTAAAGCATGGATGAATACTCTTGATTATTGTCCTGAGGAAATCTATGATTTCTCACTCAGTATTTTTGCTGAAAATCATTCTCATGATTCCTTCGTGACATGTCCGCCTGTGTTGGATCAGCAATCCTCTCCTGATTTTTGTTGAACTCCAGGAGTTTATCGGAAAAGAGTCTACCAAATCACTCCGTTCAGTTGAGTTCACCTCAGGATCATCTTAGCACGTCAAATCAAAAACAGTCCTTCCTGGCTAACCGTAGTATGCTGAAAACAAAAAGGAAGTCTACCTTTCATCAAACGGTGTTTTCAAAAATGGTGCAGAATTTGCAAAGATCTGCATTCAAGTTTTCTAAAACTCTGATCACAATGGATAAGCAGAAACCTAGTGAAATGGGTGGTTTCTCTCTTTGCAAAGATTATCGCAGTCCAATCTTGGATTTGAGGCCTTATGCTCAGTAATCTTGTTGAAAAATGATTCTTGTGTTCTCTTCCTCTTATACAAGAATCATAATATACAAGGGGACTGTAACATATTTACTTTTTGTGCTTTTTTAGGTCTTGTTCGTGAACGGCTTCAGTTTTTTTTTTTATGATAACCAACTTTTGTTAAGATTTGGTAAAAAGGGTGTTTCTGGGAATTCTACACTTGTATTCCTTTTAAAAGGATCTACCTCTTCAGCACTCTCATTTCATCCTCTCTATCATGTCCTCCTCTTTTTATCAAATAAAATAAAGGGTTATTATCAATAATTATACTCTTTATAGGGTTTTAGAGTTGGGCGTATACGAACCCTACATTCCTTTTTCCTTTTTGACATCCTATATAAGATTGCTTGTTAAGTTAGGTGATTCAATCACACAAATCCAGTTGTTTATAACTGTTCTCAAAGCACCATGTCATATGAAAAGGATGTCAACATGATTGTTAAATCTTCAATCAAGGAAAAAGAAAAATCTCTTGTTTCTAAGTCCCTTAAAAGAAAAAGAAGCAATACATGAAATCCCAGGGTTGTGCCTTCTACTCTCAGAAGTTTTCCGATGTTCTTGATGAGTTGAAGGAAGTAAGAAAGGAGATTCGTGAAATAAAGGCTTTTATGTCAAAGTCCTTAGAAATTCAGAGAGCCTTGGTACGACATAATCATACAAGACAGTTCGTTGATATAAACTCCTATCTTCGTGAACCGTATGTTCCAATGGTTGTTGACAACAAGGAGTTCGGGAATGATGCTGAATTTCTCAAAGGCATTGTCGCCTAGGATGTCTTATTTTTGGATTAGTTGGAAGAATAACTAGCGCTTTGAATAGCGATGATTGTGCCTACACATAGATATTTTTGTTTTCATCTTCTTATGTTATTTTTTAGGTTTATTGGTATTAAATTCTAAAAATAGTTGGAGGATGATGATTATTGCAGTATTTTAATGGTTTGTGATATTGCAATATTTTTATGGGATATGTATTGTTTACGTCCGTGAACTTGAAGGTCCCATATTGCAGTCAAAAGTAAAGTCGTTCATGAATCGGTATTCGTATTGATGAAAGGACGAATGGACTTTTGACATATACAAAGTTATGCCTATGCAGTTATGTATTTGATGGAAAATAGGATAAAATCTTTTGTTCAACAAGGATAAAGTCTATTATGTCGTTATGATGGAAAATAGAATAGATCCTTGTATG
The DNA here is from genome assembly GCF_003573695.1 of Papaver somniferum. Classification (NCBI taxonomy): domain Eukaryota; kingdom Viridiplantae; phylum Streptophyta; class Magnoliopsida; order Ranunculales; family Papaveraceae; genus Papaver; species Papaver somniferum. The sequence continues at coordinate 117,002,822 of NC_039367.1, forward strand.
TTATCCACGGTATTGATCTTCATTGATCCATTTTATTATGTTTTACCGTGAAGGCTCCATTGTGTGTCTTATGTTGAGCACCTTAAAACTAAGTCGATTTACCTTGGATTTGTTGGTTGTTCCATGAGATGCTATATGTCGAGCATTAGGAACTAAATTAATCAACTAATTTGGCTATTTAGTTAGTACTCCATAAGTTTTATTTCTTATGTTAAGTACATGTACGGTTAAGGTTGTCATATTCTATGATGAACTTAGTCGGGGTTCCATAAGTTCTCTTATGTTGAGCCCAAAATAATTAAATTAATTACTTCGGTGATTAGTTTGGTTGTTTGTATTCCAATTAGATTAATTATAGGTTCGTTTGTAATTAATCTAGTTGAGTTTTCATATATTCCACAAGTTCTTGTGTTGAGTATATGAAAGGCTACACTATCATGTTCTTTGGTTAATGTAGTCATATATTCCGTAAGGTTTTCCTTATGTTGAGTATTTGAACGGTTAAGTTAGTCATCTCCATATGATTGACTTAGTCGTAGCTCCGTGAGTTTACTTATGTTGAGAACTTTCAATTAAATTGATCACTTTTGTGGTTTGATTTAGTTGCGTATTCCAATTGAATAAATCATGGGTTTACTTGTGGTTAATTTGGTTGAGCTTTGGATATAGAAAATCATTCCTATGGTTTTTGGTGTCCAATAAAAAATCCTTATTTTCTTTCGAAATTAAGGTCGCTCTTGTTGTTCTCTCGAGAATGACATCTAATGGGGGAGAGTTCTTTTGAACTTGTGCTTAATGGTAATATCTTGCGGGGAGTGCGGCTGTGGAATTTTATAGGGGTTATCTTGTATCTTAAAACTCCTTGATAAATGTTGTTAGCTTCGGCTATTAGATTGCATCTAAATTAAGTTGGTATGTATTTTTCTTTTGGTCATGAAATGTATCTTGTGGAAATTTCATTATGATCCCATTCTTGTACCTTTGCCAATTTTATTGAAAAAAAAGGGGAGAAATATTGTAGTTCACACTACAAATACATATGGTTTTTGGATCATTATGTAAGGGGGAGTGGTTCCCATGATCGAGATGGAGTATTGACTAAGGGGGAGTGATACATATCACCGTAGTATTATTGTTAAAGTCGTGATACAATTGGACTTTGATGTTATATAATAATACTATGACACTGTATAATAATGATCGATAATCTCGATTTCTCTCATTGTTATAGCTACTGATCCTCAACAATGATGGTGCTAAACTTACAACCTTTGGGATCATTGGAGTACTTGGAAGGACGAAGATTTCAAGGAACGTTGAAGATTACACTATGGAATAGGAGCCACTAAAGTTTATCTTTTTTGTATTCCATATGTATTAATAGTTGTCACTAAAATTGACAAAGGGGGAGATTGTTAGAGCATAGCTCGGTCAACCTCGCATGCGTTGCTATCTCAAGCATCATTGTCAATGTTAGTGATCAAAACTATAAGTCTTGATTTCTAGCCTACATAGATAAGTCTCGGACTAGGATAGAAAAGTGTAGTTGAGATCAAGGACTTCATGGCGATTCATCATACAACGACGAAGATATATACAAGGAATCGTGGAACTTCATCAACAAAAAGGTATGCGGAGACTTGAACTTATCTATCACTCAAAAGTCTATCTATTTTATCTCCTACTTCTTATGAGACAAAAACCGTATGCTATATAGACTAGATTATACACATTTGATATTTCGAGCTGAGCATTCATTGCTTATCTTTTATCTCGAAATCGTGTGTTGGTATAGCGTTTCACTTTGATCAAGTTTATCTTCACCTAGTGACGAAAGTCATGAAAAGTTTCAATCACCTTGAGAATTGCTTTGACGTGAATCGGTCTGTGAATAACGGCTATATAGCGTCCTCTGAGAATGTCTCATTGATTGAAATGAGAGTTTAGATTACATAACCATGCATTACTTGAACCAAAGTTTTCGAACTTTGTTGATCAAGAGAAATCAAGAGGATTGTGGAATTGGCTTGCCAAGTCCGCGAACTGTTGGAAATTCTCGACCGAGAATTTCTGATGGATTTTCCAAAACTCGTTTGTGTGCTCAGTCCGCGAACTCGCGGAAGTTCTCTTTACAAGAATTTCTGCTGAGTTTGGAAAACTCAACCGGTTAACTTAATTCCGCGAACTTGTTTGTGAACTTAAGAGGTAATGATATAAATATGTGCTCTGAACATGAAACATCAAATTACTAAGGAATGCTTTATGCAAACCGTGGCTATAATGTTCATGAGCCGATACAATTGAATCGAATCATCTTTGTTTCAATTGTGTCTTGTGTAGTTGCATAAGATCTCATAGCAATTGAATAACTCTTTAACTAGTTCATTTGAGTCAATTGAACTAGTTATGGTGAAGAAGAACAAGGTTAATATGAAATGCTCATATGGTTAACCTTTTGGGTTACTATGTTGAACCAACATACACGTACACGTTTGGGCATGGTTTTCACGAACCTAGTAAACGTCTAACCAAGTGTGTGTGACAAGATAAGTTTTCGATCCAACGGTTGAGAAATATTAGCTTGAATCTAAATCAGGTTTTCATCTAACGGTGAATAAGGATTGATTTGTAACTAAGGAAAAACCCTGATTTGAAGGATATATAAAGGAGACATCTAGCATTGTGCAGAATTAATCCCCACACGTCTTTGTGCTACTAGTGCGCCCGCTAGAGTCGATCTCCATTAACCTTTGATTTTCTTCTCTAAAATTAGGTTAACGACTTAAAGACTTCATTGGGATTGTGAAGCCAGACCGATACTACTTTATCGTAGTTGTGTGATATGATCTTGCATCTTCTATCGTACGAGTACAATCGATTGATTGGCTTGAGATCGTGAGGGTTCTCCGATAGGCAAGATAAAGAAGTCACAAACATCTTCGTCTCACTGTTTGTGACTCCTCGACAATCTGCTTGTGTTGTCAGGAAGGACTGTAGAGAGGTGATTGATTAATCTAGGATGTGTTTCGGGAATATAAGACCAGATTATCAATTGGTTCATGTTCACCTTGATTTTATATCAAAAGACGGAACAAAACCTAGGGTTTATCTGTGGGAGACAGATTTATCCTTTTATAGACTTTTCTGTGTGAGACAGATCTGTTTATTATCAAGTCTGTGATTTTGGGTTGCAGCAACTCTTGGTTGTGGGTGAGATCAGCTAAGGGAATCAAGTGCGCAGTATCCTGCTGGGATCAGAGGCGTAGGAGTACAATTGTACCTTGGATCGGTGGGACGCTGGTGTATTTTGAAAAGCACGCTGATGAACCTCAGACACAGAATAATAGTCAAACAGATTAAGGGTATCTTGAAAAGTCTCACGCAAGCCCCCTAAGTATCGATAGACAAGTTGTTCTTCGGTGTCTGTAATACCTGAACGTGTGACCAAATCATAGAACTCTTTCGTATAATCATCAATTGACCGAAAACCCTGACGAAGATTTTGTAAACGAATATAGAGTTCCCTCGTATAGTTAAACGGTAAAAAGGCCGAACGCATGCACTTTTCAAGCCTAATCCAGGACGAAATAGGAGTTTTACCTTTTTGATTTCGAGACGCTTTCAACTGACGCCACCAAACAGCAGCCCTTCCGCGAAAGCGCGTAGCCACAAGCGGAACCACTCGATCATCAGGAACCCTCTTAAATTCCAGAACTTCCTCCACAGTAGAGAACCAGTCGATACAATCTTCCGGTGATAAACCACTACCATGAAACTCAGGAATCTCTATGCGGAATGACGATTCCCAACTCCTAGAATCACGCTCACGCCCAGCAAAGGGGTTTTCAGTATCATTATCGTCATCTGTTCCATCCGAATTGGATTCATCCGTAGGAGGACGACGGCGCTCATGTCGTTGTAACAATGTTGCTACTTGACCGCCGAGCTGCTCAACCGTGCGTGACAATTCATCGTATCTAGTCCTCTCCATCACCTCATCAACTAGAGCTTCGCGAGGACCACCCTGACCTCTACCACGAACCATGTTGGAAGGATCGATACCCAGATTCTGAATACCAAATGGTGTAGGATGTTAGTACTGGAAACGGAAGAAACCACACATAGATAAAACTTCTCAAAGGAAGAATATGATTATTCAAAGTCGTCCTCTTTTTCTTTAGACGAGGACATATATAGGCCTTATTAGGCTTAATGACAATATCTTCTAAGATTAATGCAAATAAAAGGAAATCTACCCAAATACGATATCATGCAAGATATCTCTTATTTCTTAACAAAAATAACAAACATGCAGATATTCTTGCATGGTTAACGAATATTCTTTCGCTGATCTCTTCCTTTCAAATAAGATTCTGCCATATCTTGCACTACATCATTCTCCCCGGGAAAGAGGAAATTCGCCCTCGAATTAGGCAGGTTAGGAAGATCATCATCGGACGAGTCGTCGTGGTAGGGAATTAGATGACGCACATTGAACACATCAGCCATATGAATATGACTGGGAAGCTTCAGACAGTAAGCATTGGGGTTGAGTTTTTCAATTATTTCAAATGGACCAATCTTGCGAGGACCCAACTTGTTGTATGTACCCGCCGAAAAACGTTCCTTAATAAGCACAGCCCAAACGAAATCACCTACCTCAAATTCAACATGACGACGATGCTTATCAGCGGCCGTTTTATATTTGGTAGAAGAAGCTACCAAATTTTGAGCAGCAATCTCATGAATGTGGTGAAGATTCTCCACTAACGCATCCGCAGTGGTATGCACACGATGTAGGTCTGGAACCGGTGCTAGGTCGAGTGAGGAACGAGGGTTAAACCCACAGACCACTTGAAAAGGACTAAACCCTGTGCTTCTATTAATTGCTCTATTGAAAGCGAATTCAGCTTGAAACAGATGTTGATCCCATTGCTTAGTGTGAGACCCAACCAAACTACGAAGTAAATTCCCAAGAGAACGGTTCACTACCTCTGTCTGCCCATCCGTTTGTGGATGATAAGCGCTGCTGAATTTTAGCTCCGTACGTAACAATTTCCAAAGACATCTCCAAAAATGACTAAGAAATTTAGAATCACGGTCGGAAACGATGGATTCCGGAAGACCATGCAGACGGTATACATGTCTGAAAAATAATAGCGCCACATTAACCGCGTCCGTAGTCTTCTTGCATGCTACAAAATGTGACATCTTGGAAAATCTGTCAACTATAACAAAAACAGAATCCATTCCCTGTTGAGTGCGCGGCAAACCGACGACAAAGTCCATACTAATATCAGTCCATGGCTTCGAAGGAATTGGTAACGGCATATAAAGACCCGCATTCGTAGCTGACCCTTTAGAGATCTGACAGACGTGACAACGGGAGACAAATCGTTGTACCTCCTTAAACAGACGCGGCCAAAAATAGGAGAAAGAGATCAGTTGGAATGTTTTGTCACGACCAAAGTGACCTTCGTTATGTATCTCCTGGATGATCTTCAACCGCAAGCTACAGGACGGGATGCACAGTCGAGTACCTTTGAAGATAAATCCTTCCAGCAAGGAGAATTGTGTACTCTTGCCTGCACGTACAGCTTCCAATATGACAGAAAAATATGGGTCTGATTGGTATAATGTCGCAAACGAGTCAAACCCCAATACTTCAGTCCGCAGGGATGTTAAGAGGTTTCGACGACGACTCAGACCATCAGCCACACGGTTTAGAGTACCAGCTTTGTGTTTGAGGACGAACGTGAAATCCTGCAGATAGCTAGCCCACTTAACCTGTCGTGCATTCATCTTCTCTTGATTACCTATATGCTTGAGAGCATCGTGGTCAGTAAACAAAACAAAGTCGGAATGAATCAAATAATGACGCCAGTGCTTGAGAGTCTGTATGATGGCATAAAATTCCAATTCGTACGTGATATAATTACGTTTGGCTCCATTCAACTTTTCACTGAAAAAGGCGACCGGCTTACCTGTTTGGCTTAAGACGGCACCAATACCAACCTTAGAGGCGTCTGTGTGAACTTCGAACGGCAAAGAAAAATTGGGTAAATCTAATATAGGAGCCGAACAAAGCTTCTCTTTAAGCAAAATGAAGCTTGCTGTCGCCTCTTCTGTCCATGCAAATTTACCATTCTTCATGCAGTCGGTGATTGCCGCTGCTATCGTGCTAAAATGGGGAATAAATCTCCTATAAAAAGACGCAAACCCGTGAAAACTCCGAGCCTCATGGATTGTTTGGGGGCAAGGCCAAGTACGTACAGCATCAACCTTAGACTCATCCACCGAGATGCCATCCTTGGATATGACGTATCCGAGAAACAGAATACGATCCGTACAAAAAACACACTTCTTTGGAGCAGCAAAAAAATGTTGTTGGCGTAAAAATACTAAGACCTCACGAAGATGACATAAGTGACAATCCAAGTTAGTACTATAAACCAATATGTCGTCGAAATAAACGACAACAAACTTACCCAGAAATGGTTTTAATACTTCGTTCATTACGCGCATAAATGTACTAGGAGCATTGGAGAGACCAAACGGCATCACCAACCATTCATAAAGTCCTTCCCTCGTTTTAAAAGCGGTCTTCCATTCATCTCCTGGCCGTATACGAATCTGATGGTAGCCACTACGCAAATCCAATTTGCTAAAAACCGTAGCACCATGAAGCTGGTCAAGTATATCGTCTAATCGAGGAATAGGAAAACGATACTTTACCGTAATCTTATTAATAGCACGACTATCCACGCACATGCGCCATGTACCATCCTTCTTAGGAATGAGCAACGCCGGAACTGCGCAAGGGCTGAGACTCTCCCTGATAAGGCCTTTGGCTAATAACTCCCCCACTTGACGTTGTAGTTCCATATATTCTTTTGGACTCATGCGATAATGAGCTCGATTAGGAAGCACTGAACCAGGCACCAAGTCTATCGGTGCTGAATAGCTCGAGAAGGAGGCAAACCCTCTGGAAGATTAACTGGGAAGATATCCTCAAAGTCCGATAATAGCTCCTGCACACATGCCGGAACTTCCATAGCAGCTGTAGCCTCACGAGAGAGACCACACAAGAGGAACACCATCCCCTCAGTGAGCATCTCGTTCTCAAACGGACGCCAAGAAAGAAAATTGGAAGCCACGGAGAAACAGGTCGTGTACTGTCATATTGGCAGGAACCACGTAACACGAGTATGCTTAAAATGAATGAGTATGTGTTCAGCTTACCATCATGAGTCACTGCCCTATCGTATTGCCATGGTCGACCCAACAGCAGATGACAGGCATCCATCACCACGACATCACACCACACGGCATCTTCATAGACAAACCAATGGAAAACTTCACAAGACAACGTCTGGAAATAGTTACCTCGGATCCCTTACTAAGCCAGTGAAGGGAATATGGGCTAGGATGTTTTTCCGTGGGAAGCTTGAGTTTCCGAACAGCCTCGTCCGAAACCACGTTTTCACAGCTGCCAGAATCCACGATCAAACGGCACACCTTGCCTGCAATGGTACACGTTGTCTGGAAGATGTTCTTTCTTAGCCATGACTCGTCAGCGTCAGCTTTAGGAGTAAGAAACGAACGTCGGTAGATCATCAAACATTCACCTTGGTCACCTGGCAGGAGCACCTCATCGAACTCAGCTGCGGACTCTTCCGCATCAGCAAAGACATCAGCAGTAGTATCCACTTCTGCAAGCAAAGCCTTACCCGGTCTTCCAATCTTGCGACACTCGTTTGCCAAGTGATTCGTATCTCCACAACGATAGCACTTAGGACCAGACTTTGTAGGCGTACTAACAACCTGTTGAGCGGAAGAAGTATGAGAAGACGAAGTCGGAGGACGGCCATTTGCTGCCCGAATCGACTTACGAGATAGTTGTTTCTCCAATCGCAAAGCACGCTGATGAACCTCAGACACAGAATAATAGTCAAACAGATTAAGGGTATCTTGAAAAGTATCACGCAAGCCCCCTAAGTATCGATAGACAAGTTGTTCTTCGGTGTATGTAATACCTGAACGTGTGACCAAATCATAGAACTCTTTCGTATAATCATCAATTGACCGAAAACCCTGACGAAGATTTTGTAAACGAATATAGAGTTCCCTCGTATAGTTAAACGGTAAAAAGGCCGAACGCATGCACTTTTCAAGCCTAATCCAGGACGAAATAGGAGTTTTACCTTTTTGATTTCGAGACGCTTTCAACTGACGCCACCAAACAGCAGCCCTTCCGCGAAAGCGCGTAGCCACAAGCGGAACCACTCGATCATCAGGAACCCTTTTAAATTCCAGAACTTCCTCCACAGTAGAGAACCAGTCGATACAATCTTCCGGTGATAAACCACTACCATGAAACTCAGGAATCTCTATGCGGAATGACGATTCCCAACTCCTAGAATCACGCTCACGCCCAGCAAAGGGGTTTTCAGTATCATTATCGTCATCTGTTCCATCCGAATTGGATTCATCCGTAGGAGAACGACGACGCTCATGTAGTTGTAACAATGTTGCTACTTGACCGCCGAGCTGCTCAACCGTGCGTGACAATTCATCGTATCTAGTCCTCTCCATCACCTCATCAACTAGAGCTTCGCGAGGACCACCCTGACCTCTACCACGAACCATGTTGGAAGGATCGATACCCATATTCTGAATACCAAATGGTGTAGGATGTTAGTACTAGAAACGGAAGAAACCACACATAGATAAAACTTCTCAAAGGAAGAATATGATTATTCAAAGTCTGTCCTCTTTTTATTTAGACGAGGACATATATAGGCCTTATTAGGCTTAATGAAAATATCTTCTAAGATTAATGCAAATAAAAGGAAATCTACCCAAATACGATATCATGCAAGATATCTCTTATTTCTTAACAAAAATAACAAACATGCAGATATTCTTGCATGGTTAACGAATATTCTTTCGCTGATCTCTTCCTTTCAAATAAGATTCTGCCATTTCTTGCACTACATCATTCTCCCCGGGAAAGAGGAAATTCGCCCTCGAATTAGGCAGGTTAGGAAGATCATCATCGGACGAGTCGCCGTGGTAGGGAATTAGATGACGCACATTGAACACATCAGCTGTATGAATATGACTGGGAAGCTTCAGACGGTAAGCATTGGGGTTGAGTTTTTCAATTATTTCAAATGGACCAATCTTGCGAGGACCCAACTTGTTGTATGTACCCGCCGAAAAACGTTCCTTAATAAGCACAGCCCAAACGAAATCACCTACCTCAAATTCAACATGACGACGATGCTTATCAGCGGCCGTTTTATATTTGGTAGAAGAAGCTACCAAATTTTGAGCAGCAATCTCATGAATGTGGTGAAGATTCTCCACTAACGCATCCGCAGTGGTATGCACACGTTGTAGGTCTGGAACCGGTGCTAGGTCGAGTGAGGAACGAGGGTTAAACCCACAGACCACTTGAAAAGGACTAAACCCTGTGCTTCTATGAATTGCTCTATTGAAAGCGAATTCAGCTTGAAACAGATGTTGATCCCATTGCTTAGTGTGATACCCAACCAAACTACGAAATAAATTCCCAAGAGAACGGTTCACTATCTCTGTCTGCACATCCGTTTGTGGATGATAAGCGCTGCTGAATTTTAGCTCCGTACGTAACAATTTCCAAAGACATCTCCAAAAATGACTAAGAAATTTAGAATCACGGTCGGAAACGATGGATACCGGAAGACCATGCAGACGGTATACATGTCTGAAAAATAATAGTGCCACATTAACCGCGTCCGTAGTCTTCTTGCATGCTACAAAATGTGACATCTTGGAAAATATGTCAACTATAACAAAAACAGAATCCATTCCCTGTTGAGTGCGCGGCAAACCGACGACAAAGTCCATACTAATATCAGTCCATGGCTTCGAAGGAATTGGTAACGGCATATAAAGACCCGCATTCGTAGCTGACCCTTTAGAGATCTGACAGACGTGACAACGGGAGACAAATCGTTGTACCTCCTTAAACAGACGTGGCCAAAAATAGGAGAAAGAGATCAGTTGGAATGTTTTGTCACGACCAAAGTGACCTTCGTTATGTATCTCCTGGATGATCTTCAACCGCAAGCTACAGGACGGGATGCACAGTCGAGTACCTTTGAAGATAAATCCTTCCAGCAAGGAGAATTGTGTACTCTTGCCTGCACGTACAGCTTCCAATATGACAGAAAAATATGGGTCTGATTGGTATAATGTCGCAAACGAGTCAAACCCCAATACTTCAGTCCGCAGGGATGTTAAGAGGTTTCGACGACGACTCAGACCATCAGCCACACGGTTTAGAGTACCATCTTTGTGTTTGAGGACGAACGTGAAATCCTGCAGATAGCTAGCCCACTTAACCTGTCGTGCATTCATCTTGTCTTGATTACCTATGTGCTTGAGAGCGTCGTGGTCAGTAAACAAAACAAAGTCGGAATGAATCAAATAATGACGCCAGTGCTTGAAAGTATGTATGATGGCATAAAATTCCAATTCGTACGTGCTATAATTACGTTTGGCTCCATTCAACTTTTCACTGAAAAAGGCGACCGGCTTACCTGTTTGGCTTAAGACGGCACCAATACCAACCTTAGAGGCGTCTGTGTGAACTTCGAACGGCAAAGAAAAATTGGGTAAAGCTAATATAGGAGCCGAACAAAGCTTCTCTTTAAGCAAAATGAAGCTTGCTGTCGCCTCTTCTGTCCATGCAAATTTACCATTCTTCATGCAGTTGGTGATTGCCGCTGCTATCGTGCTAAAATGGGGAATAAATCTCCTATAAAAAGACGCAAACCCGTGAAAACTCCGAGCCTCATGGATTGTTTGGGGGCAAGGCCAAGTACGTACAGCATCAACCTTAGACTCATCCACCGAGATGCCATCCTTGGATATGACGTATCCGAGAAACAGAATACGATCCGTACAAAAAACACACTTCTTTGGAGCAGCAAAAAAATGTTGTTGGCGTAAAACTACTAAGACCTCACGAAGATGACATAAGTGACAATCCAAGTTAGTACTATAAACCAATATGTCGTCGAAATAAACGACAACAAACTTACCCAGAAATGGTTTTAATACTTCGTTCATTACGCGCATAAATGTACTAGGAGCATTGGAGAGACCAAACGGCATTACCAACCATTCATAAAGTCCTTCCCTCGTTTTAAAAGCGGTCTTCCATTCATCTCCTGGCCGTATACGAATCTGATGGTAGCCACTACGCAAATCCAATTTGCTAAAAACCGTAGCACCATGAAGCTGGTCAAGTATATCGTCTAATCGAGGAATAGGAAAATGATACTTTACCGTAATCTTATTAATAGCACGACTATCCACGCACATGCGCACATGCGCCAGGTACCATCCTTCTTAGGAATGAGCAACGCCGGAACTGCGCAAGGGCTGAGACTCTCCCTGATAAGGCCTTTGGCTATAACTCCCCCACTTGACGTTGTAGTTCCATATATTCTTTTGGACTCATGCGATAATGAGGTCGATTAGGAAGCACTGAACCAGGCACCAAGTCTATTCGGTGCTGAATAGCTCGAGAAGGAGGCAAACCCTCTGGAAGATTAACTGGGAAGATATCCTCAAAGTCCGATAATAGCTCCTGCACACATGTCGGAACTTCCATAGCAGCTGTAGCCTCACGAGAGAGACCACACAAGAGGAACACCATCCCCTCAGTGAGCATCTCGTTCTCAAACAGACGCCAAGAAAGAAAATTGGAAGCCACGGGAGAAACAGGTTCGTGTACTGTCATATTGGCAGGAACCAACGTAACACGAGTATGCTTAAAAATGAAAGAGTATGTGTTCAGCTTACCATCATGAGTCACTGCCCTATCGTATTGCCATGGTCGACCCAACAGCAGATGACAGGCATCCATCACCACAACATCACACCACACGGCATCTTCATAGACAACACCAATGGAAAATTTCACGAGACAACATCTGGAAATAGTTACCTCGGATCCCTTACTAAGCCAGTGAAGGGAATATGGTCTAGGATGTTTTTCCGTGGGAATCTTGAGTTTCCGAACAGCCTCGTCCGAAACCACGTTTTCACAGCTGCCAGAATCCACGATCAAACGGCACACCTTGCCTGCAATGGTACACGTTGTCTGGAAGATGTTCTTTCTTAGCCATGACTCGTCAGCGTCAGCTTTAGGAGTAAGAAACGAACGTCGGTAGATCATCAAACATTCACCTTGGTCACCTGGCAGGAGCACCTCATCGAACTCAGCTGCGGACTCTTCCGCATCAGCAAAGACATCAGCAGTAGTATCCACTTCTGCAAGCAAAACCTTACCCGGTCTTCCAATCTTGCGACACTCGTTTTCCAAGTGATTCGGATCTCCACAACGATAGCACTTAGGACCAGACTTTGTAGGCGTACTAACAACCTGTTGAGCGGAAGCAGTATGAGAAGACGAAGTCGGAGGACGGCCATTTGCTGCCCGAATCGACTTACGAGATAGTTGTTTCTCCAATCGCAAAGCACGCTGATGAACCTCAGACACAGAATAATAGTCAAACAGATTAAGGGTATCTTGAAAAGTCTCACGCAAGCCCCCTAAGTATCGATAGACAAGTTGTTCTTCGGTGTCTGTAATACCTGAACGTGTGACCAAATCATAGAACTCTTTCATATAATCATCAATTGACCGAAAACCCTGACGAAGATTTTGTAAACGAATATAGAGTTCCCTCGTATAGTTAAACGGTAAAAAGGCCGAATGCATGCACTTTTCAAGCCTAATCCAGGACGAAATAGGAGTTTTACCTTTTTGATTTCGAGACGCTTTCAACTGACGCCACCAAACAGCAGCCCTTCTGCGAAAGCGCGTAGCCACAAGCGGAACCACTCGATCATCAGGAACCCTCTTAAATTCCAGAACTTCCTCCACAGTAGAGAACCAGTCGATACAATCTTCCGGTGATAAACCACTACCATGAAACTCAGGAATCTCTATGCGGAATGACGATTCCCAACTCCTAGAATTACGCTCACGCCCAGCAAAGGGGTTTTCAGTATCATTATCGTCATCTGTTCCATCCGAATTGGATTCATCCGTAGGAGGACGACGGCGCTCATGTCGTTGTAACAATGTTGCTACTTGACCGGCGAGCTGCTCAACCGTGCGTGACAATTCATCGTATCTAGTCCTCTCCATCACCTCATCAACTAGAGCTTCGCGAGGACCACCCTGACCTCTACCACGAACCATGTTGGAAGGATCGATACCCAGATTCTGAATACCAAATGGTGTAGGATGTTAGTACTGGAAAAGGAAGAAACCACACATAGATAAAACTTCTCAAAGGAAGAATATGATTATTCAAAGTCTGTCCTCTTTTTCTTTAGACGAGGACATATATAGGCCTTATTAGGCTTAATGACAATATCTTCTAAGATTAATGCAAATAAAAGGAAATCTACCCAAATACGATATCATGCAAGATATCTCTTATTTCTTAACAAAAATAACAAACATGCAGATATTCTTGCATGGTTAACGAATATTCTTTCGCTGATCTCTTCCTTTCAAATAAGATTCTGCCATATCTTGCACTACATCAGACGCTGATTGGGGTTCAACTATAGTCCAGTCCGAAGTTAGTTTGCAGTAGGCTAGTGTCTGTAGCGACTTAATACAGTATGTATTCATTCCGGACTAGGTCCCGGGGTTTTTTTTTATTTGCGGTTTCTTCGTTAACAAAATTTCTGGAGTCTGTGTTTCTATTCTTTTTCGCATTATATTTTATATAATTGAAATAATACAGGTTGTGCGTTCATGATCATCAATTGGAAATCCAACCTTTGGTTGTTGATTGATATTGATTGATCCTTGGACATTGGTCTTTGGTACCGTCCAAGTATTCCTTGTATTTGATAAAGACTCGCTATTGTTTTTAGCTTGAGTAAAAACCAAATCAAGAGAGAGATATTAACTCCTTGAGATACTTTTATCTAGATTGAGTCTGACTGTCTAGTTGATTCTCTAGCAAAGTATTTCGGAGTTAGTCCATACAGATTGCTAAGCGAAATATTGGGTGGTGTTGTTAGACCCCCGCTTTTTCATATTGGTCTGGCGGTTTACGGCGTGCGGCGTGCAATATCCCCGTTACAAGAAAGTGTCATAAGAGTTAGGCGGTTAGTAATGGCAAGAAATAAGTGGTGAAACGCATCTTCATTATGGAAACATCAATTCTAGGCGTTACCCGTTACCACTTTTCCACCACTAAAACGTTACCCGTTCGGATACAAGTCGCAAAACACCCACACTTCCAGAATCAACTATTCTGGCCTCAACACTTTCTTCGCTTCCCTCCCTAAGACCAACCTTTCTCCTTCACTTTGTGACCGAAGCAAGCCTAGAACGGCCATTTCTTGGTTTAGGACAGGATTGTACAGATTGATCTCTCGAATCAAAAGTACTCCCGTGCAGTACATTGCTTTGGGTTTAGATTTGTTTCTCACCCGCACTCACACGAAATTACCGAAATCAGCAGAAACGGTTTTCACCCACAAACAATCACATTATTCAATTTTTCAAGTTGACTCAGAAGTAATTTTTGATTTGGACTTAGATCTTGGTTTTTTGGATCGACAGAGTTTCTCTCTCTGTGTGATACCAGGACATTGTTTTTGATAGTGTCCCCATTGTCTGCATTGGAAACAAGGCCTAGAAGTATTTCGGTTACAACCCTTAGGTTTGATAGTTTTGTTCAACCTTGTTTTCTTTCCTTTCGATATATTCATATCAAGTGTTGATTTACAAGATCAGACAAGTTTATCTCTCAATTTCAAATTTTCTGCTTTTAACTTTCTGATTTCATCTCGACAACAGTTGATGTCATGGATGAGTTTAGATACTTGTTCTATTTTGGAACATTGAGAGAGTTCGATTTTCACAAGACTCTTGATAAGTTTTTTTTATCATTCAGTTAACTTAGTCTGATTTGATCAGGCGATGATTTTATTCCTTTGATTTCAGATTCAAGAAACCGAGTTCTTTTATCTTCACAAGGAAATTCTTGTAGGAAAAACTTAGGAGTGAACTCTTCTTGAGTATCTATTGTTGAAAGTATTTCTGAATCATAGACTTCTGCAATGATTGCAACATGGTCCATTGTACAGTCTTGATTATCCTCGTCATGGGAATAATCAAGTGTGGCAGTGTTAGAGCATTGCTCGGTCGAACTCGCATGCATTGCTATCTCAAGCATGTTTGTCAATGTTAGTGATCAAAACTATATGTCTTGATTTCTAGTTTACATATGACTAAGTCTCGGTCTAGGATAGTTAGGGATAGTTGAGCTCCAGACTCCATGGTGATTATCTTACGAAGACGAAGAACTACTCAAGGAACCAGTGGAACTTCATCCGACCAAAAGGTATGAGGACACTTGAACTCATCTGTCACTTAAAATTCTATCTACTCTATCTCCTACTCTTGAGACAAAAGTCATATAAGTATGATAGTTTTCATACATACACATTTGCTATTTCGAGCCGAGTTTACTCGCCTATCTTTTTCTCGAAATATGTGTTGGTAAGCTTTTGCTTTAACCATTTTCATCTTTACCAGTGACGAAAGTCATGATGACGTTTCAATCTTGAAAATACCTTTGATGACGATAGTCGATTCTTTTTGTCTATCGACTATTATAACATTATAGAAGAATGTTTCAGTGATTAAAATGTGGAGTTGAGATTACGTAACCAACTATGGATATAAGCATATATAGTATGTTAGCACATTAATGTATAAATTCATGTGCCAGAAACCAAGTGCGTGCATATGTGTGCATGCGGTATTGGTGGAGGAGACAGGTTAGGTATGCGTACCCGTACGCGTACTGGCAGAAGTTTTCATACCAAAAATTTCTGTTGTAGTTTTTGAAGCTTGCACACTGAAAACCAGTCACCTTAGGTATGCGTACCCGTACTCGTACCCACAGAAGTTTTCAAACCGAAAATTTCTGCTGAGTTTTCAAACTCAAGTCCTGTAGTTATGGTACCCGTACGCGTACCTAAGATGGTTATATTTCTCAAATTGGTAGTTTCATGAACTTAAACAATAAATCAATATGGAATGCAATCTTTGCAAACCGTGGCTATATTGTTCATGAATTGATTTAAATGAATCAAACCGATTTTGTTTCAATTGTGTCTATGTATAAAGATCTATGCAATTGAACAACTCTTGAACTAGTTCTTATGAGTCCTTTGAACTAGTTATGAGAAAGATGAATACGGTTAATATGAAAGTGCTCATATGGCTAACCATTGGTTAACTATTTGTGAACCAACCCAATTACACGTTTAGGTACGGTTACTCAAACCTAAATGAAATACATTTCATTTGTGTGTGAGGCAAGCTAAGTTTCGATCTAATGGTTGAAAGATATTAGCTTGGATAAGTCAGGTTTTTCATCTAACGGTGAATATTGAATGTTTTGTTACCAGGGTAACTTAGATTGAAAACCCTGATTTGGAAACTATATAAGGGAGACGTCTAGCAACTAGAAAACTAATACCCACACCTCCTGTGTGATACTAGTTGGTTTGCTAGAGTCGATTCTCCTTTAACCGTAGGTTTCTTCTCGAGACCCTGTCGGTTAACAACATAAAGACTTCATTGGGATTGTGAAGCCATACGAAACTACTTCTCTTGTAGTTGAGCGATCTGATCTTGCCATTTTCTATCGTACGAGTTCAATTGAATAATTGACTTGAGATCATATCTCCGATAGGGCAAGATAAAAAGAAATCACAAACATCTTCGTCTCATTGTTTGTGATTCCACAATATCTAGTTTCGCTACCATGTGATTTAGATTATTGTGAGGTGATTGATAATACTAGGCTGTTCTTCGGGAATATAAGTCCAGTTTATCAATTGGTTCTTGTTCACCTTGATTTCTATCAAAAGACGGAACAAAACTTGTAGGTTTATTTGTGGGAGACAGATTTATCTATCATCGTATACTTTTCTGTGTGATACAGATTTGTTTATTAAAGTCTTCGACTTTGGGTCGTAGCAACTCTTAGTTGTGGGTGAGATCATCTAAGGGAATCAAGTGCGTAGTATCCTGCTGAGATCAGAGACGTAAGGAGCGCAACTGTACCTTGAATCAGTTTGCTATGGATTAGGGTTCAACTACAGTCCAGACCGAAGTTTGTTTGTAGTAGCCTAGTGTCTGTAGTGGCTTAATACAGTGTGGTGTTCAATCTGGACTAGGTCCCGGGGTTTTTCTGCATTTGCGGTTTCCTCATTAACAAAATTTCTGGTGTCTGTGTTATTTCTATTCCGCATTATATTTTGTTATATAATTGAAATATCACAGGTTGTGCGTTAGGATCAATCAATTAGAATATCCAACCTTTGGTTGTTGATTTAAATTGATTGACACTTGGATATTGGTCTTTGGTACCATCCAAGTTATCTCTCTAGTATTTGATAAAGACTCGTAGATTTCTATTTGCTTGAGTATAGATCAAATCAAGATATCGAGATATTAACTCTTTGATATACTTTTATCTAGATTGAGTCTGACTGTCTAGTTGATTCTCTATAAAGTATATTGGAGTTAGTCCATACAGATCGCTAATCGAAATATTGGGTGAGGTTGTTAGACCCCCGCTTTTTCACTGTAATTGTCTAGTTTCCCACCAACGGTACTCGTAGAGCTTCTTGATCCCACAGAAGTCTTTAAACGGGCGGTCAGAGATTTCGCCTAATTAGGGTACTTTCCTCTCCGAATAGACGGCTCCACCAGAAATAACAAAAAGATGAAGTTTGCCTGGCTCTTAGGACAGTTTGCTAGAAATGCAAACTTAGGTATTTATAGACCAAGGATGTTTGGACACCAAGGAATTTCCAAACCTAAAATATTCTCAAGACATGCAATGAATGACAAGATTCGGTTTTCATAATTCCAGTAAATGCTTTTCCAATATTTTCTGAAATCTCTCAATAGAAAATCTCCAATCAGTAAGTGCACATTACTAATTTTTATTCTCTAGAGATATGCATTTAATTGCTGGTAATTAAAAGCATATATAACTAAAAACCTTAATTAAAAGATTCTCAATTAATTTCGGTACAAGATTTCTTTGAGTACTAAGGAATATCTTTGAACAATAAATGATAAGAGTTATTGTCCGTGTTCAAAGTATGTTGACATCTTTTCTCTGTAAATCATCTTTCATATTTACATTCTTGGAATCGGTTCTACCACACTTCTAAACAAGTTTAGAATTGGTTCACCTGTATTCCAAGACTACTATGTGATTGATCAAATATTAAATCACATACATGGGTTCAATCGATTCTACCAATCACTAGGATCGGTTATACCCTCATATGGAAGCACTTGTGATCGGTCACACAAGTTACCAGGACCGTTTACATCAGTTACCAGGATCAGTTACATCAATTACCAGGATCGGTTACCATATACTCATGGTATTGCTTGTGATCGGTCACACCAGTCACTAGGATCGGTTACACCAATTACCAGGATCGGTTACAAAAATTATTAGGACCGGTTACACCAATTACAAGGATCGATTACACAATACTCTGTGATCGGTCACACCGATTACTAGGATCGGTCACACCAATTACAAACATCGATCATACCTTCTCGGCGATTACTTAGGATTTGGATATAAGGGAATAGATGCTCCAAGTACTAGCAAAGAGGTAAAATTTGTCAAGGCTATTGATTCTTCACAACAAAACGTTTCCACTGATGGCAAAAGTGAAATACCTTCACCGGCAATTAAGGTTTGAAAGAGCAAATTATATCAACCTCCAAAAAGAGCACATACGAATTTGGGTAAGAACATTCCTTACATTTGTTATTATTGTGGAAATAAAAGTCACCTGGAAAGGAGATGTCGTTTTCATATAAGGAATGAGAAACTTCATGATGTCTTGTTTGGGCATCACAAGAAGTTGTGAAACCAAGATCAAATGTTAAGGATAATCCCCTTAACATTATAGGTTGTAACTTTCCAACCTTTAGGCAAAGGAATAAGTGCTGTGATAAACCTAGATTTTCCTATAAACCTCATACGAATCCTTTTCACAATCGTAATGGTTATCAAAAGGATAACTTTGTAAAGACGAAGATAAGATCTGATGCTCCCAATTGGAGAAAGACTAACTTGCAAAAGAATAGTCAATTCAATTTTCTTCCGAGAAATCTAGAAGAGAGTAATGGGAAGAAGGTTCATATTGTTCCTAAACGCACTCAAAAGTGGGTACCAAAGAAAACCAATGATGCTTTGAGTGTGAAAAAGAATGATCTCCCTGAAAATTCCATGACTATGGAGAAGGCAGTATCCACGATGTTGTAAGTTAAAGAGTTCTTTGGAAATGTGGATTTGGATATAAAAGGTTCTAAAAGCGATCTCTTTCATGATAATCCAAAAGTGAAACACAAGAATTGGTGGAAGAAGAAACGAAGTAACCCAAAGACTATAGATTGAGAAAAATCGATAGTTTCCGAATAGTCGGTTTCTGTCACCTGTGGTGAGCAAGACATTGTTCACCACAACACAACTTGATTGTGTTGGAAGTGCATCTTCACCAAGGAATGCCCTACTATGTGTACGGTGAGGGAAGCACAAGAATTGGGGCGCACATATTATGTTGAGTATGATTTTGAATTTTTTTGTAAGACTGTAGAGTTCGATTGGATTCTTCTAAAAAGGTATGTCTATAAACTTGAGAAAGATTTATGATTTTATTATTTTCTTAAAGTGCTTATCATGATCCATGTACCTTGTGTATCGTTCATGTCTACCTAACTTGATTTGTGTTTAAGGTTCTTAAATGTTTAGGTTTGAAAATAGTAGTTCGGGATATTTGGGCTTCATGGTACACATACCATCATCATTTAAAATTAAAATTCAGGGACTCCAGTTCGCATACCAGTTTGCAAACTGCTCCAGGTCACGAAATCCCGTTTGCAAACCGGTTTGCAAACTTTTCCTGTCTTCGGTTTTCGATAAAAAGCTTGTCTTGGCCGTAACTTTTTCGTCCGAACTCGGAATTTCCTCATTCTTTTTGCATTCTTCTTGAGTTTGAATGATTTAATCTCGGTCTTTGTCTCGTTTCTTGATTTTTTGAGTGGTTTTCTCTGTTTAGTCGCACTTGTTCCACTTCACTTGGACTTAGGCACTTGGATTCTTGGAGTACTTCTCTTCTAAGCTCATTTGTAGATTTTTTAAGAATTTTGTTGGTGATTCTACCTTCTACGGTCATATCATCTTGTATGTTCTTTACGAGTTTGTTTGTTACAAGATTGTCTCTTTGTTTTTGGTGTCTAGGAAACTTCTTATGAGAATTTTTTCTTGTGTTTTAAGAAGGATAACTAGGATTTGGAATACCAAGTATTGTGATTACACGTAGCTATTGCCAACTATTTTCGTCTTGCAATGTTTTTGATTTATTTATTTAAATTCTAAGTTATTTGGAAGATGATTTTGCAGTATTAATCTTTATAGTTTTATATATTGCAAAATATGTATGGGATATGTGTGTTTACGTCCGTGAACTATGATTGTCCCATATATGTCAAAAGTTAACTATCATGTCATTATGAAAATATTGAATAAAAGATAGAATGGACTTTTGAATATTCCGCAGTACTGATCTTTCCTTGATCCACTTCTATGTGAAAGTATTGTATGGCTCCGTAAGTTTTCTTACGTTGAGCATTTCCGATTAAATTAATCACCAAGGTTCCCTTGTAGTTAATTTATTCGAGTTTACTGGATACAAATTCATGTTTCATGTGATTTGTTAATGTCCAAATAAATCCTTCTTTTCTTGTAAAAGTAAGGTCGCTCTTGTTGTTCTTTTGGGAATGACATTTTATGGGGGAGAGTTCTTAATTGAAATTGTGCTTAATTGCCAAATCTTTGTGGGGAGTGCGGCTGTGGAATATTGTAGGAGTTATCTTGTATCTTTATAAACTCCTTGATGAATACACTAAGTTTCGACCATGTAAAATCATCGATACCAAGTTGATATGTTCTCTTTTAGTCATGAATAATTTCTTTGAGAATTTCATTATGATCCCGCTAGTTTTCGTACCTTTGCCAATCTATATTGACAAAAAGAGGGAGAATTATTTTGTAGTTCACACTACATACATGTGGTTTAGGGATCATTATGTAAGGGGGAGTGGTTTTCATTGTGAGATGAAGTATTGACTAAGGGGGAGTAATACATATCACCATAGTATTATTGTCAAAGTTGTGATACAATTGAACTTTGATGTTGTGTAATAATGCTATGACACCGTATAACAATAGTTGAGAACACCTGTTTTCTTATTGTTATGGCTACTGATCTTCAACAACTATGATGCTGAGTTGAACACGTTCAGAATCACTGGAGTACTTGGAGTGATGAATAATTCAAGGAATATTGAAGAACCAAGGAAATCAAGCATTTGGATGAGAAGCTCCAAAGTTTATTTATTTTGTAATCCATATGTATTGATAGTTTTGTCACTAAAATTGACAAAGGGGGAGATTGTTAGAGCACTGCTCGGTCGAACTCGCAAGCATTGCTATCTCAATCTTGTTTCTCAAGTTTAGGTGTCAAAACTATAAGTCTTGATTTCTAGTCTACTTATAGCTATGTCTCGGATTAGGATAGAATGTGTAGTTGAGCTTTAGACTTCACGGTGTTCATCGATTGAAGACGAAGATCTACTAAGGGGAGCTTGGAGGAACTTCATCAACAAAAGGTATGTGGAGACTTAAACTCATTTATCACTCAGAAGTTTATTCTATTATATCTCCTATTGAGACTAAGTCGTATAGCTATATAGACTTTTACATTATACACATTTGATATTTCGAGCTGAATTTCACTCGCTTATATCTTTCTCGAAATATGTGTTGGAAAGTTTTTTGCTTAAACTACGTTCATCATTATTCTTGACGAGTTCAGTTGGAAACAATTTATTTGTTGGAAACTAAATAATGAGTCAAAAGATGATCATGTGAAAATCGTCGTGTAACATCTTACATGATTTGTGTGAGACAGTCATTTGATATAGACTCGGAATGTTTCGTATTGATCAATCGATCACTTGAAAATTACTTATAAGCTAACAGTTTGTGTGACACGGCTGTTGTCGTCTTCTAAGGATGTTTCAATGATTGAAATGAGAGTTTAGAACAAATAACCATTGTCTGGATATAGCCCAGTATGCATACCATTATGCAAACTGTTGTAAATATGATTCAGGTCCGGGAACCAAGTATGCATACCCGTATGCGAACGGTTTTAACTGTCAATGTCCGGGAACCAAGTTTGCATACCCGTTTGCAAACTGTTTCACCTGAGTTCGGTATGGAATGACAGTATGCGTACCCGTTTGCGAACTATTGGAAAAGATCAAAGTTCGGAACTTAAGTTTGCGTACCCGTTTGCAAACTTATGTGGTTAAGTTCTAAAATCGTTTAAGTATGATTTGATACTCATGAACAAATACATTTATATATTAAGGAATACAATATTTGCAAACCGTGGCTAAAGTGTTCATCAACTGATTCTTTTGAATCAATCCGATTTTGCTTCAATTGTGTCTTGTATACTTCTATGAGAATATAAGCAATTGAACAACTATATGAGTAACACAATTAGATTCATTTGACCTATAAGTGTTAGATGAATGTGGTTAATACAAAAGTGTCCATATGGCTAACTTCGGTTAACTATTTTTGAGCAAACTCAATATACACGTTTAGGTACGGTTACCCATATCTAAATGAAGGTATATTTCATTTGTGTGTAACAAGCTAAGACCATCTAACGGTGGAGAGATATTTCTTTGGTTTTAAGCAAACTTAGCTTGAATCTTAAATCAGGATTTCATTTAACGGTGAATATTGATTACTTTGTTTCAAAGTTATCAAACAATGATTTAAAGACTATATAAGGGAGAACTCTAGAAACTGGGAAACCTAATCCCCACACCTCCTGTTTTGCGACTAGAGTCGATTCTTCTTTAACCTAGGTTTTTCCTAAAACCATTATAGGTTAAAGACTTAGAGACTTCATTGGGATTCTGAAGCCAGACCCAACTATTTTCTCTGTAGTTGCGTGTTCTGATCTTACTTGTTCTATCATATTGAGTACTATCTTCTCTAAGATTTATCTCCGATAGGTAAGATATAAAAAGTAATCACAAATCTCTTCGTCTCATTCTTTGTGATTCCGCAATAACTTGTTCTACTATCATATAATTAAGTTATTGTGTGGTGATTGATATTTCTAGGTTGTTCTTCGTGAATATAAGACCGGATCATCAATTGGTTTTTGTTCACCTTGATTTATCAAAAGACGGAACTAAACTTCGTAGGTATTTCTGTGGGAGACAGAATTATCTATCAGAATAGACTTGAAAAAGTGGGGGTACAACAACCTCACCCAATATTTCGCTTAGCAATCTGTATGGACTAACTCCAATACACTTTTAAGAGAATCAACTAGACAGTCAGACTCAATCTTAATAAAAAGTATATCAAAGAGTTATGTCTCAATTTCTCGATTCAATCCCAACTCAAGCAAATAGAAATCTGCGAGTCTGATTGAATACAAGAGAAATAACTTGAACGGTACCAAAGACCAATGTTCAAGGATCAATCAATTTCAATCAACAACCAAAGGTTGGATTTACCAATTGATCGATACAACGCACAACCTGTGATATTTCAATTATATAACAAAATATAATGCATAAAAGAAATAACACAGACACCAGAAGTTTTGTTAACGAGGAAACCGAAAATGCAGAAAAACCTCGGGACCTAGTCCAGATTGAACACACACTGTATTAAGCCGCTACAGACACTAGCCTACTACAAACTAACTTCGTTCTGGATTGTAGTTGAACCCCAATCAATCTCGCACTGATCCAAGGTACAATTGCGCTCATTCCTTCTCTGATACCAGCAGGATACTATGCACTTGATTCCCTTAGCTGATCTCACCCACAACTAAGAGTTGCTACGACCCAAAGTCGAAGACTTTAATAAACAAATCTGTCTCACACAGAAAAGTCTACAGGAATACATAAACCTGTCTCTCACAGAAATACCTACGAGTTTTGTTTCATCTTTTGATAAATCAAGGTGAACATGAACCAAATGATATACCGGACTTATATTCCAGAAGAATATCCTAGAAATATCAATCACCTCATAATAATCTTAATCGACTAGCGAAACAAGATATTGTGGAATCACAAACGATGAGACGAAGATGTTTGTGACTACTTTTCTATCTTGCCTATCGGAGAAATCAATCTCAAGCCAATCTTACGATTGCACTCAATCACGATAGAAACAGCAAGATCAGATCACACACAACTACAAAGAAAATAGTTGGGTCTGGCTTCACAATTCCAGATTCCCAATGAAGTCTTCAAGTCGTTAACCTACAAGGTCTCGGTAGAAACCTAAGGTTAAAAGAGAATCGACTCTAGCTTATACAACTAGTATCACACATGAGGTGTTGGGATTAGGTTTCCCAGTTTCTAGAGTTCTCTTATATAGTCTCCAAATCAGGGTTTGCAATCTAAGTTACCTTGGTAACAAAGCATTCAATATTCACCGTTAGATGAAAACCTGATTAAATTCAAGCTAATATCTTTCAACCGTTAGATCGAACATATCTTGTTATACACAAATGAAATGCACGTTCATTTATGTTTGTGTAATCGTACCTAAACGTGTACACCTAGTTGGTTCAACAGTAGTTAACCAATGGTTAGCCATATGAGCACTTTCATATCAACCTTATTCATCTTCATCATAACTAGTTCAAATGACTCAAAAGAACTAGTTAGAGAGTTTTTCAATTCCTCATATCTCATAGAAGTATATAATACACAATCGAAGCAAATACGATTTTGATTCACTCGAATCGATTCATGAACATTATAGCCACGTTTTCCAAATATGCATTCCTTAGTATTTATATGTCTTAGTTCAAACCGTTTTTAGAAAATAACCCACTCAAGTATGCATATCGATACACATACTTAAGTACCCGGATTGAGTTTGTTTTCAGTTCACAAACTCCAGCAGAAATTCACGGGATGGGAACTTCCGGCAGTACGCGTACGGGAACGCGGACTTAGCTTCCGGACATCCTGAACTAGTAAAGTACGCATACTTTAGTTCTAGGATTTTGGACTTACACAAGTATGAGTTCACATACAATGTTTATATCCATTCAAGGTTATATATTCTGAACTCTCATTTCAATCATTGAAACATTCTTATAGGATGTTAAATAGAGGTTATTCACACACTATTTTTCATCAAAGCGATTTTCAAGATTTTGAAATAATCAACATGACTTTCGTCACTTGTAAAGATGAACTTGGCCAAAGCGAAAGCTTACCAATACATATTTCGAGAAATACATAAGCGAGGTAAACTCGGCTCGAAATAGCAAATGTGTATAATCGAAGTCTATATAGCAATACGACTTTTGTCTCAAGATAGGAGATAGAGTAGATAGACTTTTGAGTGATAGATAAGTTCAAGTCTCCACATACCTTTTAGTCGATGAAGTTCCACCAGTTCCTTGAGTAGTTCTTCGTCTTTTCATGATGAACGTCGTGGAGCCTAGAGCTCAACTACACTTTCTATCCTAGTCCGAGACTTAGCTATAAGTAGACTAGAAATTAAGACTTATAGTTTTGGTAACTAAACTTGACAAACAAGCTTGAGATAGCAACGCTTGAGAGTTCGATCGAGCAGTGCTCTACCAACACTTTTCTGTAGGAGACAGATTTGTTTATAAAGTCTTCAACTTTGGGTCGTAGCAACTCTTAGTTGTGGGTGAGATCAGATAATGTAATCAAGTGCGTAGAGTCCAGATGGGATTCACAGGTGTGAGGAACGCAACTGTACCTTAATCGGTGTGAGACTTAGTTAGGGCTCAACTATATTTCAGTCCGAAGTTAACTTGTAGTAGGCTAGTGTCTGTAGCGTCTTAATACAATGTGGTGTTCGAATCTGGATTAGGTCCCGGGGTTTTTCTGCTTTTGCGGTTTCCTCGTTAACAAAACTTCTGGTGTCTGTGTTATTTCTTTTCTGCATTATACTTTCTATATAATTAAAATATCACAGGTTGTGTGTAGTTCAATCAATTGGTAAATCCAACCTTTGGTTGTTGATTGAAATTGATTGACTCTTGAACATTGTTCTTTGATACCGTTCAAGTTGTTTCTCATAATAATGAGGCTCACAGATTCTATCTGTTTGACTTGCTGATAACATTGAGAAACAAAGATATAACTCTTGGATATATTTCCTTGATTGAGTCTAACTATCTAGTTGATTATCTCGGAATTATATTGGAGTTAGTCCATACCTAACGAAATATTGGGTGTGGTTGTTAGACCCCCTCTTTTTCGATCTAGTTTCCCACCAACGGTAATCATAGAGATTCTTGATCCCACAGAAGTATTTAAACAAGCGATCGTTAGAGATTTCGCCTAATTAGAATACTTTCTTCCCCGATAGACGGCTCCAGCAGAAACAACACGAATGAAGTTTTCCTGGCTCTTAGGATAGTTTTATAGAAATGCAAACTCAACTATTTATAGACCAAGGTTTTTTGGACAACAAGGAAATTCTAAAATCAAAAATATTCTCAAGATATGCAATAAGTACCTAATTTCGATTTTCCTATTTCCAACTCATATCCAACTTGTAATTATGAAATCTCTCATTAGAAAATATTTAATATCAGCTTAGCACTTAACTAATATAACTTCCAAGACATATGTTTCGATTTGCTGGAAAATCAAAAGCATATAACCGAAAATACTTAATTAAAAGATTCTCAATATTTCAGATGGGGATCACCTTGAGTATCAACGAGTATCTTTGGACAATAAAATATAAAAATTATACTCATGTCCAAATTATGTAGACATCTGGAACTTTCTTAATTAGGAAACCCTAATTCCAAACTCAGACAAAACCGTAAAGTAATGTGAATATGAAGGATCGGTTTTTCTCTTGGGACCGGTTCTATCATGACTCCTAACATAGGTTAAGATCGGTTCTACCAAGTTTCCCAATATATGTAGGGATCATTTCTACCATGACTCCGAACAATAGCTAGGATCGGTTCTACCGAGACTCCCAATATAAGTAAGGATCGGTTCTACCATGACTCCCAACAATAGATGGGATCAGTTCTACCATGAATCCCAAAATAGGTAAGGATCGGTTCTACCATGGTTCTCAACATAAGTCAATATCGGTTCTGCCACATATCCCAAACTAGGTAAAGATCGGTTCTACCACAGCTCTCAACATAAGTCAAGATCGGTTATACCAAAGTTATTACCTAGGTTCGAATTAATCATCAAATAGATCTTCAATGAAAACCTGTCCAAAACGCTTACTGATTTCCTTTCGATTACGAAAACATTTCGTATATGTACTTACTTTAAACATATGTAATCAAACATAGTTTCCTAGGATGAAGTCACACCTATATGCAATACACAATCAAGTAAACGTTACGAAGTTCAAAATATAAACGTTATACTTCGTAATCAAATATTCATCCTTGACACTTTGATCATACTAAAATGACCAAGTCTAATACTAGAGTATTAAATATAACCTCGCATGTTATGTTTTCAATCTTAAACGACTTGAAAGCAACGATAGGAATGGAAGCAAGTCAAGTCAGTAGCACTAACCTCAAGTGGAAGGATGATGTCTTCATTGTAGTCGATACGTCTTCACGATCTTCAGGTCTTCATAGTATTACTTGTATGTCTAAACATTCCTAGACTTTCTAGTCTAACGTAAATGAAGTTGGTCTCTAATTTAATCAAGCGACTCTAATTGAGTTTTTATACTAAAATACGACAACCAAACTTGACATACCAGCGCTTGGTGGGTTCAACCGAGCAACGATCTAACAATCTTCCCCTTGGTCAATTTTAATGACAAAACTCTAATACATATGGAGATAAACGAATTACAAAATAACTCATTTTTCATACGCTTGATTCCAAGTTCAACAACACAATATCCTGCACATATTCAAAAGAATAAATACTGCTAT
Organism: Papaver somniferum; assembly: GCF_003573695.1. Lineage (NCBI taxonomy): Eukaryota > Viridiplantae > Streptophyta > Magnoliopsida > Ranunculales > Papaveraceae > Papaver > Papaver somniferum. The sequence continues at coordinate 117,031,007 of NC_039367.1, forward strand.
TGACATTTGAATAACAAAAGCTTTACTCCCTCTAAGGGAAAGCTAGGTAAATATTCAATCCGAACATCTTTGTTATTCCTCTTTTGTAGTATGAAATAATACACAACAAGATGTTATGTTTCTCCCCCTTAGTGCATGCTTTAATCTTTCGTTAAATATAACGGTTCAAGCACATATATCCTTTCCTAGGTTAGTTAACTAGTTTTTCTTATCAAGGAATCGACTAGATTTGAACAATCGAATCCTAAATTTCGATAAGCTTGAACTAAGATCGGAATTAACTTAGTTACTCTTATCAAGAATTAAAGAGACTAAAACAAATGATCCCTATTTCGTTAAGCAAAAACAATTGATACCAATCAATAAAAAGAGACCAATTCAATAAGTCAAATACAATTGAAAAAGTTTTTCTTAACCTGAAACAATTGAAACACAATAATCAATCCATAAAATCATAATGTAAATATATTACGCTTTGACATGACAAACTAAGATCAGAATTATCTTAGTTTTCATATCAGGAAAGATTATAAGCATAACTCTTCCCTTGGTTTCCACAACCACTCTTCCCACAAAGATATATCATGAAGCACCATTTCAATAAGAACTCTCCCCATGTAAGTTGTTATTCCCCTGCAAAACAAAAGAATAACAACAAAAACAATCTTTACCAGAGAAAGGTTGAAACCGGTTTTAGCTAATGCCTGTCAATATTAAAAGCATAAAGCGAAACTCATATGTTATGCTAAATACACAAGTTATGTAAACATAAATTGATGAAAGCATAATTGTGACTTTCACACATGAGTTTTAATCAATATCTCTTGATGATACTTTGATAAAGCCTACCTAAAAAGGCTAGAACTTAATCCCACTAAATCAAAAAGTCACATAAATCATAACAGATCACCACAATATGAGATCGAAAATTAGGGTTAGTGAAATAACATCTCATATCCGAAAGCAAAACATAAAAGATATTCATTCACATAAGTTATGCAATCAAAACCATCACAAAGAATGATACAAAAATTTAAATAAAAGCTTAATCGTTCATATTATTGATAGTTTTGAACATACTTTACACAAGTATTGAAATAAATCAACAATTTATTAGCCTCTCAAAGATAATCCTCAATATGCTCAAATTTTTCGGGATCCTCATCTACAACATCACGACTGATTGTGTTTACAGGCCAAAGCATTAACCTTTCGATTAATATTACGAGCATATACCATAAGTTTAATCAGCTTTCTTTGATTAGAATAACATTTCTTAGTAATGCTTCCTGTTTATGATGAGTTTCAACTGTGACGAAGATTGAAGATATCAATCTTAGAATCCAAACTGTTTTGTACAAGAAGATCAATAACTCCTTCATGAGATGACATATCTTCATTTGGACTTCTATTTTATTTTTCCTTATCCTCACAACCAGATTTATTGAAGGAATTATCAAGATTAATAGTTTCATTAGAAACCATTTCACTCAAATCTTTTAGGATTTTATCCTGAGATCTGGCAGCTACTATAAGTTCTCAGACAAGATGAGTACATATTTTTAGAGCATTGCTCAGTTGAACCCACCAAACGTTGGTATGTCAAGTTTGGTTGTCATATTTTAGTATCAAAACTCAATTACAGTCGCTTGATTAAATGTACTAGAGACTGTAGTTGCAGGAAATCCTACACTACACCCCTCACAAGATTTCATTAACATTTAACTCATTTTTGGATTAACAATCTTAATTTTATTGATGAATCGTTGAACAATCTTACAAGAAAAGATAAAGGAATCAAGAATAACTACTGCTCTATATTTTCTCTCTCTTATTTACTTGCTTCTCATTCAAAAACATCTCTCTCTTTTCCTTTCCAACTGAATGGATATTTATAGGGAATTACATTGATGACAGCTAATCTGTCCTTTATTTTCGGATATGGTTTGCGACATTCTCGCAACCTTACAAATATTAATCTCGCACACTTCCTAATTTTCGCAAGTCCATCATATTTTTCTCATGATTTAGATGATGTCGTTTAGTATGTCGTTTCTGAAATTGCTTTGCGACATTGTTGTGTTATGTTGTTAATGATTTCGCTGAAGTGTTGCAGATGCGAGATTCTGATCCTACATCTTGCCTCTTCTCATGTCGTCTCTGCGAAGAAGAGAATGATATGAGAAATTCCGCAGTTATCCATCTCTTCGTATCATGCATTTATTATACGTATCTTTTCTTCCATTTGTTTCTTGACACGTCTTCTGTAACCGCTGCTTCTCTACCGTTCACGTCTTTTCGCCTTAACTGTATTTATCTTCTCGAAAAAATTTCCTCTATATATACTCTTTCGTACTCTCCTTTTCTCTCTTTTTACTCTCTTTTTATCTTCTCTGCAACTTCATTATTTTCTCCGTAAATTCCTCTACTGTATTTTTTCTTCTACCTTCTTTCTTCAATCTTCTTAATTCTTCATTCATTTCCATACTGTTCCCTTTGTAGATCTTCGTTGTTCGTAATTTTCTTCCTTTTTAATTTTTACGAATTAATCTTCCTGCTGGTGTTTTCCATGGATTCATCGAGGTTAGTTTTCTTTTTTTCTTTCTTATGGGTTTTGCTGAAATTGATCTTGATTACTGCCTTATTTGATGTTGTTTATGTGATTCCCATATTGTTGTTATTTCAGCAAAAACGCTTCTAATACCAAATTTACGGTTCAGAAACCTAATATTCCCAAATCGCAGCATAAAGTTGTTGTGAACAAAAGAAAGTCTGCGGATCATAAGGTAGTAAGAAACATTATTATTTCCTAATAAGAATATTGTTGCCTCTGTTTCTTATCTGGATTGTGATTTGCAGGGTGATAAGGATGCTAAAAAACCTCTCAAGAAATCTCGCCACTTCAAAACCGTTGAAACCTCTGTTCCATTTCACTTACTTATCCCTTCAAACTCTCCTGCGACATCTTCTCAAGTTAAACCATTATCTCCAATTTGCGAAAAGGTTGCCTCAGATTTCATCCCTTCAACTGACCTTTCAATGATTGAAACCCCCCTTATTAATCCTTCTGTGAATGAAATTTCTTCTCCTTCTATTGATAATGTTTCCCAACCTTCTATCATTGCCAGTTCTTTACCTGAGACTCTTCCTTTTTTGAAAGAAACTGTGGAAGGAATAGATATTGCTTTCAAAGTTTTGTTTGAGGTTCTGGATGATGTTAAGAAGTCTCCCATTGATCCTGTCAAGTCTGGTGTTTGCGAAATTCTGAGTAAGTATTTTGGCTATGACAGAGCTGCTTCGCAAACAGCTTTGGAAAAAGAGGTTGAAACCTTGAATAAGAATCTCCAAATGATAACTTTAGAGTGTAATGTTCTTCGTCTCGAAAATCAAAAGCTCCAGAATGTTTCGCTGGATCGCGACAATCTTCGCAAGAATAATGATGAACTGAGAGGTATGATTTCCTTATCTGTGTCTTCAATTTGCCTTTCTAATGATTTTATCCTTTTCATATTTAATTGTCCTTGAAATCCCTTTTTCGCATGTTAAGCCTTAAACCAGAAACGAATAATGGAGAGATATCAATTTGAACGTGTTGTTGAAGAAGCTCGTGTTGATAAAGAGATTTTGACGGATTAATATAACCAATTAGATAACCTTTATTCATATTCTGTTGATCATATAAATAATCTTACCAATGAAAATACCCAATTAGTTCATAGGCAAAATTTATTAAGTAATGAAATATCTCGCCTCTCTTATTCTTTAACTAAAGCTAATCTAGGGATGGAAACTTTATCAGATGAGAATAAAACTCTATCTCAAGAGAAGCGAACTTGTTTAAACAAGATGGCGATATCTTCGCAACAACTTAGCATCCTTCAGAAAGTATGTGATGACCAAGAACAATCTCTTCGATCTTTGAGAAATGAACTTAAAGAAGTAACAGAGTCATCTGTCGCTGAAAGAGATACACTCATTCAAGGTAGAATAGCATTAAGTGTAAAGGCGAACCAACTTAAAGAACAATATTCCAAATTAGAAGAATCTTATTCTTCACTTGCGAAGAAAAATTCCTTTCTTATTTATAAAGAGAAAAATCTTCAGTCTCGACTTAAAGGTTTAGTTGGAGATAAATTTGATGATGCGATGGACCGTTGGGATAATAATTGTCTGACCTTGATTCAACACCTTATTTCGCAAAAGGAAGGTAGTCATAACAGTTTGACTGCCTTAACTATCTTTTCTTTGTCATACCTTTTTGAGTTCTTCATCTTACTGAAATTTTTTATTCTACTTTTCGCAAAGTCCGAGAAAAAACTTTATTCCTCCATTTCTGTTTTGGAGGCTAAATACGCCAAAATTCGCAAAGAAAATGCACTACTTGTCTCTGTCCTTACCGGTTCTCGCGACCGAGCAGAAAGAAGACTTGATTATCTTGCTTACTTTAAGGACATTCAAGATAGGAATCATCAGAGAACACTTCTTCATCAAGTTCATCTCCGGGCTGAAGTTCTTGTGAATGATATTTTATTATCCAAATCTCTTCCTCCTACATCAATCGAACCTTTGGAAGTAGATGATGATGAAATTCCTCGTCCTGCTGACAGTGATTATGATTATGAAAGTGGTGGAGAGAATAATCTTTTAGAATATGAAGAAGAGATCCCTTCTAAGGAAGCAACTTCTGGTCCTAATCAAGATGGAAGAAAAAAAGAAATCCCTTCTAAAGAAGTAATTGCTGGCGATAATCAAGATGGCAGCGAAAAAGAAGTCCCTATCAAAGAAATTATTGTTGGTGAAGATCAGAATCGAAATGAAGAAAAGGCTGGCGATAATGAGAACATTAGCGAAGAGCGTCCATTGTCTCCTTCTACTGGAATTAATACTGAAGCATGAGCTTCTTATCTAGTTATATCTTCTTGAATTGTTTCATCTTTATTATTTCTTGCGAATAATATTCTTCAACCAACTTTGGAATTAATTTTCTCTTTTAGTATTTTGCTGGCGAGAAAGATAATGCCTCTTGTTTAATAATTCCCATATTTGCCTCTCATTATCTTTCTTGCGAGAAATGATCTGTTATGAATACTTATAAATATTTTGTTTGTCATGTGGTCTTATTTTTCCTTCCTAATTAAAGGTCTTATTATGCCACCTCTTGTCATTGCGACAAAATCGCAGGACGTCCTTGCATTTTCATGCAAAAACCTATTGATCTTGCCTTAACTTTTTCTTTTGTATTATTGCCACTTCAGGATTCTTGCGAAAATATGATAGGCCTAAATATTCTTGCGATAATAAAGCCCCATGACATTGCCGTTGTGCGACGAAATCGCAGGACGTCTTCGCACTTTCATGCGAAAACCCATTGATCTCGTCTTATCTTTCTCTTTAGTATTATTGCCTCTTCAGGATTGTCGCACAAATATGACAAGCCTTAATACCCTTGCGAGTAAAAAGCCTCATGACATTTGCGTCTTAAGACACTTATCAGCTCCCTAATGGAGGGTGCCTCCCTTATCTCCCCCTGGTTGCCCCTTCAAGGAGGCGTACCTCTACCATACAAGGTTGGATCCTCCCATCCGGTCTTAACAACAACCAGTTGTTTTCGCAGCCTCTTATCCCTTTTACCTATAGGGTTTATGGTTAAGAGACTGCACCCTAAGTGGGGTTTTCTTCGGGCCAAGTGCAGTATAAGCCAAGACTTGTCAAGAATGGCAAGGTACGCTCTAGATGCCCCTGGCACTCTTGACTCAACCGTGTACCTCATCGCCTTGGTCAGATTCTGCACTCCTTGGGAGAGTCCTTATTACCTTAGTCGCCCAACCTAAGTCATATGCTTAAGCTGAGAATCCAAGGTGCCTCTCCCGGATGGGCTTTATTGACCCCAAATCTACATGACTCAGGTTCCGGTGGCGGTGTAGCCTTTCCCTGAGCCATGCAACAGGTACCCCCTTATATGACGTACTTTAGGTCTTACATTTGCCTCTTGCGAAATTTTATTCACGAACTAGGGTGTACGCCATAAAGGTTCGCCCCTTTCTCTTTTGTCATTGTTCTCTGATTATCTCTGCGAAAGTTTCGCATATCATAATCTTGTTTTGATATGAATAATCTCGCAACTATTCTTTCATTGAATGTTTATTCGCAATCGTTTTGTTGCGTCATACATAACTTCTCAAAGCTTCTTATGGATAATATCTCTTTAAGTACAATCTGTTCCATGGTCTGTCAAGTCTATGACCAACATCTCTACCTTCTGGATCCATCAATTTATAAGCTCCTGTCCCAACTATCTCCTTAATGATGTAAGGTCCATCCCATTTTGTCGCTAACTTTCCACCATTTTCTCGCTGATATATTGGTGTCTCTCGCAGAACTAAATCTCCTGGTTAAAATTCGCGTACTTTGACACGTTTATTATATTCTCGGGCTAATCTTCGCTGATAATTCTCCATATGCTGTAAAGCTCTTTCTCTTTTTTTCTTCTAACTCATCAAGTTTGCTTAAGATCAAACCCGCACTAAGATTTTTCTCCCAAGCTTCTCTCTTTGTCGTCGGAATAACAACTTCTGTTGGTAACACCGCTTCAACTCCGTATGTTAAACAAAAAGGTGACATTCTTGTAGCTTCTCTCCTAGTTGTGTTATAATCCCATACTGCAATATGTACTTGTTCGCACCATGCTCTATGATGTCCTTCTAATTTCTTCTTTAATATATCTGCAATTGTTTTGTTTGTTTCCTCTGCCTGCCCATTAGCTTGTGGATACAGAGGAGTAGACTTTCCACATTTTATCTTGAATGTATTAAATAACATTTCTATGTTCTGTCCTTCAAACTGTTTCCCATTATCAGATACCAACTGCGCGGGAATTCCGAATCTGCAAATGATATTTTCGAATATGAATGTAAAGATATCTTTGTCGCGAATATGTTGTACTTCCTTTACTTCTGTCCATTTTGTGAAATAATTTGTTGCGACTATTAAGTATCTTCTCTGTCCAGATCCTGGTAAAAATGGCCCCACCTAAGCCCCACTTTCCAAAAGGACATACACTGGTTGAAGATGAAAATGGTGCTCCAGGTGCATGTATTTTCTTTCCTTGCCGCTGACAATCTTCGCAACGTCTTGATATTTGTTTTGCATCTTCGTGCATGTATGGCCAGTAATAGCCATGCATTTTTGCTCTATGGGCCAAAGATCTTCCCCCGCTGTGATTGCTAGCATCCCCACTATGTAACATTTTTAGCAACTTTTCTCCTTGTTCTCGTGTCAAACATCTGAATGATGGCCCATTAAAGGATTTTCGGTATAGTAGCCCATCTCTTAATTCATAATTTGTTGCACGGATTTTTAACTTGTGTGCTTCCAATCTGTTTCTTGGTGTTTCTCCTTTCGCCAAATATGCATGAAGTTCTGTTCTCCAATCTGCGATATTGTTCGTTTGTTCTTCTTCTCCACCTTCTACCATCATTACGTTCACTTCTTCTTCTTCTTTATTGATTGATGGTGACAGAAGTGTTTGTATTTTTATGCATCTCGCAGTTGGATCTGTCATCATGCTTGAGATGAAAGCAAAAGCGTCCGCGAGTCTGTTATCCTTCCTTGAAATGTGCCTCCATTTTATCTTTGGGATTTTCGCTGACAATTCTTCAACGAGCTTCTTGTATTTCTTCAAGGATGGTTAATTTGTAGTGTACTCTCCCTTTATTTGGCGAATAACTAGCTGCGAATCACTAGTGATCCTGGAATTTTCTAGTTTCATTTCTATTGCGAACTTTAAGGCATGTACCACAGCTTCATATTTCGTTTCGTTATTAGTGGATGCGAATTCCAATCTGAATGAAAAAACCATCTTCGCTCCTTCTGGCGAAATTAAAACAATTCCAACCCCATTTCCTTCCCCATTTGATGATCCATCTACTATATCTCCCATCTATTTGGTTCTGTTAATAAGTCTTTTGGATCTCCATGTTCTTCTTCTATATCCATCATCTCCTCCACCGCTTCATCATCTTCTAAAAGAAATTCTGCTAAGAAATCTGTGACAACTTGTGATTTTGGTGAAGATAATATTTCATACTTGATTTCGAAATGTCCTACTTGTGCATTCCATCTCTCCACCCTATCTGATCTTTTTGAATTCTTCATCACTGATTCAATTGGTATTTTTGTTAGCACCCTTATTTTGTGTGCTTGAAAATATATGCGAAGTTTAAATGCGGCGTATACTAATGCTAAAATTAGCTTCTCAATCTTTGAATAATTCCTCTGTGCAGCATTAAATGTTTTGCTGATGTAATAAATGGGATTTTCCACTCCTGCGTCCGTTCGCAATAACCGTCGCTTAAAGCATGTGATGTTGTCGCAAGATAGATCAATAGTTCTTCTCCTGGTTCTGCCTTTTGTAAAATAGATGTATTCATAAGGTGTTCTTTTATCCCTTGAAAAGCTTTTTCACATTCATCAGTCCATTTGAATTTCTCACCCTTTGTAGGATCAGAATCTCGCAGCAATAATGCCTCAGCGAAATTATTAACAGCACAACACAGCAGCGTCGCAGAATAACTTCAGAAACGAAATAATAAACGACGTCAGCTAAATCATGAGAAAAATGTGATAGTCCTGCGAAAATTAGAGAGTTCGCGAGATTAACATTTATAAGGTCGCGAGAATGTCGCAAGCCATATCCGAAAATAAAGGACATGTTAGTTGTCATCCATTATATAATTCCCTATAAATAGCCGCTCAGTTGTAAAGGAAAGGGGGAGATCTTTTTCTGAGTGAGAAGCAAGTAAATAGGAGAGAGAAAATCTAGAGCAGTGGTTATTCTTGATTCCTTTATTTTTTCTTGTAAGATTGATCAATAAAATTAAGATTTTTAATCTAAAATGAGTTGAATGTTAATGAAATCTTGTGAGGGGTGTAGTGTAGGATTTCCTGCAATTACATAATGGCGCTAGAAACAAGGAACATTGAAGATTATTCTAGAAAAAATTGAAGATTAATATTGAGATTTGTGAAGATTTGGAGTGATTGATTAATAATTTTACATAATTTCTTGCAATTCGTTAACATTGAAGAAATGGCTAGAAGAAGAAATACATCAGAACAACCAACTACTGTTAGAAGAAGCAAGAGAATTGTTGGAAGAGAAAGAAGTGAAATGGAAGAATCTACTAGAATGAGAAATAATGGAGAAAATCAAATTCAACCACCAGTTCAACAAACACTAGTACAAGGAAGGAATATAGATTATGATAGGGTGAGTATACACACTTGGCAATCAAATTCCGAAGAAGAAGTAGAAGAAGAGCAGCAAACCAGAAACCATAGACAGGTAGAGAGAAATCAAGAAGCAGATGAAGGAATAATTCATGGAGATGAGGAAATTGGAGCGTTAGAAACGTTGAGATGAAGAATACATGAAGAAAAAAGATCTGAGGCAGAAGAACGTGCAAATCTAAAAAGGCAAAATCATGAATTGAGGATGGAAAATATGAGACTACATAGTAGAAGATCGAGAAGTATTACAAAATCATATTCAAGATCGACTAGAAGAGAGATGAGGCGAAACTCACCCACAATTAATGCTGGAAACAATATTCAAGAAGAAATATCAAATCCTAATGAAGAATATCGCGAAAATAGAGAAAGAACTAATGATCGTTACGTTCCACAAAATGAAACTTTTGATGATAGGCAAAATGATAGAAATCAAGAGAATGGACAACGTCAGGGACGAAATGATCAAGATGGCGAAGGGAATCGAGAGGAAGGAAGGAGAATTTTACATGAGAGAGAAGCTCAAAGAAATCAACAAACGATTGAAGAACAAATTGAAAGACATTATGCTGAACAAGCACGTTTAATTTGCGAACGTGAAAGATTGAGAGCGAAAATGGAAGAACAAGAGCTTCAGGAGACAATTCGCCAGAATAATCACAGCAATCGAGAAAGAAGGCGTACACAAAACCGGAATAACGGTAATATCAATGAAGAGTACGATAGAGTACAGAGGATGGCTGAAAGACAGCGAATGGAATTAATAAGAAATGAACAAAATCATGAAGGGGAAAATGAGAGACATCATCATATGCGAATTCAAGATAGAGATGAAGAAGAAAATCGCAGAAGAAGACGAGATGAGGATAATGAAGAAGAAATGCAAAATTTCGCGAGAGAAGAAAGACATGAACGCAGAAGAAGGGAGGCGAAATTAAAAAGACCAATGGATCAAAATTCAGGTGTAAATAAACAAATCTTGAAAGAATTAGAAGAAATGAGAGGAATGCTAAATAATAGAGGAGAAGTAGGCAGAAGACAATTAGATGAAGCTATAGAAGAAGCTGCGAAAACTCCATTTACAAGGGAAGTACAACTAGGAGGAATACCTCCGAAATGCAATTTGCCCGCATTAACCAGCATTTTTGATGGAACAACTTGTGCAATTCAACACATTAAAGCCTACGTGAGGTGCATGTTGCAATGGGAAAATCATGATGTCGTATTATGCAAGTATTTTGCATCCAGCTTAACAGGGGAGGCGTTAAAATGGTTCGAAGGTCTACCAAAGAATACAATAACATCCTTCAATCATTTGCAGACTACATTCCTGGGGGCATATATAAGTAATAATTCTTCGCGACCTGGTATTGAAGACGTGTTTGGATTAAAACAAAGGATTGGCGAAAGTTTGAAGCACCTAACTAAAAGATGGAGGACTATGTGTAGCGAAATGGCTGGCCGTGTGGATGAGAGATATCTTATCTTATCATTTATCAATGCTATGTTTGCAACCAACCTATTGTATATCCAAATTTTCAGAGTCAAGAATACGATCACAATGACTGAATTGCGAGAACTTCAAGAAGAATATATTGCTCTAGAGGAAAGGCAAAATGAAATGGAATCATACCCAGTTGCGAACACCAGTTCACAAACAGCGAATGCAAGCTTATTACCCAAACTAATAAACACAGTGGCGAACACTTCGCAAGTACAACAAGAAAGGTGACGGGTAACAATCAACAGAAACTGGTGGCTATGGGAAGCCGAGATCAAGAGGAGTATGAAAGAGAAAGAAATTTCTACAATCGTGGTGGAAATAACAAATTCAAAGACTCGATCAGCCGCAAGAAACTTATGGAGGTCAAAGACAAAACTATAATAGAGGACAAGGAGGTCACAAGGTAGTATGGGAAGAAATCAAGATGCCACCTCTAAATGCAAGTGTGGAGAAAATATGGGAAGCTATAATTTTGATGGAGAATATACCAACACCATGGAACATGGGAACGGAACCACCTCCAAACCACAGAAGTCATGAGTTTTTTCTTATCATCATTTTCATGGACATACTACAAATGATTGCAGAAATGTAAAAAGAATTATTCTGAGAATGATAGATCAAGGAAAACTAAACCACTTTTTGGTAGGGCACCCACAATCTCAACCATTGCCACCACCACCAGAGCATCACAAAGTAAACACGATGAAAAAAAGGAAACATTCTTCATAGAAGTTGGTGCAAAAGCAAAGAATCTATTCTGTCACTCTATCGTACATTCATACAAGACAATTGAAGATTTTCATGACAATGTTTTGAGTAGAGTGTTCGCAAGAGATAATGATGGAAGAGAAATTGAATATTGCGAAAATCTCGCCACTAGAGGAATGGCAGAAACAGATTATTTCTTTTACCGCAGAAAAATCCCGAAGGTGAAGAGGTACATGATAATCCATTGGTAGTAAAATTAGAAATTAATCCAAAACCGAAAGAAGATGAGGATGATGAAGCTGAAGATTCATGGGCAATTAATAGGATTCTAATCGATACTGGAAGCTCTGTGAACATCTTATTTTATCATACTTATAAAACTATGGGAGGAAGAGATGATGATCTTATACCATCAACATATAAGATATATGGTTTTAATGGTACTGCCAACAAGCCTAAAGGGGAGGTTACTATGCGAATTCCATTGAAGGGAATATCTTCTGAAATCCTATTTGTGTCGTTGATGTAGAATCACCCCAATGCATTAATTGGTCGACCTTGGCTACATGGGATTCTAGGTGTAGCTTCAACTTTCCACCAGTGCATCAAATTCCCTCACCCCAGCGGTGTAGGAATCATAAAGGGAGATTGGGTTGAAGGAAAGAGGTGTTACGAAACTGAGAGAATCCTGCGAAGGAAGAGCAAACAAGAAGGAAATTGGCGACAAAAATCAAAGAGACACAAAGAAGTGAGATTGATGGTGGATGCAATCGAACGAAAAGAAGAAGAGATGTTGCGAAACTAATGCTAGCTCAGAATATGAACATACCACTACCAAGGAAGCAGTAGCAGAAAATAACAAAGAAGCAGAGGATGGCAAAGGTAATAAAAAAAGAATGTATGAATGATTATTTGTTGCGACACTCTCGCAATAAATAAAATTCTCAAAAATACATTTTATTGAATGACAAAATTGAGATTGCGAAATGCAAATACGATATGATGATGTGCGAGAATCTCGCAGAGATAATGAATTTACAAAGACAATCAGAGAACAATGACAAAAGAGAAAGGGGCGAACCTTTATGGCGTACACCCTAGTTCGCGAATACAATTTCGCAAGAGGCAAATGTAAGACCTAAAGTACGTCATATAAGGGGGTACCTGTTGCATGGCTCAGGGAAAGGCTACACCGCCACCGGAACCTGAGTCATGGAGATTTGGGGTCAATAAAGCCCATCCGGGAGAGGCACCTTGGATTCTCAGCTTAAGCATATGACTTAGGTTGGGCGACTAAGGTAATAAGGACTCTCCCAAGGAGTGCAGAATCTGATCAAGGCGCCGAGGTACACGGTTGAGTCAAGAGTGCCAGGGGCTGGCGTACCTTGCCATTCTTGACAAGTCTTGGCTTATACTGCACTCGGCCCGAAGAAAACCCCACTTAGGGTGCAGTCTCGTAACCATAAACCCTATAGGTAAAAGGGATAAGAGGCTGCGAAAACAACTGGTTGTTGTTAAGACTGGATGGGAGGAGCTAACCTTGTATGGTAGAAGTACGCCTCCTTGAAGGGGCAACCAGGGGGAAGATAAGGGCGGCACCCTCCATTAGGGAGCTGATAAGTGTCTTAAGACGCAAATGTCATGAGGCTTTTTACTCGCAAGGGTATTAAGGCTTGTCATATTTGTGCACAATCCTGAAGAGGCAATAATACAAAAGAAAAAGATAAGACGAGATCAATGGGTTTTCGCATGAAAGTGCGAAGACGTCCTGCGATTTCGTCGCAAGACGGCAATGTCATGGGGCTTTATTTTCGCAAGAATATTTAGGCCTGTCATATTGTCGCAACATTCCTGAAGAGGCCATAATACAAAAGAAAAAGTTAAGGCAAGATCAATGGGTTTTTGCATGAAAGTGCAAGAACGTCCTGCGATTTTGTCGCAATGACAAGAGGTGGCATAATAAGACCTTTAAGGAAGGAAAATAAGACCACACAGGAATGAGATTTTGAAAAGAATCAAAATTCACTTCGCATAAGATTGCGAAATTATACATAAACAACTGCGAAGTTGAGGCACAAAATAAGAAAAATCTGCAAAATCTCTCATTTGGATACAAATAACAGAGGCAAGTATGGGAATGAATGAAATTAGAAAATGTTATTTGTCTCCATATGATAGATTTACGCAAAAATTCAAAAATTAATGATTATTATTAACTGTATTGCAAGGAAGAATTGTTTTAATGAATGCAGGTCAAAATGAAAGAAACTCATATATTAAGGAATATGGAGAACCAAAAGAATTCGCAAATATACAGAAAGAGGAATAAATGTACAAGTATTACAGAAGATTAAAGAAAGAAACAAAGACTACTTCTTAGTTGATCCTTCATCATCTTCATCAGACTTGTTCCCTTCGTCTGCATCAGAACTTTATCTCCATCAGAACCTTCATCACCATCAGATTCTTCATCATCAGCTTCGCTATCAGAAATAGTCAGACTAGGAATGTTCTTTGGGATCTCCTCCAAGAGACAAGGATAATCAGAATGAGGAATACTATGGTCATCACAAACCATTTGAATAGTTTGATTGCGAAAATGCATAGCATCGTTCTTAAAGTTCGCAACAGTGATCTTGATTTGATTCTTTAATCTAGAATACTTGTCGTTGCGAGAAGAAAGATTCTTTGCGAGTTCCTCTTTTTCAGCTTCAAGTTCCTCAATTCTTTCGCGATATCTACTTTCAGAATCTGCGAGCAAAAGGCAATCAATTAATAACTTGATGAAAATTCATAAGAAACAAAAGATTAGTGAAGAAGAACAGTTAATAACCTTCTCTGTCAGAAATCATATCTCTAATCAAGGTGTATGCTCAACTTGGAGACTAACATTTACACCTAAATCTTTTCTGGCATCGTCTAAGATTTTCGCAGCCCAAGCGAATTCATCCTCATTATTATAAGAAGACGAGAACGAATTTGGTTTTCTCTTTCGCAGAGCTCGATTTCTTGCGGTTAGCTTCATCTCGTTCAAGTTGAACTTCAAGAAGGGTCTCTTGGAATTTCGCCAAAGCCTTAGCACCTTGATCAGAGATGCGATCCTTATCATCTATGAGACCCTAATTTTGGTTCTTCAACTCATTGATTTTCTCTTTAGAATTAAGAAGGAACGCTTAAATCGGTTGGCTAAGCCTAAACTAGATCTATGGTCAATTTCTAAGAGGCGAAATTTGGATCTTAGTTCATTCAGAGAAAGAGATGAAATTTTATCATTTGAGAAACTATTTAAAGATTTATTAAGACGCTCAAGAAGGGTATCATTATCCAAGGCATTAGGAAATGAACGAAGAATGGTAGCTTCATCAGAAAGACCATAAATGTCTGCAAAAAGGATCAATTAAATAAGATAAAACAACAGGATGAATGAATGAAGGGAAAGGAGAAAAGTAACATACCATAGAGTTGATTATTAGCTTGCTGAATAGAGATTTTCTTACGAAGAAGAATCAATTTCTAGTTGTTTGTTTTCTCGCGAAGACATTTGACTTCAGCTTCCAGTTCCTCATTCTTTGTACGAAATTGAAGATTCTTCTTTTCAAGAATTTCGCGTCTCTCTCTCCAGATCTGAGGCAACAGCGAAAGAAGCTTTTCCAGCCTGCGAGAAAATATAAAAAGTATTAAAATAGAAAGAGATTTTGAGTTACAATAATGAAGAAGTAAAAGGAAAGCATACCAGACTATTAAGAGAATGCAGGAAGTTGGGAGTCACTATCTAGAAACTCCACGAAGAGAATTATCACCATCCAATAAAGGAACATCGCAAATTGTAGCGAGAGCTTTGCAGGTATTAGCGAATTGACTATCTCCCATTCCTTGCAAGAATCAGAAAAGAGGCCAGAGAGCTTAGCCATAGAAGATTCAGATGGAGAATCTTCATTTGCAGCAAGGTCATCATTATCCTCATCATCCTCATCACTCTCGGAGTTTTCATGAGAAGGAATATTTGAAGGAGAGGAAGAACGGATTTTTCTCTTCTTTGAAGGAGGAGCAGTTGGTTTTTCCCTGCGAAGAGCACCTTTGCCTTTATCACCAGTCTTCGCAACATTGGCAGGCTCTTCTATTTCAGCAATAACTTCACACACTAGAAATAAGAAATAGAGCAACAATACTGTTTAAAATCATAAGAATATTTCTTACCTCATCTGTGTATGAGCGAAGAGCTAACAAGGTACTAGCCCCGTCCTGTGATAGCTATCTTTCAGTTTCTGGATCTGTAGAATTTCGCAAGAATCAGCGAACAAAAGAATAAGATAAATAAAGAAATGTAAAGTGGGCGAAACTGGAAGAAACATACCTCTTTCTCCTTCTCGGGCCAAGAGAATACCCAAGGTTGATAAGGTAGCGAGATTTCAGGAAGAACATTTGACCCAGCAATGTAAGGTCCTTTCAGCATCAAGGGAAAAACACACCATTTATCATCTTTGGATTGGCGAGGAGTTGTGTTCTTACCAGAGGCCAATCAATGTCTTGCATGAGTATTTTACTTCATCAATATTCTTTTCCTTTTCAAGCGAATACCCCAGCGAGTATTCTCTTTCTTCATGGAGATCAATTCATAATTTTCAAAGAAACTCGCTACGTGTATTTTTCAGCGATTTTCTCCAAATCTCGAATTTAGATCCCTAAGTTCTTTAGAGTAAAGAGATCCTTTACCAGCACCACGGTTAGCGAACTCCAGCATCAGACGGATGCAATCCCCACTCAATTGGAAGATAAGCTCGCGAAAATCCCGAGTGAGCGAGAATTTCATAGAACAGAGGAATATCTGGGTCATAAAGAGGAATGGGGTGGGGAGACCTGCGAGAATTGACCTAGTCCAGAATGAGTTGTAAATCACGCTTTTAAATGATGGATTAATTACGTTGATATGTTTTAAACAAAATCCATATATAACATGAAATAACTGACCCACCATTTTACATAATATAAAAACGTTTCATTTCAACGTGTGTAATTTTCTAAGTGGTGATTTAATGATGACCCTTTAAATCACAGATATGTGCGTCAAAATTTCTTATGTTTATATATACCCACCCGCATTTTTCTGTTACGCGCCCAAAAATAGCTAGGCATATTTAAAATGATACGTCTCCAAGTTTTACACCGTGGTTAGCTACTGGCTTTGTATGCCATGAACCCTTCACCATTGCGATATGTCATTTCAACCTTGTGTTAAAAGAAAAAAAAAGGCCCAAGTCCGACTCGATATGGTCCCATCTCTCTTTCTCCTCGCTCTTTTCGTTTTCTCCTCCTTCTCTTGCTCAAAAATCCTAAGAGACTCATCTCTTAACAAACCCTAACAAACTCTCTGTGTTTCGTTCTTTTCTCTCGTTGTTTCTCATACAACAAATTTCACAAGCCGAACGAGATAAGGTCCAATCAAAAATTAAAAATCGATCTATTCTTCACTCGTGATTTGAGAAGATAAACCCTAGAACCAGTAACGATTAATATGCTCTCATGACAGATCTATTTCTAGGTAGTTTCTTCTTCTGTTTTCTAATATTTCTGTGTTTATTGTCACATTTCTAATATCTTGAATTTTGATGATTTTGCAGTGAACAACTTATTTCAATGGGTTGGGTAATGATGAGAATGATTTTGATGTTACTGCTTCTGAGGTATACACAATATGATTGCTTCTTCTGATTTCAATTTCTCAATTTAGGGTTTCCGTAATTTATCTGTTTTTGCTTATTTAAGGTTTAGATATGTGGATCTGGGTACTTACTGATTTTAATGTTTTATAGTAGTGTTTCAATTTTGGTATAAGTTTCCCATTATTCTTCTTAATTATGGGGTTTCTCTTGGGTGGATCAAAGTTTTGCATGAGTGGGTTTTTTTCTGCTATTTTCCCTGTAAGTTGTTCTTGCTGTGTTAGGTTTGGTTTTATGTGTGTGGTTAGGGATCCTAATTCAGTCATTGATAGAGGAGTCAGAGGGTTTATTGTAGTAGTATTTCAAGTGGTTTTACGATGGGATAGTGTTTTGGAAACGTGTTTGATGTTACCATGGAGAAGTTTCGAAGTAGGCATTAAGCGTTCTAGTATGTATCCATAGTTTAGTACTTAATTATGTATCAGTAGATTCATACTAGTGGAGTAATGCGATGTACTGATATTCTTGTTTTGATTTTTCGTAGATTTTGCAGCGAAAAACAGGGAGCCTTGATAGCAGATTTGTTGTTATGATGAAATTGGGAAATGCACCTTAGGACTTCCAGGAGCTCTTAAATGTAATAATCTCTTAGTTCTCTATATATAGGTATCCATTAGTAATTGGGGTTAATATTGTGTTGTGATTATGATTTCTTTTAGGTTATTTAGAGTTGGAGATTTTAAATATCATTTGGTGTTGTTTGTAATTTCTTAGCAGAAGGTTATCGTTGCCTGCTTGTCCTTGTGTTCGGGGTAGTAAAACTGCATGTACAGCTGAGGAGAGCAAGAAAGTCCATGCATCAGTATATGTGTGAATTCATTTCAATAATATCTTCTAATTTTCTGGTTTTCTAGTCCTGCTATTGTGGAGCATCTCTTACTGCGCTGCCCTAACTGTTTTTGTTAATGGATGCAGGATTTGGTTCAATTGACTCGATGAGTTGTGTACTGGTTAAGTACAAGGGGTCTTGAAATAGGTACTCTTTTGCTGTTCATCTTTCATGTCGTACTAAGTTGTGGTTGGGTGAATTTTGTACAATCTCAAATATGATTATGAATTATCCTTTGATTTTTTCTCCGAGCTTCGTATCACTGATTGAATTTTTCTGCAGAACCAAACTAATCACCATGGAGAATAAATTGGAAACTCATTGTAAGCTTTTTTACTTCATTTTTGGGTTTTTTTTCACTGAGCATTAGTGATTGAGCTGGGTCAGTGTACGTTGGATCAACAGTCTTAGATGTTGTTTTTTGTGTTCACAATTCGTGTGATTTTTATTGATACAAAATTGAGTGAATGGAATCTGATACATATATTTATAATTATTGGTATTCAGGGAATGGACTTTACCACAGATATAAGTTGATATCTCTTGTAAGAAAGTGGCAGACATTGATTGAAGACAACAGACAACTTCACCTTGAGGATGTTCTGCATTAGATTCACCATGAAGCGAGACAAACAGGTCAAGAGAACCGTTTATGCTCAATCTAGCCAGATTCTACAGGTGAAGTTATGTCTTTGGATTTCAACATTTTCTTATTATTTAATGATTGTAGCATCTGTATTGTTTTGTCAGATTTGTCGCAAGATGGTTGAAATCATGGGTAAACCAGGCCTCTTCATGTGATCATAAACTAATTGGTGGCAAAATTTATCCTAGTGATGACCGGAAAGGATATTGAGAAGGCTAATCAAGCATTTACCCATTGTAGAATGTGTTCATTAGGAAGGTCATGATCTAAAGGCTCCTATGTTTGATAAAATTATGGATGCAAGTACTATGTTATGCGATAGAGAAGAAGTACTTGGAGATGTTGCAAGAGGCGACATGATTAAGTGCCAAAAACTTATGTAAATCTTGTAGGAGAGCTACCAATTAGAGTGGCAAGATTAGTAGTCAAAAATTTAGTTTTAATGTTTGGCGTGCAATTTTAAGTTGATACTTGATATAATTTATCTTTCAGTTTGTAGTCAGAGATTCTATGTTTTGTATGTTATTTTGAGTATCAATATAATGTTAAATTTATCCTTAACTTGCAATTAGTTTTGTTCAATTTAAACCGTTTCATTTAATATTTAGTTGAAAGATTTGATTTAGATTCAATTAGTTTCAAATACGCCAGATCTGAACACCACTGTCTGAATCAGCAGCCTGAATGCTGACGGAGCATTTTCATTTGATGAAAATGTCTCTGTTAGGACAGACATCAACTGTTATTAAGTATAACGTTCGATAACCGTGGTACTTAAAAAACAGATTATGATCGTGATTTAAAGTCACACATTTTATTTGTTGTACTTAGTGACATCCTCAATTCGTTATTTATAAAGAGTCACACCAAATAAATAACGGTTCGAATAACAGTAAAAAATCATGATAAATTATGTTTTATAACAGACTTCATTCGTTATTTATAGGGCCTTCTGGACTAGAGTGACCAAGCGAAATTATGATTGATTGATCATCACAATGTTGATCAGAGAAAAGTTTGATAGAAAGAATTGACTTGGCACTTTCACCAGGAATGGTAGAAAGTGTGAAACCTTTCTCAGCAAGATCTTTTTGGACGTCTTTTAAGTTTTTCTCATGTTTGTGGCCACTTGGAGGCATATTTGAATATAGAGTATGGGAATGAATAAAAAGTAAGAAGATTGAAGAGGGAAGAATTGCAGTAGCAGAACTTACGGAAGAACAATAGAGTTGCAGAGATGAGAGAATAAAAAGAGAAGAGAAAGTAAAAAGAAAATGGAAAGAAGAGTAAGAAGAATATATAAAGAAGATTTTTTTTTTTACTCGAAGAGATAAACACCATTAATGCGAAAAGACGTGAGCGGTTGAAAAGCAGCGGTTACAGAAGACGTGTCAAGAAATAGATGGAAGAAAGAATACGTGTGATAAATGCAGAATATGAAGAGATGAACAGCTGCGGCATTTCTCACATAATTATCTACTTCGCAGAGAAGATATGAGAATAGGCAAGATGTAGGATCAGAATCTCGCAGCAATAATGCCTCAGCGAAACTATTAACAACACAACACAACAGCGTCGCAGAATAACTTCAGAAACGAAATAATAAACGACGTCAGCTAAATCATGAGAAAAATGTGATAGTCCTGCAAAAATTAGAGAGTTTGCGAGATTAACATTTATAAGGTCGCGAGAATGTCGCAAGCCATATCCGAAAATAAAGGACATGTTAGCTGTCATCCATTATATAATTCCCTATAAATAGTCGCTCAGTTGTAAAAGGAAAGGGGGAGATCTTTTTCTGAGTGAGAAGCAAGTAAATAGGAGAGAGAAAATCTAGAGCAGTGGTTATTCTTGATTCCTTTATCTTTTCTTGTAAGATTGTTCAAAGATTTATCAATAAAATTAAGATTTTTTAATCTAAAATGAGTTGAATGTTAATCAAATCTTGTGAGGGGTGTAGTGTAGGATTTCCTGCAACTACACCCTTCTTGAGTATATTGAAAAATGTTTACATTTGTCTGATGATCGCGGAATGAATCTTCCTAGCGAAGCTAAAAGTCCGTTCAATTTTTGTACATCCTTTATCGTTGCTGGTGTTGGCATGTCACGAACTGCTTGTACCTTTTCTGGATCAACTTGTATTCCTTCTTTTGATCTAATGTAGCCTCAAAAATTTCCCGATGCAACCCCAAAAATGCATTTTTCAGGGTTCAGTTTAATGTTATAATGCCGCATCTGTTCAAAAATCTCCCTCAAATCTTGTACATGATCTTTGGCTTTTTTACTTTTCACTAACATGTCATCCACGTACACCTCTAATTTTTTGTGTATCCATTTCGCGAACACCTTCTCTACCATTCTTTGATACGTTGCTCCTGCATTTCGCAAACCAAACGGCATTTTTTTATAACAGTATAAACCTCTTGGAGCGAAAAAAGCAGTATGTTCTTGATCTTCTTCAGCGAGAGGGATTTGGTTATAACCTTTGTACCCATCTAAAGAAGACACTCTATCATTTCCCGCTGCTGATTCAACCATTTGAGGAATATCCGGCAATGGAAAACTATCTTTAGGGCTAGCCTTGTTTAAATCAGTGAAATCTATGCAAATTCTTATCCCTTTATTTTTTTTTTGGAACAACAACCATGTTTGCTATCCACTCTGGCTATTTAGATTCTCTTATAATTCTCGCCTCAAGCATTTTCTGTAATTCTTCTTCTATTTGAGGATGGTAGGTCGTTGCGATTTTTCTTATTCTCTGTTTAAATGGTCTCACATTCTTGTTAATCTCCAACTTATGACATGCAATTGACGGATCTATTCCAGGTATCTCATCCATGCTCCCCGCAAAAATATCTTTATATTCCCGCAAAAGATTGATAGTTCTTTCTTCCTCTTCTGCATCCATCTTGGTTCCAATCCTCAGTATTAGGGGTTCTTCTATAGTCCCAACATTTACTTCTTTTGTTGGTTCTGCCGCAGTGTAACTGGCCTTGGGTTCTCCCATTGGTGTTGGCTCTTTTATCATCTTCGTAGGTCCATCTCCTTCCTCCGAAATTTCGCTGGGTATTCTTTTACCTTCTTTTGCTCTTATCATGTACACTCTAAATTCTTCTTCTTTCTTTGCCTCCTTTGCTATTTTTCTGCGAAATTGTCGCTTTTTTGCTCGTCCTTCATAATGCTTTACTTCAATTTGATAACATAATTTCGCATTGTCAATATCTCCTCTAATCTCACCTACTCCATTTGACACGGGGAACCTGATGCATTGATGCAACGTTGATGCTACAGCTTTAATTGCGTGTATCCATGGCCTCCACAACAACATGTTATATGGTGATTCCATATCCACTACACATAGTGTCACTTGTGTTTCGATCTCTCCTAGTGGAATTCGCACCACTATTTCTCTTGTAGGTTTTGTTGTGGATTTTCCAAAGCCATGAACAAGATATGTTGAACAAGACATTTCTTCATCTTTGAATCCCATTCCTTTGAACGCATGATAGAATATTATATCCACTGAACTTCCTGTATCGACTAAAGTTCTGTTCAATATCCATTCTTCCGTGGATTTTGTTGTTGTCCCCTTCTCTTTTCGCGTAATAGGTACTGTAATAACCAATGGAGATGTGCGGCTCAAATTTGCTTTTGGTATTTCTGCTGCCATGAATGTGATTTTTTGCTTTTCCCAATCTTTCAAGGGTGATGTTTTTTCTACCGCCATAACCTTCCTTCCTTCAAAATCTCGTTTATGTATCCTTCCTTTGATGTTTTGATGGAATTCATTAACCATTGTTTTTGTTATCATATTACACTCCAATCTTTTGCCATCTTCATTGACTCTAATCATTTTTCTTTTAATTGGTTCACTGATTTGTTTAATCACTTTCTTGATTTGAACAATCTCAACAACAATCTTCAACTTTCAACCTTCAGTCCCTGTTTCTAGCGCCATTATGTAGTTGCAGGAAATCCTACACTACACCCCTCACAAGATTTCATTAACATTCAACTCATTTTTGGATTAACAATCTTAATTTTATTGATGAATCTTTGAACAATCTTACAAGAAAAGATAAAGGAATCAAGAATAACTACTGCTCTAGATTTTCTCTCTCTTATTTACTTGCTTCTCACTCAAAAAAGATCTCTCTCTTTTCCTTTACAATTGAATGGCTATTTATAGGGAATTGCATAGTGGATGACAGCTAATCTGCCCTTTATTTTCGGATATGGTTTGCGACATTCTCGCAACCTTACAAATATTAATCTCGCACACTTCCTAATTTTCGCAATTCCATCATATTTTTCTCATGATTTAGCTGATGTCGTTTAGTATGTCGTTTCTGAAATTGCTTTGCGACATTGTTGTGTTATGTTGCTAATGATTTCGCTGAAGTGTTGCAGCTGCGAGATTCCGATCCTATAGAGACCAACTTCGTTTAGGTTAGACTAGAAAGTCTAGGAATGTTGAGACATACAAGTATTACTCTGAAGACCTGAAGATCGTGAAGACGTATCGACTACAATGAAGATATTATCCTTCCACTTAGGGTTAGTGATACTGACTTGACTTGTTTCCATTCCTATCATTGCTTTCAATTCGTTTAAGATTGAAAACATAACATGCGAGGTTATATTTAATACTCTAGTATTATACTTGGTCACTTTAGTATGATCAAAGTGTCAAGGATGAATATTTGATTACGAAGTATAATGTTTATCTTTTGAACTTCGTAAATGTGGCATTGAACTTCACCTTGAAATTGCTGAATGCATCTTTATCTAAGAGAGATGTTTCTAATTTGAGTTTGAGTTTCATTTTTGTCGTTTTGTTAGGATATTAGAATTGATGGCAATAGATGATGCGAAGAGCTGGTTAAGGCTACTCTAATATCAATGGAGTACTTTTTTTGGCAGATGAAAAACTTTTTTTGAACCAAGGTATAATGCAGAACAATACTTTCTTATATTAAGAAATAGATGAAAAGCACAACCTTGTCACTTGATTATAACTTTGGGGAACCATTTTTGTGTTGTTTTGTTTTGTTTTGTTTGCCTTAAACAGTTCTTTCAATGTAAAAAATACACTCATGCATACTTAGGTATGTGAATGAATGATGAAACAGATCTTGGTTTAATTGGTTCATCTATGGATTCCAGAATGGATAAATTACATTGCTAGAATGTGAATGTATGTATTGCAGAATTGACGAATGGATGAATTATTTGTGTTGCTAGAATGAGAATGTGCGTATTGCAGAATGAGAATGAATTATGGGTTTTAGATTGAGTATTACAGGTTCATAACTGAATTGTATTGCAGGTTCAGAAATGAATTGCATTGTAGGTTCAGAAATGAATATTGCAATAAAGGTTCAGATTGAATTGCATTGCAGTATCCAAATATGGGAGCTTAGTTGTACATAAAAAACATTTTTTTTTAAAACTATATTTTTTTATCAACGTCGAATCGACATTAAAAAATCTGTTAGTAATTTAGGACACCTGGCAAATTCCTTACTGTTATAATCAATCTTCAACGTTTAAAGTCGTTAGTTTAGATGTTATAACTGATCGACACGTGGAAAACGACAACCTTTGTAATTAGCTGTTATGAATTGAATCGTTATGATAACTGTTACATCTGAAATATTATAATCAATCATCAATGTCTGAAGCCGTTACTTTACACGTTACAATCAATTGACAAGTGTAAAACCACAGCCGTTACACTGAACCGCAAATCGTTATGGTAACTGTTACATCTGAGCTCTACAATGAACTAAATAACGCTTTTAATCGTTGCTGAAGTAGTTACAAAGATGGACATATGACACGAAATTAGTCGTGCACACAAAGTCGTTGTTACATCGAACTGTTACAGGATAATCGTTAAGATGTGCAAAATAACGGTTATCCGTTATAACAAAATGACAATAAATTAATCTTATGTTGATAGGATAACCGTTGGATTATTTACTCCAATGAATGTACTTTTATTTAATAAATTTTTATTTTAACGGTCTTAACTGTTGATGAATTATTATAACACTAATAATAACGACATATTTCCAACGTTTTTTTGACGTTACAATAAATACACTGTAACGTTAATCCAGCATTACAAATTCCCTAATTTCGTATAATGTATACGTTTTTCTCGAAAATCAAAACTATCAAATACAAAAACTGACTAGTGGCGTGACTTGACTAAGGTGTACAACATAGTTTGCTGGCACATTTAGAACTATAAGAATTCTATAGTTTTTGATAAAACTAAATCTAATCTCATAGATTGCATTAGGATTATTAAGCAAACTTTAACAGATTGGAAGATTGAACCTAGGTCTGGTGATACCCAACCGAAGGTGGAAGAGGTTTGACCCACAAAGATATCGGAAATATACATCAACATAGACATAGTGGTTTTCAAGTTGATGCTTCTTTCGATGATACAACTGAAGTAATTTTTTGATTGTGGTTGTAGTAAATAGGATTCGAACTCTAAGACTTGTTAAGATTAATTTTAAAGGAATAAAATAGAGAATTACTGGGTCTAGGATTTGTCCAAACTCATATCAATAGGTTCATTTATTCATTCTCAAACAATTATCGCTCGACAAATAAAACAACATCGACTCTTATTCTTGCCAAGATAGATTCTCCAAACATTAATTATAAATCGTAAGCATAGGACATCAAAAATCTAAGCAAGCATGACCCATCTAATAAAATAATAACTAATTTTTTCAAATCATAAATCTATTTTAATTAAGAGCAAAAGTCAAATAGAAAATAAAACAAATTCATCCAAGTACGAAGTCCGGCTTCCTCCGTCGACCAAGTGTTGGGGTTTAGCTCCACATGGTGAAAACACTCTCAAAATAATATTTCATTGCTCAAAAAGGTGTTTACAAGGAGAAAAGGTATAAAATAGTGTATTTGCAACAGTTATAATTGTTACAAAACCCACTGTTACAGAGAACCTAACAGAACTGTTGCGAACTCAAAATGATTGTTGGAAAAATTGTTACAAAGTTATTGAGTTTGAAAGTATAGGTCACGGTTTTTCCGCGACTGTTTTTAACTGATGTTTCGTGTTCTTCTTCTTCTTCAATGGCAGCAGCAGAGACAAGCTCTGGAACTCCCAATCCTCAGCCTCTGTTCGAACCCCTAACTCTCCATAAACCTTCTTTGATACTCCAACACCCTATATATACTACTCAAGCCTTCGAATATCTCCTCATTACTCCGAATAATCTCTTCATACTTCAGGCTGTAAAGAATAAATTATCGGAATATTTTCTTTCCCATCTTGCATTCCCATGCGTTAAAATGCTACAGACACGCTCTAGACTTTCTGGTGCACGCATACGACTGAGTCAAGACGCTGTAGAGACACGCAACGTTTCAAAATATCACCACAGAATCCCGCGTATTGCTCCAACCTCTGTTTCATGGGATATCCACGTAACTTCCCTTTTTTATCGAAACCAAAAACATTACCACCCCTGTTTGGATAAAACAGGCCCAAATCAAACAAAATCCGAGAGGCAGTCCAACAAAAACTCCCTCGAAATCATGTCAGGCATCTCCGCCGGTGAAAGCTAACTTCCCCTGTATCACTTCAAACTGATCATCCATCCAAATATAATCGAAAGCACATGCCAACTCTGTTAGGCCAAAACAAATCGTTCCCAAAAGTTTCAGCCATTTAGTCTCTCAAGAACCCCACAAAGCCTCGAACCCTAATTCTGGTTTTTTCCAAACCAGATTTTCCCGCAAATTTTGAATTCAAATGGGAAGAAGAAGGTATCCCCTGAACCAGCTGCTTGGGTGCGAAAATCATATGGGTACCCCTTATCATTTGAGGTGCCCCTTATCCAAAAGTGAGAGTCCGAATAACACGTGTCCTCTGGGTGCAAATAACAACTTTTCGAGCAACTTTCTCCATAAGAGCTTATTTCACAAAAACACCTACAAACAAGTTTATTAGTGATAAAATGAGTCACAGCTAATGTATTTATGGGTGAAAATGTGTCGCACTTTCATGCTCATCAAATTCCCCCACACTTACATTTTGCTAGTCCTCGAGCAAAACAGAAAACTGACCCGCTACACAGCTGGTCATATAATAAGAGACAGAGAGAGACCCGCTACACAGCTGGTCATAATTAGTTTTTTTTTTTTTTTGAAGACCCGCTACACAGCAGGTCATAAAATGCAAGAAAAAAGAAAAAACCCGCTACACAGCTGGTCATAACCCTAATAATCATAATAATTTTTTTTTATATAGACCCGCTACACAGATGATCATTATTATTATTATTATATTTTTATTTTTTTATTTTTATTTTTTATTTTTTTTGGAGACCCGCTACACAGCTGGTCATAAAGTGCAAGGAAATACCTGAAAAAGAAAAGTAAAACGTTAACCACTCCCCCACACTTAAACATTACATTGTCCTCAATGTAATTGAGTCATCCAATGCAAAATTTAAGATGGGAAATCCATAAGATGAAAAAAAAGTAAACGAAAATATAAAAATAAAAATAAAATACACCTACTGGAATGTACAAAAAAGGATCCTCAAAAATTAACAACCTGAAAATTTGGGGATCGACCCAATATACAACATTTGTAAATGACAGCTTCACACTTATGTTATAACAATGCGGAGACTCTGAAACTATCAAAAACAAAGATTTACCCCTAAACCAAGTTTTTACTGCACAAGGAAGTGCGTAAAGAACAAAATATGGGGATACTATTGAGACTGGGAAATTGTCAATTGGCTCATGCACGGTATTAGAAACAGGGACGTCCTCTGGGTATTTTGATGCAAAGTATTCCAACAAAATTTTTGAAGCACATAATTCTAACCCTAAATTAGGTAACTTTTGGAAGTCTAGGGGACTAGAAACAACCTCTAAGTTGGGTGAAAGATCTTGCGAGATAGGTTCTTTTAATAAACTAGACGAATCATTTACACAATCATTCACAGGGTCATCTATATATTCAGTATGGGACAGAGAGTCACTACATGATTCATCATCATCATCAACAAATAATCTTTGACATTCAAGAACTCTCAATCTTTGTTCCAAACTAGGTGGTGTGTGTTTATAATACTTCTCGTATATCTCTAAAGGAGATTCTTCACTTACCACATGTGGATCAAAAACTCCACACCGTTGCCTCTGCATGTATTCACCAAGCGTCATCTCAGATGAGGATGCATGCTGATTTGAATTTCTATGCTTATATTATGCCAATGTCATCTTAGGTGACGTCTCCTCGGAAGAAGTCATCATCCTCAAAAATTCCCTGAAAAGAAATACAAAAAGAAACACATAAAAATGAAAAATGAAAAATAATCTAAAATAAAATAAAATGAAAATACTGTACAAATAATAATAAAAAAATAATAAATAAATAAATAAACCTAAAAATTAATCTAAAAACAAATCCGCGTCGGCGGCGCCAAAATGAAGTAATTTTTTGATTGTGGTTGTAGTAAATAGGATTCGAACTCTAAGACTTGTTAAGATTAATTTTTAAAGGAATAAAATAGAGAGTTACTGGGTCTAAGATTCGGCCAAACTCATATCAATACTTTCAATTATTCATTCTCAAACAATTATCGCTCGACAAATAAAACAACATCGACTCTTATTCTTGCCAAGGTAGATTCTCCAAACATTAATTATAAATCGCAAGTATGGGACATCAAACATCTAAGCAAGCATGACCCATCTAATAAAATAATAACTAATTTTTTCAAATCATAATTCTATTTTAATTAAATGCAAAAGTCAAATAGAAAATAAAACAAATTCACCCAAGTATAAAATCCGGCTTCCTCCGTCGACCCAGTGTTGGGGTTTAGCTCCACATGGTGAAAACACTCTCAAAATAATATTTCATTGCTCAAAAAGGTGTTTACAAGGAGAAAAGGTATAAAACAGTGTATTTGCAACAGTTATATTTGTTACAAAACCCACTGTTACAGAGAACCTAACAGAACTGTTGCGAACTCAAAATAATTGTTGGAAACATTGTTACAAAGTTATTGAGTTTGAAAGTATAGGTCACGGTTTTTCTGCGACTGCTTTTAACTGTTGTTTCGTGTTCTTCTTCTTCTTCAATGGCAGCAGCAGAGACAAGCTCTGCAACTCCCAATCCTCAGCCTCTGTTCGAACCCCTAACTCTCCATAAACCTTCTTTGATACTCCAACACCCTATATATACTACTCAAGCCTTCGAATATCTCCTCATTACTCCGAATAATCTCTTCATACTTCAGGCAGTAAAGAATAAATTCTCGAAATATTTTCTTTCCCATCTTGCATTCCCATGCGTTAAAATGCTACAGACACGCTCTAAACTTTCTGGTGCACGCATACGACGGAGTCAAGACGCTGTAGAGACACACAACGTTTCAAAATATCACCACAGAATCCCGCGTATTGCTCCAACCTCTGTTTCAAGGGATATCCACGTAACTTCCCTTTTTTTATCGAAACCAAAAACATTACCACCCCTGTTTGGATAAAACAGGCCCAAATCAAACAAAATCCGAGAGGCAGTCCAACAAAAACTCCCTCGAAATCATGTCAGGCATCTCCGCCGGTGAAAGCTAACTTCCCCTGTATCACTTCAAACTGATCATCCAGCCAAATATAATCGATTCTAAAGCACATGCCAACTCTGTTAGGCCAAAAAAAATCGTTCCCAAAAGTTTTAGCCATTTAGTCTCTCAAGAACCCCAAAAGCCTCGAACCCTAATTATGGTTTTTTCCAAACCAGATTTTCACGCAAATTTTGAATTCAAATGGGAAGAAGAAGGTCGCACCTTAAACAGCTGCTTGGGTGCGAAAATCAGATGGGTACCCCTTATCATTTGAGGTGCCCCTTATCCAAAAGTGAGAGTCCGAATAACACGTGTCCTCTGGGTGCAAATAACAACTTTTCGAGCAACTTTCTCCATAAGAGCTTATTTAACAAAAACACCTACAAACAAGTTTATTAGTGATAAAATGAGTCCCAGTTAATGTATTTATGGGTGAAAATGTGTCGCACTTTCGTGCTCATCAAATTCCCCCACACTTACATTTTGCTAGTCCTCGAGCAAAACAGAAAACTGACCCGCTACACAGCTGGTCATATAATAAGAGACAGAGAGAGACCCGCTACACAGCCGGTCATAATTAGTTTTTTTTTTTTTTTTGAAGACCCGCTACACAGCTGGTCATAAAATGCAAGAAAAAAGAAAAAACCCGCTACACAACTGGTCATAACCCTAATAATTTTTTTATATAGACCCGCTACACAGCTGATCATTATTATTAATATTATTATGATTATTTATTTTTTTATTCTTTTTTTATTTTTTTTGGAGACCCGCTACACAGCTGGTCATAAAATGCAAGGAAATACCTGAAAAAGAAAAATAAAACGTTAACCACTCCCCCACACTTAAACATTTCATTGTCCTCAATGTAATTGAGTCATCCAATGCAAAATTTAAGATGGGAAATCCATAAGATGGAAAAAAAGTAAACGAAAATATAAAAATAAAAATAAAAATAAAATAAAATACACCTACTGGAATGTACAAAAAAGGATCCCCAAAAATTAACAACCTGAAAATTTGGGGATCGACCCAAAATACAACATTTGTAAATGACAGCTTCACACTTATGTTATAACAATGCGGAGACTCTGAAACTATCAAAAACAAAGATTTACCCCTAAACCAAGTTTTTACTGCACAAGGAAGTGCGTAAAGAACAAAATATGGGGATACTATTGAGACTGGGAAATTGTCAATTGGCTCATGCACGGTATTAGAAACAGGGACGTCCTATGGGTATTTTGATGCAAAGTATTCCAACAAAATTTTTGAAGCACATAATTCTAACCCTAAATTAGGTAACTTTTAGAAGTCTAGGGGACTAGAAACAACCTCTAAGTTGGGTGAAAGATCTTGCGAGATAGGTTCTTCTAATAAACTAGACGAATCATTTACACAATCATTCACAGGGTCATCTATATATTCAGTTTGGGACAGAGAGTCACTACATGATTCATCATCATCATTAACAAATAATCTTTGATATTCAAGAACTCCCAATCTTTGTTCCAAACTAGGTGGTGTGTGCTTATAATACTTCTCGTATATCTCTAAAGGAGATTCTTCACTTACCACATGTGGATCAAAAACTCCATACCGTTGCCTCTGCATGTATTCACCAAGCGTCATCTCAGATGAGGATGCATGCTGATTTGAATTTCTATGTTTATATTCTGCCAATGTCATCTTAGGTGACGTCTCCTCGGAAGAAGTCATCATCCTCAAAAATTCCCTGAAAAGAAATACAAAAAGAACCACATAAAAATGAAAAATAAAAATAATCTAAAATAAAATAAAATAAAAATACTGTACAAATAATAAAATAAATAATAAAATAAATAAATAAACCTAAAAATTAATCTAAAAACAAATCCGCGTTGGCGTCGCCAAAATGAAGTAATTTTTTGATTGTGGTTGTAGTAAATAGGATTCGAACTCTAAGACTTGTTAAGATTAATTTTAAAGGAATAAAATAGAGAGTTACTGGGTCTAGGATTCGGCCAAACTCATATCAATAGGTTCAATTATTCATTCTCAAACAATTATCGCTCGACAAATAAAACAACATCGACTCTTATTCTTGCCAAGGTAGATTCTCCAAACATTAATTATAAATCGTAAGCATGGGACATCAAACATCTAAGCAAGCATGACCCATCTAATAAAATAATAACTAATTTTTTCAAATCATAATTCTATTTTAATTAAATGCATAAGTCAAATAGAAAATAAAACAAATTCACCCAAGTATAAAGTCCGGCTTTCTCCGTCGACCCAGTGTTGGGGTTTAGCTCCACATGGTGAAAACACTCTCAAAATAATATTTCATTGCTTAAAAAGGTGTTTACAAGGAGAAAAGGTATAAAACAGTGTATTTGCAACAGTTATAATTGTTACAAAACCCACTGTTACAGAGAACCTAACAGAACTGTTGCGAACTCAAAATAATTGTTGGAAAAATTGTTACAAAGTTATTGAGTTTGAAAGTATAGGTCACGGTTTTTCTGCGACTGCTTTGAACTGTTGTTTCGTGTTCTTCTTCTTCTTCAATGGCAGCAGCAGAGACAAGCTCTGCAACTCCCAATCCTCGGCCTCTGTTCGAACCCCTAACTCTCCATATACCTTCTTTGATACTCCAACACCCTATATATACTACTCAAGCCTTCGAATATCTCCTCATTACTACGAATAATCTCTTCATACTTCAGGCAGTAAAGAACAAATTCTCGGAATATTTTCTTTCCCATCTTGCATTCCCATGCGTTAAAATGCTACAGACACGCTCTAGACTTTCTGATGCACGCATACGACTGAGTCAAGACGTTGTAGAGACACGCAGCATTTCAAAATATCATCACAGAATCTCGCGTATTGCTCCAACCTCTGTTTCATGGGATATCCACGTAACTTCCCTTTTTTAATCGAAATCAAAAACATTACCACCCCTGTTTGGATAAAACATGCCCAAATCAAACAAAATCCGAGAGGCAATCCAACAAAAACTCCCTCGAAATCATGTCAGGCATCTCCGCCGGTGAAAGCTAACTTCCCCTGTATCACTTTAAACTGATCATCCAGCCAAATATAATCGATTCTAAAGCACATGCCAACTCTGTTAGGCCAAAACATATCATTCCCAAAAGTTTCAGCCATTTAGTCTCTCAAGAACCCCACAAAGTCTCGAACCCTAATTCTGGTTTTTTCCAAACCAGATTTTCCCGCAAATTTTGAATTCAAATGGGAAGAAGAAGGTCGCCCCTTAACCAGCTGTTTGGGTGCGAAAATCAGATGGGTACCCCTTATCATTTGAGGTGCCTCTTATCCAAAAGTGAGAGTCCGAATAACACGTGTCCTCCGGGTGCAAATAACAACTTTTCGAGCAACTTTCTCCATAAGAGCTTATTTCACAAAAACACCTACAAACAAGTTTATTAGTGATAAAATGAGTCCCAGCTAATGTATTTATGGGTGAAAATGTGTCGCACTTTCGTGCTCATCAACAACTAGTGCTTATGAAATTGTCTTAATATATTGGGTTGATATAAAAATAACGGACATCAAGGTTTTTTTAGGAATCACTACCAGCTTAGATTGTACGGAAGCTCAAGCGGTGAGGAGAGTAGTGGAACAGGCGGTTGAATTATAACTTTTAGACATACAGATCCACAGTGACAGCAAATGGGTAGTTTTTTTTTCTTTTTTAATTATTATTATTGAAAAAGTGGGGGTACAACAACCACACCCAATATTTTGCTTAGCAATATGTATGTACAAACTCCAATATACTTTCTAGAGAATCAACTAGACAGTCAGAGTCAATCTAGATAAAAAGTATATCAAAGAGTTTATATCTCAATCTCTCGATTTGATATATACTCAAGTAAATAGAAATTTTCGAGTCTTTATCAAATACGAGAGAGATAACTTAGATGGTACCAAAGACCAATATCCAAGTGTCAATCAATTTAAATCAACAACCAAAAGGTCGGATATTCTAATTGATTGAACAACGCACAACCTGTGATATTTCAATTATATAACAAAATATAATTCGGAAAAGAAATAACATAGACACCAGATTTTTGTTAACGAGGAAACCGCAAATGCAGAAAAACCCCAGGACCTAGTCCAAATTGAACACACACTGTATTAAGCCGCTACAGACACTAGCCTACTCCAAATTAACTTCGGTCTGGACTGTAGTTGAACCCCAATCAATCTCACACTGATACAAGGTACAGTTATGCTCCTACGTATCTGATCCCAGCAGGATGCTACGTACTTGATTCCCTTAGCTGATCTCACCCACAACTAAGAGTTGCTACGACCCAAAGTCGAAGACTTTAATAAACAAATCTGTATCACACAGAAAAGTCTACGGTAATTGATAAATCCGTCTCCCACGAATATACCTACGACTTTTGTTCCGTCTTTTGATAAATCAAGGTGAACAGAACCAATTGATAAACCAGACTTATATTCCCGAAGAACATCCTAGTATTATGAATCACCTCACAATAATCCTAATCGACACAGTGAAAAAAGATATTGTGGAATCACAAACGATGAGACTAAGTATTTGTGATTTCTTTTATATCTTGCCTATCGGAGATATCAATCTCAAGCCAATTATTACAATTGTACTCGTACGATAGAAACATCAAGTTCAGATCACACAACTACGAGAAAGTAGTATCGGTCTGGCTTCACAATCCCAATGAAGTCTTTAAGTCGTTAACCTGGTTTAGAAGAAGAAACCAAAGGTTAAAGGAGAATCGACTCTAGATTAACACAACTAGTATCACACAGAAGGTGTGGGGATTAGGTTTCCCAGTTTCTAGAGTTCTCCCTTATATAGTCTTTCAAATCAGGGTTTGCAATCAATGTTAGCTTGGTAACGAAGCATTCAATATTCACCATTAGATGAAAACCTGATTTAGATTCAAGATAATATCTTTCAACCGTTAGATCTAAAACTAGCTTGTTACACACAAATGAAATGCACGTTTCTAGGCTTGTGTAACCGTACCCAAACTTGTACATTTGTTGGTTCAACAATAGTCAACCAAATGGTTAGCCGTATGATCACTTTCATATCAACCATATTCTTCTTCACCATAACTAGTTCAAGTGACTCAAATGAACTAGTTAGAGAGTTGTTCAATTGCAAGGAAATCTTATGTAACTACACAAGACATAATCGAAGCAAAAACGATTTGATTCACTCGAATCGGTTCATGAACTATATAGCCACGGTTTGCATTTGCATTTCTTAGTTTATATAAGAATAAGTTCACAAACGTCGTTTTTAAATATAACCTACTCAAGTTCGCGGACGGAGTTCGCAAACTCCAGCAGAAATTCTCGGGATAAGAACTTCCGCCAGTTCGCGGACTTGGCTCACGCCACCATGTCAGTTCTCTTGATCAACAAAGTTCGCAAACTTCGGTTAAAGGAATAAGGACTTATACATATATGTGTTTCCACAACAATGCTTATATCCTCCAATGGTTATATAATCTAAACTCTCATTTCAATCATTGGAACATTCTTAGAGGACGTTGATATTCTATAGTTGTTATTCACAAATTATTTTTCGTCAAAGTAAGCAATTTCCAAAGTGATTGAAACTTGTCATGACTTTCATCACTAGGTAAAGATGAAATTTGTTAAAGCGAAAGCTTACCAACACATATTTCGAAAAATAGATAGGCGAGATAAACTCGGCTCGAAATAGCAAATGTGTATAATCTAAGTCTATATAGCAAAACGACTTTTATCTCAAGATAGGAGATAAATATACTTTTGAGTGATAGATAAGTTCAAGTCTCCACATACCTTTTAGTCGATGAAAATCCACCGGTTCCTTGAGTAGTCCTTCGTCTTGTATGATGATTGTCATGGAGTTCTTGAGCTCAACTACACTTTCTATCCTAGTCCGAGACCTTAGATATAGTAGACTATAAATCAAGACTTATAGTTTTGATCACTAACATTGACAAATATGCTTGAGATAGCAACGCATGCGAGTTCGACCGAGCAATGCTCTAACAATCTCCCCCTTTGTTAATTTTAGTGTCAAAACTATCAATACATATGGAATACAAAAAATAAGTAAATTAACTTTTGTAGCTCGTATTCCATACGCCTAATCTTCAACATTACTTGAAATCTTCGTCACTTCCAAGTACTCCAATGATCCCAAAGGTTGTAAGTTCAGCATCATCGTTGTTGAAAATCCATAGCTATAACAACGAGAAAACAAGAGTTCTCAATCATTATTATACAGTGTCATAGTATCATTACACAACGTCAAAGTTCAATTGTATCACAACTTCAACAACAATACTATGGTGATATGTATCACTCCCCCTTAGTCAATGCTCCATCTCACATGGAAACCACTCCCCCTTACATAATGATCCGAAGACCATATGTATTTGTAGTGTGAACTACATATTAATTCTCCCCCTTTTTTTCAATAAAACTGGCAAAGGTACAAGAACGGGATCCTAATGAAATTTCCAAAAGACACATTTCTTGACCAAAAGAAAGAAAAAATATATCATCTTATTTAGATGCAATCATAAAGCCGAAGCTAAATGCATTCATCAAGGAGTTTGTAAAGATACAAGATAACCCCTATAATATTCCACAGCCGCACTCCCCACAAAGATTTGGCAATTAAGCACAAGTTCAATTAAGAACTCTCCCCCATAAAATGTCATTCCCGAAAGAACAACACGAGCGACCTTAATTTCGAAAGAAAAGAAGGATTTCTTTGGACATAACAAATCACATACAAGTATGAATTTGAATCCAAAATATTCAATTAAACTAACCACAAGAGAACCCATGATTAATTTAATCGAGAAATGCTCAACATAAGTGAACTTATGGAGACTTAAAAACATATAATTAGATTAATCACAAGAGAACCCATAATTAATCTAATCGAAATACACAACCAAACTAATCACAAAAGTAATCAATTAATTGTTCATGCTCGACATAAGAAAACTTACGGAGCAACAACTAAATAACCAAACAAGATGATTAATTTGGTTGAATATGCTCGGCATAAAGTACCTCACGGAACAACAACATAGCTAATCATAAAAATGATCAACTTGGTCGTTCAATGCTCAACATAATACACTTTACGGAGCCTCACGGTAATACATAAAATATGGATCAGGGAAGATCAATACTGCGGAATACACAAGGATTCATTCTATTTTCCATCACTATTCTCATAACGACATTCAATAGACATAATACTTGCAAACAAAAGATTTTAACCTATCTTCTATCAATAATTGACACAATAGGCTTAACTTTTGTATTTGTCAAAAGTTTATTCATTCTTTTATCAATACATGCATATCGACATACGAAAGACTTTACTTTTGACAAGGTATGGGACAATCATAGTTCACGGACGTAAACACACATATCCCATAACAAATTTGCAATATATAAACCATAAAGATTAATACTGCAAAAATCATCTTCCAAACAAATTTAGAATTTAACCCAATAAATCTAAAAACATGAAGATGAAAATGTTGGACATAGCTATGTGTAATCACAATAATGGCTATTCCAGACTCTAGTTATTCTTCTAACAAAAACAAGAAAATAGAAGATTTACTAGGCAGTAAGATCATCTTTTACTCATTGTCTTCCTCATCGGAAATACTCCAAGATGCTTGAATTGTTTTTAACTCTTCCTTGATCTCGGGAAACTTAGTTGCAACCAATGACAATTGTTCTTGCACACACTTCACCCTTGAATCAACCTTACACACGCCCTTGTGGATTTTTTTAAGAAGGCTCAAGGTGGTAGGGTCACAATCATTAAGTGAAGCATCTCTTTGTCTTTTGCACACATTCTCCCTTATGCGTCTGAAGGTACAAGGATGAACCGGTTTGGGAACCCCGAGAGAGTTGCTAATTGGATCAAAACCACGATCACGACAAATTTGACCAATCAAGCAAGGGTAACCTAACATCTTGATAGGTGAAGTCATCGAAGTTTGAAAGATGATAAAACCATAAATATCGAAACTTTGAACACCCGATTCAAGGAAATAGACCAATTCTGCAAACTCATGGCTCCACCAAGAATTCTCAATTGTGGAGGGACAAAGATTTGAGATACCAAGTTTTCCAAATGCCATCAACGCAATACTAAGATCATTGGTAGGAATTTTTCCTTGATTCCAAGCTACCTTCTTGCCACAAAGCTCAAGAGAGACTTCATCACATGATGGTCGTTCATCACTTGGTCTAGGAAGACGCACGTTTCCCAATGAAATGTTGGTAATCTTTGAAATTAATTCTCTATCAACAAGAAATCTTTTTCTAGTTATCATGGATTTGAATTCCATCCTATTAAGATCAACATCATGAATGTTGGCATAAAAAATTCTTGTGAGAGAATCATATCCTTGACCATGACCATCAAAGATATTTCCAAGCTTGAATTTTGTGAAGCAAGCTAAATCCTCTTCATGCCCACTAGAGAGATTCAATTTCTTTTCTAGGATGAAACCTTTAGATGAAATCTTTTCAAAAATTCTAGCACAAGAATCATCCACAAACCTAATCCTAAGAGAGTTTTAGTTACAAGGAGAATCCATGCTAGAGGTATTTGAGTTTTGGAGCTTCTTTTTGAGCCCTTAGAATTCATCATGAATCTAAGAAATTGAAAGGAACAAGAGGAATTTACTTACTTGGAGTGAATCTTGAACACCCTTTCTTTCAATTTCTTCAAGAAGGCTTCAATGGAGGAAGCACACAAAACCCTAGAGGTTCACGTACGCGGACGGGTGATGAAGAAGAGGGTGCGCGAACTTCTTCTTATAAGACCAAAAATGGGCTTGGACCCGTTTGTGAACCACGGCCCACACAAGGAAGATGGGATTTTCTTAGTCGTTTGCACATCAAAGGTTATGCATCCCGTGACAACACACTTTTGTGAGAGACGATGGATGCGGTAGAAAGCTTTATTTGTTATTCTAAGAGAGAATAACAAAACTGCGTCTTGCCCCATTCCAAGATATATACAAATGGGGTAGTGCCAGGCTTGTTACCAAGAGGCATAATGTGCAGAGGAATTCTCATGCAACATTTCTGGTTGATATGTGTGAACAGTCCCCGTGATATAATCAACGTAATGATGATAATCAGGGCAGTCAAAGCTTCCTATCCTTTGTTTGATCTGGATAGAAGGAAAATTCTTCCGATTCCCAGGCTATACAATATTATTCGAAGATTTAACATGTACAGAACCTTTTTTGGAAGGATTCTTAGACTTAACAAAATTAACTTTCTAAGAGATTAAAAACGCCTTCGAACGCTCTAAATAGATCTTTATCAATTGATCCATTACAATAGTATTCCTCAAAGAGATCAAGAGTTAACCTGTTGAGGGTCCATATCCTTGAGTGTGACGAACGTTTCCTCAAATTTTCCTTATTTTTATTTTTTCCTTTAGATTGGTTCTCATCATCTAAATTTTCCTTTTTAGATAAGAAGAGATTATCATGTGAACCCGGAGGTTTTAACCATAATAATTCTTGAGCAATCTTTAAGGACTTCCGGCGTGCGTTACAGATGCCAAGAGCAAGTTTTCCAAAGAAATTTCCCATGGGACAATTTTTAAGGAACGAACAAACACAAACTTATCAGGTTTGGAGTGTTGGCCTGCTCTGATACCGATTGAAAAAGTGGAGGTACAACAACCACACCCAATATTTCGCTTAGCAATCTGTATGGACAAACTCCAATATACTTTCTAGAGAATCAACTAGATAGTCAGACTCAATCTAGATAAAAAGTATATCAAAGAGTTTATATATCAATCTCTCGATTTGATATATACTCAAGCAAATAGAAATCTGCGAGTCTTTATCAAATACTAGAGAGATAACTTGGATGGTACCAAATACCAATATCCAAGTGTCAATCAATTTAAATCAACAACCAAAAGGTCGGATATTCTAATTGATTGAACAACGCACAACCTGTGATATTTCAATTATATAACAAAATATAATGCGGAAAAGAAATAACATAGACACCAGAATTTTGTTAACGAGGAAACCGCAAATGCAGAAAAACCCCGGGACCTAGTCCAAATTGAACACACACTGTATTAAGCCGCTACAGACACTAGCCTACTCCAAATTAACTTCGGTCTGGACTGTAGTTGAACCCCAATCAATCTCACACTGATCCAAGGTACAGTTATGCTCCTACGTCTCTGATTCCAGCAGGATGCCACGTACTTGATTCCCTTAGCTGATCTCACCCACAACTAAGTGTTGCTACGAACTAATGTCGAAGACTAAGACTTTAATAAACAAATATGTATCACACAGAAAATTCTATAAATCAAGGTGAACAGGAACAAATTGATAAACCGGACTTATATTCTCGAAGAACAGCCTAATATTATCAATCACCTCACAATAATCTTAATCGACGCAGCGAAAGAAGATATTGTGGAATCACAAACGATGAGACGAAGTGTTTGTGATTTCTTTTATATCTTGCCTATCGGAGATATCAATCTCAAGCCAATTATTACAATTATACTCGGACGATAGAAACAACAAGATCATATCACACAACTACGAGAAAGTAGTATCGGTCTGGCTTCACAATCCCAATGAAGTCTTTAATTCGTTAACCTGGTTTAGAAGGATAAACCAAAGGTTAAAGGAGAATCGACTTTATCTTAGCACAACTAGTATCACACAGAACGTGTGGGGATTAGGTTTCCTAGTTGCTAGAGTTGTCCCTTATATAGTCTTTCAAATTAGGGTTTGCAATCAATGTTAGCTTGGTAACAAAGCATTCAATATTCACCGTTAGATAAAAACCTGATTTAGATTCAAGCTAATATCTTTCAACCGTTAGATCGAAAACTAGCTTGTTACACACAAATGAATTGCACGTTTCTAGGCTTGTGTAACCGTACCCAAACTTGTACATTTGTTGGTTCAACAATAGTCAACCAAATGGTTAGCCATATGATCACTTTCATATCAACCATATTTTTCTTCACCATAACTAGTTCAAGTGACTCAAATGAACTAGTTAGAGAGTTGTTCAATTGCAAGGAAATCTTATGTAACTATACAAGACACAACCGAAGCAAAAACGATTTGATTCACTTGAATCGGTTCATGAATATATAGCGACGGTTTGCATTTGCATTCCTTAGTTTATATAAGAATAAGTTCACAAACATCGTTTTTAGATATAACCTACTCAATTTCGCGGACTGGGTTCGTGGACTTAAGTTCCCGGACGGAGTTCACAAACTCCAGCAGAAATCTCGGGACAAGAACTTCCGCTAGTTCGCGGACTTGGCTCACGCCACCATGCCGGTTCTTTTGATCAACAATGTTCGCAAACTTCGGTCCAAGGAATAAGGACTTATACATATATGTGTTTCCACAACAATGCTTATATCCTCCAATGGTTATATAATCTAAACTCTCATTTCAATTATTGGAACATTCTTAGAGGACGTTGATATTCTATAGTTGTTATTCACAAACTATTTTTCGTCAAAGTAAGCAATTTCCAAAGTGATTGAAACTTGTCATGACTTTCGTCACTAGATAAAGATGAACTTGGTTAAAGCGAAAGCTTACCAACACATATTTTGAGAAATAGATAGGCGAGATAAACTCTGCTCGAAATAGCAAATGTGTATAATCTAAGTCTATATAGCAAAACGAATTTTGTCTCAAGATAGGAGATAAATAGACTTTTGAGTGATAGATAAGTTCAAGTCTCCACATACCTTTTAGTCGATGAAGATCCACCGGTTCCTTGAGTAGTCCTTCGTCTTGTATGATGATTGCCATGGAGTTCTTGAGCTCAATTACACTTTCTATCATATTCCGAAACCTTAGCTATAGTAGACTAGAAATCAAGACTTATAGTTTTGATCACTAACATTAAGAAACATGCTTGAGATAGCAACGCATGCGATTTCGACCGAGAAATGCTCTAACAATTATTATGAAAACACAACCCAATGGCTTATTATTATTATTATTATTATTATTATGAAACAAAAGAAGAGAGATGTTTTACAAGTCGGTAGTAGGAAGCCTAGCAACAAGCTGGGTACCAACACCAACACCTTATTATTATTATTATGAAAGGGGGCCACTGAGGCATTTATTAATAAAACCAAAAGTTATATTTACAAAGACTTGGCTGGGAGTCGTGCAACAAGTTGCGCCCCAAAAGTTATTATTATTTTTTTTTATTTTTTTAAAAAGTTATAGACTATTATTATTACATTAACTAGTTGGAAGCCTAACAAGCTAAGCTCCAACAACGTACTACTACATTAATTGAACAGGTTGTTGTGATAGCCTACCAGCGAGCCTCATGGGTAACCTAGCCAAAGGAGCCGAAGCGGATGGGGGGGCTGAGACTATGTCACAAGGGGGGTAAACTAACTCTACCTTCCATGTTAATTTCTGCAATATTACGCCATTGGGGGCTCGAACCTGGGACCTCCTGGAGCGCATGAAACTTTGGGAAACGGGGATGACCAGCTGAGCTAGGTGCCCGTTTTTATTTTTTTATTATTGTTATTATTATTTATTTTTTTTAGAAAGGCGCCGAAAAGGCTTTTATTAACAAAGAATCAAATACAAGGTACAATGTCGATAGAGGGCAACCTAGCAACAAGTTGAGCCCCTACACCTTTTTGAATTGAAATAACTAATCTATAAAAAAGAGAATTACCTATTTTTTAATTGAGGTCGTAAGTAGCTATACAATTACTCAACCTCTTCAAGAGAATCACCATATCTTCACTAAGTTCGCCTAAAGTGGAGAAAGCAAGGACGCCAAAACGATAACCATGAGCAGTCATTGTATCCAAAGCCTTAGTGAAGACATAATTACCTATTATTATTATTATTATTATAAAAGGGGCCACGAAGGCTTTTATTATGAATCAAAATCAGTATTACAGGGGATCATGTCAAAATCAACATTACAAGGAATGGTGGGCAACCTAGCAACAAGCTGGGCGCCAACACCTTTTTGAATAACGATCCCTAACCGATGAAAAAGAGAATTGCACATTTTGAAATTGGCATCATGTCGTGCCATACAATTCCTAATTCGCTTCAGAAAAACAACAAAATCCGTACCAAGCTCATCAAAGGTGGAAAAGGCCAGCACCCCAAAGCCATACCCGAGTGAAGAGCAAACGTCCAAATATTTATTATTCTTGCGAGTGACAGCCGCTGAAATGGCATGACCCGGAGCGGAGCCGCGGGTTCTAGCACTAGTGAAAGGGGAAACACCGGTGACATCAAGACACACACCTCTACCATCTTCCCAATTATAAGCCATAATATCTGCAGGTCGAAGATCCTTTCCATTGATGACACCCACGGAAACCTCTTTCCTAACTACCACACCAGCTCTAAAGCACATATCAGCCAAGATGTCTTTCACCAGATCATGTCTGAATTTAAGCCCAACTTCACTAGCACAGTGGATGGCATGATCGCCGAAGATATCCATGGGCTTGCCACAATAAGAGCATTTGCTGCCTTCATCAAAAAGGGGTATGCCTAGACGATACTGCAATACCGAGCTAAACTGTCTAGGCCCAACAGCCTGATCAAGGCCGGGTATAGGTATAGCTTTAAGGAAGTCCATGGCATGGTCTCGCCTATTGCACTGCCAAACAGCAACCTCACGAGGAGATGGAGCAAAGCTGGAAGGAACCTGGTCTCGAACTGCGCCAAAATAGATAGCCACCAGAGACTTCATGTATTGGGGGGTGGTATCGTTGATGTTGAAGTTCGGGGATGAAATCCTACAGGCTTGCTCGAAACGCAGCAAAGCATTGTGAAAACCAGGGCAAAGGTCTGATGCTGCATGGGTCTTCAGAATAGAGAGTTGTAGATGCCGCGTCTGTAGTTGAGAAGATAGGAAGCAATAATGCATGGTATCGGACATTGTGAGCACCCCAATCCCCCCTTATTTGATCGGCAGTGTGGCCACACGCT
This sequence comes from Papaver somniferum, assembly GCF_003573695.1. Taxonomy (NCBI): domain Eukaryota; kingdom Viridiplantae; phylum Streptophyta; class Magnoliopsida; order Ranunculales; family Papaveraceae; genus Papaver; species Papaver somniferum. The sequence continues at coordinate 117,074,414 of NC_039367.1, forward strand.
GTTGGACCTTACCAAAACCAGCGTTATCCCCCACAACGAGACGCTGAAGATACTGCATGAGGTAACTGTCAAAACGCTCTGCAGCAGGCAGCAAGGCCATCAGACAGGTAGTGCGAAGAGAAAAAAACAATCTCGATAACCCAGTGCAACTACGAAGGAGTATGAGTTCGCATTCAGGGTCACACAACACTTGAATCTTGTCCATAAGTTGAATAGTTTTGTCAACTCTATGAGCCACAGTGCGGCAGCAAAAGCTTGGATCTAAACTAACAGGGCCACCAAGCAGCTTCACTCCATCTGTAGCCTTGCCAATATTAACCGGGAAAGCAGACTCCCTCCTCGGATCAAAAGAGGTCCAGAACAATTCTGTCTTGGCAATGTTTAAATGCAACCCGTAGCTTGGACCAACATCCTGCAGAATCTTGAAGGCCTTGTAAACCTCCAACGTATCGCCAGCTATGGTGCCATCATCCAGGTACCAGGCGTTAAAATCAAGAGTGCAATTGGACGCAATCTTCTCAATGAGCGAATGCAAAGCTAGTGCGAATAATAGGGGACCAAGAGGGTATCCCTGCTGCACCCCCTGTGTTGAGGAGAGGATATGGTCCCGATAATATAACCTGGCAGGCTTCATGTAGCAGAATTCAACCCAATATGCAATACTAGGACAGCGAGCACGTACCTCCCTTATGATGGTAGACCGATCAACGAGATTAAAGGCGTTGGTGAAGTCGATCAGCAGCATTGTTTTGGAGGTATCAGAACCACAAAGCTCGAGCAGTCTGTTGGTTGAATGCAGAATCCCTTCGCCTCCACACGGAATACCAACCCCGTATTGAAAATTTCCCAGGTAGGGGTTCAGACTTTTACAAACGGAATTGGCAGCCAATTTAGAGCAGAGCCTGCGCCATATTGTACCCACAGCAATGGGTCTCAAACCACCTCCTGGTTTGAGCAGGGTCGTCAAAGGCGCGCTGGCAACAAACTCACCGAGAATTGAAGGACATTTACCTACAAGCCCAAGATTCATAACTCCAGTAATCGACTGAAGCAGGTCATCCGCAATAGCTGCGCTAGCACCACTCATAGCATCCAATAAATGCTGCGCTCTGAGGCCATCTCTGCCACAAGATGTCCCTTTTGGGAAACTCTTAAGAGCCAAAAGAACATCACTAGCCCCCATGGAGATAACAGGTGCAGAAATGGCTTCTGTTGGAATGACAGTAGGCTGCGCTAAAGGGTGTTTCTGCTGGAGTCTGTAAAGAGTGTCTGGGGTTGGAGGAGAAACACCACTGGATGAGAGAATACGAATAGAAGCGGTATAGTGACCGTAACTCAACTTCTTTCTCCAGGCTACCAAATTTTTGCTGGACTTCTTTTTGCTGGCGACACGCTGCTTAGGAGGATGTTTAGTCAGGTCTAGCAACTGTTGAACAAGGCTGTAACACCCAGAAGGTTCCTTCCAAGTCAACAGAGCGGAGTTGATCGCAGCTGCCTGTAATTTCCTCCTGTTACCAGATCGTTCCTCACTCGAGCTTTTAGGTTCATACAGATTAAGGGTGCAAATCGGCAAAAGGAGCAGACGTAACCAGACCACAAGGTTTGTGGGATTTGCGATAACAAAATATAAAGCAGATTTCAATGTACGAGAGAAGTGAAGCCTGCAGTGCGGTGGAATACTTACCGTAGTAGTAATCTGGCGCTGCAACATTTGATTGAGTAACTCAACTGTAAGCCCGACTTCTTCCTCACAACCTGAGACATTGGGTGCGTCAACTACGGTCGTAGGCACAACCAGAGGTTTCTCTACACCATGTATCAGGAAATCTACACCAACTCCATTAAACGTCCCTGGTATAACATCTGCAGCATGAGATTTGGATTTGCAAGGCATCTTCCAAGTATGGGTGGTCATGCATTTGGTGCAAAGCCAGCATTGCATATCTTGCAGGACACTTTCCCATGCAGTATAGCATAACCCTATATTCTGAATTCCCACCTTGCAGAGCGACCTGACAGCTTCAGTAGGGAAATGCTGATCCTTAAGGTGCCGAATCAATCCACTCCTGGAATACCCTAATCCACCAGTACCCCCTTGACATCCATCAAAGTTAGCAAAGGGACAAGGGATCTTGTCCGACTGTGAAGAAGAAGAGGCCTGAGAATCAAGGTTGCCATGAATGATTTCAAAAGTGGTAGCAGATCGTAAACGCGGTCTGGGCATTGCGTTTTCCAACTGGAACTGGAGTTTCAAAAGAAAAACCTAAAAAGCAATGGCAGACAGGTGCATCAATATGCGGTTTAACAATAATCAGAGGGGAGAAAGGGATATATAGCATTGAATCACGAACGAGGGATGGATTGATCCTGGTTTTCAATCACCAGAAGAACCTATTGACGATCGCCGAAGCTTCTCTCTCCATTATTATTATTATTATTATTATATTATTGGATGGATATTATTACATGAAATTAGTTGGAAGCCTAACTAGGTAAGCTCCAATAACATACAGGTTGCTGTGCTAGTTATTATTATTATTATTATTATTATATTTTATTTTTTGCAGCAATAACCCTCAAGTTGCGATTGGAGACTCAAATATATTCTATCTGACTTTATACAACTTTGAATTATGTTAATAGTTTTATCATATCTTATGAGCACAGGGATACCAACAACAAAGCAGATAAATTAGCTAAATGGAATAGGTGTAAACAGGGTTATTTCATGGCTAGACATTAAAATTATTGAAGGTATTGTGAAGGCGTGGGATGACTTGTTTTTTAGAAAAAAATTGGATTAAAGCCTAAAGGTTATAGTAAAGTTTAAAACCTCAAAAATATCTACTACCCACAAACCCAGGTAGCTACCGAAAAAAAGGAAAATCTCCCACACCGATGCTGACGAGTTTCGAACTAACTTAGTTTTCATTCTGACTTTACAATTGTACCACAATGACATCTGCGGGGATAAATTTCTCAGTGTTAATAAAATTTTGAGTTTATAATATTAAAAAATCTGGCATTTTTAGGGGGGGCCCGAATGAATTAAGGGCGATTATTAAGACAAAAACGGGTCACCGAAACCTAAAATGAAACCACCCCTTATCTTTCAGTTTTCATAAAGGCTAATTTTCCCTTCAAAATCGTTAGTTAACACTATAATCGGGAGAAATAGAATTTATGGTTAGTGTTAGTAATATTTTTTGAGTTTTTGAGTTTTAGAGTAGAAGAATAAGGAAAAAAAAGTGGGAGAAAACCATTTTTTCTTAAATCAATAACAAACATGGATGAGTATGAAGAATAAGGTGAGAAACATTATGAAGAATATCATGTTGAAGGTTCGATAACGATTAGAGAGACGGTTGACTGTGTTCGACGCCATTAACGTCCCAAAATCGGTAGATAATATAATACTTTATCTACTGTTTATACTCTTCTGTTCTAATAGAGAATCACAATCGGTGGATAAGTGATGTTCATTATCTACCGATTGTGATAGTCGTCAAAAATCTAGATTTCTCAAAACTAATGAAATTTTGAATTTCTCCATTTTCATAATCAATAGATAAGTGATGTTTATTATCTACCAATTGTACAATCGATAGATATGGTATGTTCATTATCTACCGATTGTGATAGTAGCCCAAAATCTGGTATTCTCAAAACTAATGGAATTTTGAATTTCTCTATTTCCATAATCGGTAGATAAGTGATGTTTATTATCTACCGATTGTACAATTAGTAGATAAGTTATGTTCATTATCTACCGATTGTGATATTCACCCCAAATATAGTTTTCTCAAAACTAATGGAACTTTGAATTTCTCTATTTTCATAATCGGTAGATAAGTGATGTTTATTTATCTACCCATTGTACAATCGGTAGATAAGTTATGTTCATTATATACCGATTGTGATAGTAGCCCCCAATTCAATTCTTTCAGAACAAATGAAACTTCGAATTTCTCTACTTAAACAATCGTTGATTGTCTACCGACTGTGGTAGGAGCCCCAAATTTATTTTTTTCAAAACAAAGCAAAGGTAACAGTCATAATCGTTTGCTAAAAACAATACTAAATTACCGATTGTAAAAGGGAATTTAAGTATTTTTCTAACCACTAGGACATTCCATAACTACATCTACGGGATGGGAATAAAAAAATTGCCCGGGATAGCCCCGGAAAATGGAACGCACAATTGGGGGATACTAAAACTAATTTGGGGATATAGGAAAAACACAAAAAATGGGATTTAAATAGTAAATCAAGGTCACCCCTATCCGAGCAATTTATATAATTCATAATATAACCCTCACTAATCATGTTTAGTGGTTAAATATAATTAGTTAAGTTAATAGATTAGTTTGATAATCTTTAGAATAAATCATTATCATTGAATTTGTTGATGCAACAACATTAAATCAAGATATTTATGATCATGAAAGTTTAGGTGAAAAACCAACTCAGGAAAGTAAACAAGCTGAACATGCAAGTGCTCCAATTACTCATGTATAAGAATTAATATATTTAAAATTTATTTTTTTCAATGAATTCGTCATTGTTACGCTGAAAAACTCAGTATCGGCGTGGTAAAAGTATGAATACCATGTCGGCAGGGACCAAATCGACATGGTATTCATACTTTCACCATGCCGAGACACAATATTCCCCAATTTTGAAATTGTAAGTACACTACCGGGGCAGAAAGTTCATTATCGAGCATGCCGGTAGTAGTGCCAGCATGGTCGATTCCCAAGTGAACCGTTCCGGTTTGAGGACAAAAACATACAAAATATCTGTCTGAAATAGCAAGTATCGGCATGGTATTCATCCTGAAATACCATGCCGACACTCGGTATCGGCATGGTATTCATCCTAATAGCTATGCCGGCACAAAATATCGGCATGGTATTCATCATGAACACAATGCCGGGAGTGGATTTCAGTTTCTGATTTTAACCCAAACTAAGTTTTAAAACAACAACAACACTTTAAATAAGACTGGGTATCACGTACCTTCTCGATGAAGCCATTTCTTCTTCTTCATCTTTAAGAACTTGATAGGGTTTGATTTTGATTTTTAGGGTTTGATAGGGTTAAATTCATCTTTAAGAATTTAACCTATCTTTAAGAACTTGATAGGGTTTGATTTTGATTTTTAGTTTTAAATTTTAATTTAGATGGAAGGGCATTAACCTAAAGGGTATTTTAGTATTCTCGCATCCAAAAAACACCCCTTAACAGATACTATTGGATGAGGATAGTAAGTTATATCCCCCAATTAATATAGAAGGCTATTATTGGGGCGTCACATTCCATTAGAGGGGCGTCACCTAATAGGACAGAAACGGGTCACCCATAAGTAATATCAAAAACCCCTTATCTCAAATAATTTTGTAATGACTAAACAACCCTTATTTAGTTAATTTTAATTTAATATAATTAGATAAAAATTAAATTAACGAATTTTGTTATATACTTGGTGAATTCTAGGACAAAGTTTTTGTGTGAAGAAAAACTGACCGTAAAATAAACTTCTACGGTTGGAAATAATCCAAACCTGGACGTAAAATCACTTCTACGGTTGGAAATAATCCAAACCTAGACGTAAAATCAGATTCTACGGTTGGAATTAAAAGGAACCTGGACGTAAAATGAGCTTCTACCGTTGGAACTAATTCAAACCTGGACGTAAAACTACATGCAAATAAAATTCTACGGTTGTAATTAATCCAAACCTGGACGTAAAATCTCCAAACCTGGACGTAAAATCACTTCTACCGTTGGAAGTTAAAGAAAACTGAACGTAAAATCGGATTCTACGGTTGGAATTAAAAGAAACCTGGACGTAAAATGAGCTTCTACAGTTGGAACTAATCCAAACCTGAACGTAAAATTACATGCAAATAAAATTATACGGTTAGAATTAAAAGAAACCTGAACGTAAAATCACTTCTAGTTAAAGGGTAATCTAGACATTTTGTATATGTGTTAGGATATCCCATAACCACTTTTTTGGACATTAAGAATCCAAATGAAACCTTTCTATTGGAGTGTGACGCCCTAATAATAACCTTCTTAATATAAGTAGCTCCCGATTGGGCGTTCTAAAAATGCCAGGTTAAAAAACGAAAAGGAAAGAATACTAGTGGCGCGATGTATATATGGGAAAAGGTTGCAGGGAGTGGCAAACATCAACTCAGATGGTTAACTGATGTAGCAAAAATGTAGTCAAAATAGAGAAGACTGATAATAATGCCATTAAATTAATACGCACTCTCTTTGTAAATATCTAAAGTTGGGTCTTCCAAACTAGAACCAGACACATTTAGAAGCTCCTAAAAAGTACAAACCCTAATTTCTCTCCCCTAAATTATTAAGATCACAAATTCTTTAAATTTCAACGGAGAAAACCATTGATCTACTTTCTTGTCACTGTAAATGTGTACTAATCACTGTTAATTTCTCATTATTTCGATGAAGAAATGTTCAAGTTAGATTTAGTTTCAGTGCTCTCAAGAAAAGGTCACAACTATATCATTATTGTGAAGATTTAAGTCTGGGTTTCTGTTTGTGGGTTTTTGGAAGTGATTCGAGTGGGGTTTTTAAGAATTTGTAAAATTACTATATAAAGGTTGGTACCTTTTGTATTTAAGCTAAAAATTAAGGAACTTCTTAACATTTTTTGGTTAAAAGTGTTTGGAATTTGTGTATATAATTTGGTAAGGAATGTAACTGTAACTAGACTTTGATCTTATTTGAGGTATAGTGAGGGGATAAATTATGTCTTTCAAAAGCATACTTCAGGAAATGAAAGGGGAATTTGGTAGTATATCAAGAAAAGGGTTTGATTTAGGTTATGGGTTTAGATCAAGATCACATAGAGTAGTACAAGAAGATTTGGAATTATTAAGAGGACTTGATGCTTTGAAACAAAGTTGTTGGGCTAATATGCCCCCAGAGCTCTTAAGAGATGTGTTAATGAGGATTGAAGAAGCTGATAGTATGTGGCCATCACGAAAAAATGTTGTTGCTTGTGCTGGAGTTTGTAGAAGTTGGAGAGAAGTTACTAAAGAGATTGTTAATACACCTGAAATGTCTGGCAAATTAACATTCCCCATTTCGTTGAAACAGGTAGTTGTTATTCTATTTTGTTTGAGATGTGTTATGAGCTGCTTATATACATATGTTTGTATCAGGGTTTCAATTTGTTATTGTTTGATGGTTTTGCTGTTTTCATTATCATTTCTTGTGCTTGATATCGTAGTGCTAATAATTAATGGGATTACTCTGTATAGAATGCGTAGGAAGAGTAGCCATAAGCTATGTCAGAATTGTTAACATTGGTAATGTTTGTTCTGGGGACTGCTCCCACCATGGGCCAAATGGTTGATTCATTATCTGTAACTAAATAGATGAACACTGACATGTCTTATGGCTTCTTATTTGAAGCAATAAGCTGATTGTTGCGATGGTCTTTATGGTTCTCTGGAGCTTAGCATTACTAGTTTCCATCCAAATTGTCATGTACAGATTTGAAAATCATTTTAACGTTCTGTATTTTTGATGCCATGTAACCGAAAAATGTTGATGATAATGATGGGGATTTTAGAATTTACATTTGCCTACTCTTTTTGATGTTTTTCGCATGTTTTCTTATAAACTTGTAATTGCACCTTGCAGCCAGGCCCAAAGGATACCCTGATCCAGTGTTTCATAACACGGAACCGCAACACACAGGCATATCATCTTTACCTCAGTTTAACTCAAGGCAAGTTAGTCTACTCCTCTGAATTTTATGGTTGACTGTATTTTAATCAGCAAATATTTGAATGAAGAACTGTTTTTCTTTTCTGCATGCATAAATGTTTCATGTTCAACGAATTGTATGCTTCTTCTGCTCTAAAAAAGTTTAATTATTTTTTATTTGGATTGTTTTGCTGACAGCATTAAGTGACAACGGGAAGTTCCTTCTTGCTGCTCGCAAGTTTCGAAGGCCCACATGCACAGACTATGTCATCTCTATAAACGCAGATGACATGTCAAAGGGAAGTGGAACATGCATTGGGAAATTGAGGTAAGATCAACCATCATACGATGTCAATAGTTGATGCTGTTTGTGCTGGACTGAATTTTGACTCTTTTCTCTTGATAGGTCAAACTTTCTAGGTACCAAGTTTACCGTCTATGATTCCCAGCCACCTCATGGTGGAGCCGCAATCTCCAGAAGTCGTTCCACAAGGCTAGTGGGTTTGAAACAAGTCTCTCCTAAGGTGCCTGCTGGCAACTACCCAGTAGCACACATTCAATATGAGTTGAATGTTTTGGGTTCTCGGTAAGCGATAATCATCTGAACTACTTATAAAGCTTTCCAACGCAAAGATCCGTTTGCCATTTCTGCATATTTCTTTTTGTTTTTGGATGATCACTACGATGCTGCTGTGTGCACCTTCATCAACTAAATCTGCAGTTGATATTTTCTTGAGAAAGCAGGGGTCCGAGGAGAATGCAATGTGTCTTGGATGCAATCCCTGGTTATGCAGATGGAGCAGGAGTAGCTCCAGAACAGACTGAATTACCTAGTAGCAGTCAAGATTCATTTCCTTCACTCCCATTCTTCCGTTCAAAATCAACCCGCACAGAGAGTTTCCGTTTTAGATCTTTATCCACACGCAAGGAAGGAACTCTAGTACTAAGAAACAAGGCTCCAAGGTGGCATGAGCAGCTCCAGTGTTGGTGTCTTAACTTCCGTGGACGAGTTACAGTTGCTTCAGTTAAGAATTTTCAGCTTGTAGCTTCGCCTGAAGGTGAACCTGCTGGTCCAGAACATGAGAAGGTCCTCCTACAGTTCGGGAAAGTAGGAAAGGATTTGTTTACTATGGATTTTCAACATCCAATCTCAGCGTTCCAGGCTTTTGCTATCTGCCTCAGCAGCTTCGACACCAAAATTGCTTGTGAATAACAAAAAGCAGGTATCCCGTCGCGTTCCATTTATCCGAAATTTGGATTTTCTACTCCCATAACTAATACTTACAAGTTATAATAATTGAAAACAATGAATTGTTTGTTGTCTTGCATTTGTAGTGTTTTTTTGTTGTTTACAATTTTCTCTTTTGCATCTTTTGGTAGGAAATATTTGGACTAGACTACATCAAGGGCAAGTGATAAATTTCTGCATCATGGGGGTTCAGAAGCTCAACATTGTTTTTGATAAATGTAGTGAAGAAATTACTTCAATGCACCATCCTGCTCAGGTTAGTGATGTATTAAGGTGAACAGAGACAAATATGTTAACAATTTTTTTATGGCCACCCCCAAAGTGTTCGGCTGCCTTCTGATTTCACCCAATTATTATCATCTTGCGTGACCACAAACAACATTATTGGTTATGTGCCTCCAATCAAAATATCCTTTTGCTCTATCAGGAACAAAAAAAAAAAGAAAAATTCTGCTGCGAAACGGTAAGGATCAAACAAGCAATAATATCCTGCTATACCCTTTCAGTTTGTTATCGCATACAAAACCGAACCATGGCCATATACGACTATGAGAAATATATGAAAACTAATTTATGGACATTTTTGGTGGCGTAGTGTTAGAGCCAATAGCAGTACAAAACTACAAACAATAGTCGATTCATTGGCGAGTCAGTACTTACGAACAGTGGGTGTGACTTCTCTTAGTAAACTAGACTGCTGATGGCTGAGGCTCCATCCACAATGAAATTAGGCTACAAGCATGTCTAGCCTACTGATGTCAAGGTAGATATTAACTTGCCATTTTCAGTGTCCTTTGTTAGTTGGATTGTGCCTGAAGCCAAGGTAGATATTGCCACTTAGCATAAGCTTCAACCTCGGTTCGTAGTTGAATTGGGAAGGAAAGCAAGCATACTTCGAATCTATTTAGCAAGCACACTTCGAACCTATTTACCAACAACCTTCATAATAGCAATTATAGTAGCTGCCGAGTAATTAGGAAAACAAGAATTCTAGCCTAACCGCCCGTACAAACGACTCCAAAACAGTATTTAGCTCCGTCGGATTCGAGATGTTATTGTAACTTGGTCTAAATATGTGATACAGTGGTTAAATCAATTTCACTGAGACAATAAATAGTAGTATATTAGTATCACAGATTCGCAATAGCACAACAGGTATGTATTCAAGTTTGTGCAACATGAAGCCCATACAAAGAAAGAAGAAGAGCATCGTTAAAATATGTCGACGGAAACTTAACGTAATATTACAATTGATTGCCACATACTGCAACGAAACCGCAAACCTATACCAATTCTTAAATCAAATTAACTACAGACATCTCTTGTGGAGCCTAGAAGCAGCTAGAGCTAATAGCAAGACAAACATAAGTGCTGCAACCAAGGACAAAATGATGGATGCTGCTGCATGGCGACAGTAACTATCAAATACATTGCACACTTTTTTCCACTGCGTATGTGTGTTTCCATGGTAACCTAAAACACCAACGGCAGCAGCAGCTCCATTTGCGGCGAAAAGAAGCGATAAAATTATTAAGTCAAGGATAATGACTGCTAGATCCAACCCCTTTGATCCGAATCGGTTTCCAATTGCTAAGACTAGAGAGAGAGCTGAGTAAACACAAGCTGCGATGTTTATCACCATGAAAAATCTGTTTATGAGAAAAGAAAACAGAAACACTAGTCAGATAATAAACAGTAATATATATTTTTTATATTAATTTAGATATATGGCTAGTAAGACTACTGTACAAACCGAGATTGATTAGTGAGAGAAATAAAGGACTGTTGAAGAACTTACATGAAAGCAGACATGTATTGCCACTTAGCATGAGCTTCAACGTTGATTGGCTGTAGATTAGGAAGAAGAGTAACAGGAACAGTCTTGGTTTGCTTACCAACAGCCATCACTATAACAGCTACCAAAGTAGCAGCAAAGGCTAGAAACCTAAGAATGTAATCAGAAGTTGCAACACTCCTTTTGTTAGCCCTATTGCTTCCGTTTGGTGTTGGTGTTCCATCTATGGGATTCTTGTATCCACTCTCAGCCATTTCTAAACTGTTAGAGCGAGAAAGAAAAGGTATGGATATCTTGAAATGTACTGTTAAAAGAGAGAATGAGAGAACGCTGGTGAGGAGAGATGGTTTTTAAATAGAATAGAGAAGAGGGTCAATGTTAGGTTAGGTGTGAAAATGAAGGAGGAATGGAAGCCTTTAGACAAGTAATAACGAAGGAAGTTTTATGAGGCTTGTTGGACTGATCTGCTTTATAGGTTAGGTAAGTAGGGCTTCCATTGAATAATCTCTGGATGTGAATGCTGCTGCCCTGCCTGCTGCTACGGGAAAAGCCCTATAAAAAATCAAATTTAATTAGAAAGAGCTCGTTGTAGTTGCATATGGGGATTAGAATTGATTACGTAGCTGTGTTATCCATGCAAATGGGTTGTCAAAGTTAAGTCGTGTCACAGAATCTTGATCTCCATTGAGTTGGATTTGGACTTTGAATTGAATGTTGGCTCCCTAAGATATGTTGATTCAGATTCACACGTTAATGTCTTGAAAGCATGCAGTTGAATTCATTACACGTTATGGCCTTATGGGTATATATCTGACGTAATATGTTGGCTTCTAATAATTAATGAAGCTGACTCGAGCATATTTAAAGTTATCCTTTTATCACCGAAATGAGCAGTAATAATCATCAATCTAATCATGCACCCGTATACATCTCTTATGTCTGCATCACTAGTTGTTCTAACCTGACACGGTTTATCCACATGACCTTGGAGCCAGCTTTGGATTGTGCCATTCGAATGGTTAGGATCATCAGCATAATTCTGACATCTCTCTTTACATTTATGTGTACCTTATACTTATTAGGTATTGTTACATGCAAGGAATTCAACAGAATCGATTAATACAAATGTCGCACACACACATCTATATTGCAAGACAAGAACCTCACTGAAGAAATAAAGAGATCAGTGAGGATGTGGGAATGTGCAGTAATTCTATTTAGTTATTACTACTTATCCGAGATCGCCATCATGGTTCCCCGAAGATAAGAATTGTGTTACTTGTTTGACCACGTCCTTCTGAGAATTTCTAAGATTTCCATTTTTGGTTGTTCCCACGTGAACAGCCGGCGTATGATTCAATTTTGGCTCCATCCTCGCGCTTGAGACGGAAGATAAAGTCAACACCACTGTTTCCAGTTTTGCGAAAAAACAAAAGAACATAAGATTGTGATTCACACATATTTGGTGGAACCTCGTGAGGATCGGGAGATTTTTGAGTTAACTCAGTTGAAAATCAGTTTTTCATTTTATTTTTTTTGATCTTTTACTTAATTCTTTATGATTTAATCTTCTGCTTTCGTAATTTTCTTAGTTCAAGAATCTCTGGTATGCATTTTTAGGATTGTTCTTCATCATTGGATATTGTGGAATCATCCCATGATTTTTCCTCTTATTTTTACTCCCGTAGTTTTTCTTTTTATTATCTTTACATAAAAACCTTTGGATATTGTGGAATCATCCACTGGATTCTTTTTATTTTCTTTCATATCGCTTTATTCCTTTACTGATTATGAAGAGATAACTCTATGTTTTGCGCAGGTTCCCCCATCATAATCATTTGTAGGTATCCAGTGGTGGAGTTTCAGAAATGACAATTTCTGGATCAAACGCAGTAGTGTGGAAAGCATTGGTGCCAATCATTCTCATCGTGATGATTCATATCAGTAGATTAGAAGTACCTCAAGTTTGTCCCAAAACAAACAGATCAACAACATCTTATACCCATCCTACCTTAAGAAGATTCAAACCCTGGAATCACCAAGCTGGTGCAGGTAATCAACTCAGTCAACACCGATTCACAGAAATTCAAAAAATTCAATTCCCTCCTTCAATCAAGCAGTCAAATTACCGGAACTCACTTTGTGGTAATTTCTGTTAAATAAATCTCGGCAATCTCTCCAAAAAAAAATGCAACATAAGATAGCCAGGATGTATATGAAAGATATTATCCTTATTAGAGGAAAACTTAGTCAAGTCATAAATGCAGATAATTATCTTAACAAAGTTAGCTACAAAAATTATCCCTTCACCAATGACTTGTTAATCTTCAATTGTATTCTCCATTATCCACGGGATACGAGTTATAGTGCTTTCATCCCTCAGAAGTATATTTATACTCTTCCTCAGAGAGAACGTAATATCAAAAATCTTCTTATACAATTTCTGAGAAATACCTATAGAATATACTCAAGAAACCCTGCAATGGCAACAAGCCCAAACAGCCGTGCAAATCGTATCAACCTGCTTTCACGACAACTGAGGAATGCAGCTTTGGAGGTACCAGCTGAAAGGAGGAGAGCAGTTGGATCTACACAAGTCACTGAAGCTGCTGAGGAATGGTCCACTGCCATCCTAGGAAAACTGGTGCATAAAGAAAAAATACCTATGAGAACCATCAAGGAGGGTATAAACTCACTTTGGAGACAGTACAGAAACAAGGAAATCAGAGTCATGGGTCATAATCTTATGTTGGTAAGGTTAAACAATGAAGAAGAACAAGATGCAGTTATTCAAAATGGTCCTTGGATCGTGGGAGAAGCACTTTTTGCAGTTAAGAAATTTTTAGTTGGCACTTCTGCAAGAGATTATGAGTTCACACACCAAATCTTCACAGTACAATTCAAATACCTCAAACTGGAACATCTCAATCAGATTGTCATAGATGAAGCAATAGGTTTTATGGGAACAAAAATCTCAACTACACCTGAAAACTACAGACCAAGATATGGTAATACTGTGAAGGCTAGGATAAAAATCGACCTAAAAAATCCATTACATCGTGGAGGATGGTGGAAGACTGCAAATGGAGGAGAAGAATGGATTAGATATCATTGGGATCTTCAACCAAAAAAGATCTGTGACAAATGTTTTGTCATTGATCATCAAGACAATTCATGTTTGAACACTTCCTGGCTCTTCTATCTTGATACCCTTACTTCAGCTGAAAATGAGGAAATCTTACAAAATGAAGTTGTTGTCTCTGAAAGTGTCGACGAAAGAGGTACGTCAAATCCCATGGAAGAGCTGATGAATGAGAATGCAGCAACTAAAGAGCAAAGACAGAAAAAAAGAATGAGAAACTCTATTCTCAACCAAGAACCCTCAATGAATCCGCACAACATCCATGCTCTACCACCTAATACTGCTGCTATTAGGACATCTACTGATATGAATGCATCTGGAGAAATGATATACAATGATCCAGGAACTATGCATGTTGAACCTACAAATGGACATGATGGCACTGCGCAGGTACTCTCTTCTTGCCTCTCTTTGAATTACTGTCATTATAGTGGTATTTTTTGCAGTTATTATCTCAAAACTCATATAGGTCATACTTTCAAAAATTTAGTGAACAAAAACTTTGCATTTAGGCACCATATAAATAGTATAATCATGAAAATCATTGCTTGGAATTGTAACGGTTTTGCTAAAAAAAATGCTAGAAACTACATGTTTGACCTCAATAAAATGTTAAATCCTGATATAGTGTTCCTTCAAGAAACAAAAATTAACTCTGATAAGATCCTCAGACATGTTAGAACACTGAACTTCCCAAATCAGTTTTTTGTACCTTCTATAGGAAGAAGTAGAGGATTATGCCTCTTGTGGAAAGATGGCTTTAATCTGGACATAATTTATAGTGATAATAACATGATTCATTGTTTAATCCAAAATGACCCTGCTAAACCTAAATGGATCCTATCCTGCGTTTATGGCTCACCGTACCCACAAGAAAGAAAGCATCAATAGACTCTTCTGAGAGGTATTAGCTCCCAGTTTGATATTTCCACACCTTGGATTATGCTTGGTGATTTAAATGTTACTCTTCATGAGGATGAGAGATATAATAGTGTTGGTTCTAGCTCTTTCTCCTCTACAGCTAGTCAGATGATTCAAGAAATGCGATTAAGTGATTTGGTTTATCATGGAAATCCCTTCACTTGGACAAGTAACTCACATGGCACTGGTAAAATACGTTCTAGATTAGACAGAGCCTTAATGAAATCTGGTTGGTTACTGCACTTTCCTGATTCTTGTCTTAAGCATTTACCTTTTTTAGCATCTGATCATTGTCCTGTCCTATTAGATCTCTTTCATAATAATGTTCACAGTGTTAAAAACTGGAAATTCTTTGAACGCTGGTTAAGAGACAAAACATGTAAAGACCAAATCAAAAATGCATGGGCTAAACAATTCAGAGGCTCCCCTGGTTTTATCTTGGATAATAAGCTCTCAGAAACAAGAAGATATCTCTCAAGATGGAATAGAAGTACTTTTGGCAACATACAAGAAAACCTCAAGTCTCTCCAAAAACAACTAAGTGCTCTTCAACAACCACCCACTGGTGGCAATGATAACACAAAATTGGTTCAACAAGTAGAATAAGAAATTGAAGAGTGGCAAACTAGAGAAGAAATCTTTTACAGACAAAAGTCAAGAGAGTTTTTCTTCCATGAAGTAGACCAGAACACCAAGCACTTTCATCTTCAGGCCAACAAAAGAAGGGCAAGAAACAAAATCGAATCTCTCAAGGGACAAAATGGAAATTGTTACATCGACAAGGATCAACTTGAAGCTCTCTTAACTGATCATTTTAAGGGTATTATGACTACTTCAAACCCTATAGATGATGAAGCTTTACTGAATCTGCTGCCACCTTGTATAACTGAAGAAGAAAACATCATGCTTACTAATATCCCAGATGAAATAGAGATATACAACACCCTCAAGCAAATGCAGCCGTGGAAAGCCCCGGGGCAGGACGGATTTCCACCAGGTTTCTTTCAATCTAACCGGGCATTGTTAAAGACGATGTCATTAGCATGGTGCAGTCTTTCTTCCGTACAGGAAAATTGTTGAAGAAGATAAATAAGACAAACCTTTGTCTTATCCCCAAATGCAAGCTTCCACAAACCGCAGGAGATTACAGACCGATTGCGTTGTGCAATTCAACATCCAAACTGATAACGACGATTATGGCAAATAGGCTGAAACAACAACTGGAGAAGATTATATCACCTATGCAAGCTGCATATGTACCTGGCATACAGATAGGCGATAATATAACCCTTGCTCAAGAACTGATCCATTGTATGAAGAGAACGAAATAAAAAAAGCACTACATGGCCCTCAAACTAGATATGTCAAAGGCATTCGATCGAGTTGAGTGGTGTTTTCTGAATAAGGTTATGCAACGTCTTGGCTTCAACAACAAATGGTGTGAATTAATTCAAGAATGAGTGAGTACCACTGAAATACCCATACTCTTAAATGGAGCTCCATGCCATCCTTACAAACCCACACGGGGAATACGACAAGGAGATACAAACCCACACGGGGAATACGGCAAGGAGATCCAATCTCACCATATCTGTTTCTGTTAACAATGGAGGTATTCACTAGGACACTAGCTAAAGCAGAAATGGATGGAAAGATTCAAGGAATAAAAATATCAAGAAGAGATCCACAATTCAGTCACCTTCTCTTTGAAGAAGACTGTTTGGTTTTTTCTAAAGCTGATATCCAGAATGTAACGAACTTACTTCAAGTCATCAAGTCTTTCAGTGATGTATCAGGTCAGCAAATCAATCTTCAAAAATCAGCTGTCTTTTTCTCCAAACACATGCACCCAAGGCTCTGCAAAATTCTATTAAGAAGCTTAAAGATGAAGAAGATGGAGTTAGATGAGAAATATTTGGGTATCCCACTTTTTCTAAACAGAAGAAAAACAACAACTTTCTCATCACTGGTGGATAATACAAAAAATCGATTAACAAGGTGGAGAGGAAGTACTTGTGAAACATTTTCTCAATACACTTCCTTCACATCATATGGGAATCTTTAAAATCCCAGAAGCCACAATGAAGGAGCTAGACAAAGTACATAGAAACTTTTGGTGGGGAAAAGACACTTCAGGTGGTCTATATCTCACAGGTTGTCCAGCTATTGGAAAACAGAAAATAGATGGAGGATTGGGTTTCAGAGACTTGAGAATATTCAACCAAGCTTTACTCGCCAAAGCTGCATGGAGACTGATTCAAAATGAAGACAAAATGTGGGCAAAAGCATTGAAATAAAGATACTTTCCTAATACTTCAGGTCTACATGCTAGAAAGAAGAAAAATTCGACTTGGGCTTGGCAGAGTTTACAAAGCAGCATGCATTTCATCAAGAACTACAACTTTTGGATAATTGGAGATGGTACGCTGATATCAACATGGCAGGATAATTGGATTCAGGGAAGACAAACTCCACCAGTACCAATTGTGGAGTTGGATATTGCAAATGACTTCAGTCGAGTTGCTGATCTTATAGACCAAGACACAAAGTCATGGAAGACATCAACAGTGCAACAAATTTTCAGTCGAGATGATGCAGACAAGATCTTACAAACCAGAATTCCACGAGAAGGAGCAGACAAACTAATATCGACTCTGACGAGAAATTGGACTTTTACAGTAAAATCTGCATACAACAAGTTAGTGGAACTCAAAAATGGAAGAAATTAAACAGATGAAGAAACAACTAGATTCTGGAAACAGCTGTGGAAGTTACCTACTCTACCAAGAGTAAAACACTTCTTATGGAAGTGTCTCTTAGATATTGTCCCTTCTAATGACAGAATGGCGAGGCAGATGAATCATACAGGGGAGCAGTGCTCAATATGCAAACAAGGTGTTGAAACAACAAGGCATATATTTTGGGAATGCTCCTTTGCTAGAGAAATCTGGTTCATAGTACCAAGAGCTAGGAGAAACATGTCTGATGCTAATACAAATATTCAAGACTGGATAAAGAGTTGGTTATCGAATGATTTAACAAATCTGATAGAGGATTGGGTGACAAAAATGGCTAACACTCTATGGGAAATCTGTAAAGCAAGGTGCAGAAGTGTGTTCGATAATATTAAACCAAATACGGTGGAAGTCATCAGAAGCATTCAACTCCTTAATGATTCTATAGGAAAACAGATGATACAAGTACATAGGAATCCTGTAAACACTATACAGCTCACACAACCTCATTGGATACCACCTAATAATCCTTACCACTCATTCTGTTGTGATGCATCTTTTAAGATTGTGAACTCTATAAACTATGCAGGCTGGGGACTAATCCATCGTGATTTTAAGGAAACTTCATCCACGCAAGGTGCGAGCATGCCAATGGTGTCTTAAGTGCCGAAGCAACAGAATGCAGGGGATTAATGTATGCAATAAAGACAACAGAAGAGCTGGATATACAATTTGCCTATTTCGAGATGGATGCACAACTGGTTATCAAAGATATTAATGAAGATGCTCAATCAGTCGCCTGGGAGAATCACTCTATCATTCTAGACATAAAATACATGTTGTCAAAGCACCCAGATTGGATCTGCAAATGTATCAATAGGAAGGTGAATACACCTGCTGATAAATTAGAAAAACACGCTAGAGTCCATGTAGTTTCTCAAGTTTGGTCTGGATATCCTCCAAGTTTTATTGCAGGCGCAATATTGGAGGATATGAACAATGTAGATCCTTCAAGTTTTTAAGTTAATAATAATCCCCTCTTTGCATTAAAAAAAAAAGATTGTGATTCACACTACAAACAGGATCAAGATCAACCTTTTCAATTTTTAGGGACTTGTAGTTGAGCTTGTTCAAGTAAACTAGAGTTATGTGCGTGATTCGCACCGAGCATAGTTTCCCTATCTTTTGGAATGTTATTCTTCAAAATTGATAGTTGTCGGGTTTTTTTTTTTTCCTTTTTTTTGTTATGCGCTCAACCAAGCTTTTCTAATTTCATAATGAGGAATTCCACAATTTTACCAAGCTTCTGTGTCCATCTCTGAATATCACCTTAATATAAAACAACTTCGCATAATATAATTTGTCGGAAACAATAGAGTGAGTTTCTGAGAGATTGTTTCAAGAACAATATCATCCCGGATAAATAAGAAGTATATTTAAATTAAAAATAATAATATAATGTTGATGAAAATGGATAATTACATGTATTTTTTTTTGTGAATAAGGCATTGCATTAAAAGAAACTAAAACTCTGAAGGAGTCCGAATTACATCCGAAATAGAGCCATCTAATATGGAGATCTGTGAGGGGACTCTCCTAATATTAGATTTTTCTACTGCAAGTTTGAGATGAATACAAGAAGGTGGGATAAGTTCCCAATCCTTAACTGAAATAGAAGTTTTTTCTAGTTTGGCAAGTGAGTCTGCCAATGCATTTCCTAATCTAAAGATGAAAAAAAGGCAAGAAAGTTTGGACAGTCCTTTCCAACCTTAGACGCTTCCTCCAAAAGAGATTTACTCCTCCGAGATACATATGAATTCCTTCCATTCATGAAATTGAATAAGCTTTCGCAATCACCCTCTATACTGAAGTTGGTGATACCTCTCTCCTTCGCCCAGATAGCTGCCTGGAGCACTCTTATTGCTTCTGCTTCTTGCGGGTTTGGACTGATTGAGGGTCCTGCTCTTCAACTTTCAGAATTCCCTGCATCATTTCTCAAGATTAAATCAAAACTTGTAGGTGTAATAGCAGAGTCCCATGCTGCATCCACATTAATTTTGAGAGTATGTCTCATTGGTGCTGTCCAAGTTGGTTTAGGATTCTAAGTTACTTTATGTGTTTCCAACTTTTTTTACTTTCTTAGTTGCACATACCTTTTTGTTATACTAAGTCCTTTTTTTAAAGAAAATATTGATGAGAATAAATTGAATGTACAGTAATACGCATATATCAACAACATTAGCATGGGTTGTCAAAAAGAAGAAGAAGTTGGAGTCGGTAAATAATAACATTTAGACATTGTATTACATGCATGTTCATCCATCAAGTGCATATGAAAACCATATGCTTTCATCTCATTATGGCATATAGAGCCTTATACCTTTTACATCTAGGATCAAGGAACTGCAACTCTATCTACAAATCCATAAATACACAATATTTTTACTCACTAAGAAATTGGCATAGCAAAACGAAATTGAGAAAAGAATTCTTACTCGAAGTCCACTACATGAATTCAATTAACCAATAATATATTAAATTATGTATTAATTGTCATCTTATTATAGCTTCATTGCATCCTTATATCATGGGGTTTCCCAAAAGAGTAAAAAAAAAACAAGCTCACATAAGTAGGCTGCATGAACGAAGCAAAGAATAAGCTGATTTCAGTTTGATTTCAGAAGACATATAATGTCCCTTCACCCTCGGTTCTCTGCAAGAAGCGTATCTATAGCTTCAAGGTTATCGGATTGTCCTCTTCAGGTGACTGTTTGAAAACATGCTTAAAATGAGGCGTGGATGATATCTCCATAACAATAAATCTAATTCCTTTACTGATTATCTTTTCCACTTCAACGCGATCACCCTTCAGATCAATTTCCAAGGTTTTCATAACATTTGCCACAATTCCAGCAACCTAACCAACTTTTTTCCTCATGTGCAAGCATAATAAAAAAAAATGTGATTGCATGAATGAGATTGTATGGTGGCATGAAACAACATGATCATTCATTGCAATAATTGTTCAAGTTCTGTGTGGGCAGAAATCAGGTCGCTACGTGGAAGGATCATAGAGGTACGAACACGTGAGAGCCAAGTTTGTGGCAAACACTAAATACTTCCCCAGAAGCAATTTTCCCATGTTCGAGATATCTGCCAATTATATAAGATGAAGATACGTGGAAAGCACTAATGAAGATCAATGGCCAAGTTTGAAGTGAGTAGTTGGGCATTTAATGAGGAATCGGAATGGTCAATTCGTCAGATCACAGTCTGATTATACATGTAGCAAGGAATGTCAGACGAGATTAACTACGAGGACGACTACTAGCGAAGATGAACCCTATCACAAGCTTATCCCAAATAAAGGATCTCCCAGAAGGCACCAGCGAGCAAAGTGAGCTTGTAAAGCGAGTTTTGCCTATATAAGAGAATGTAAACAGTGTAAGAGAGGTTGAGTTTGTTAGGGTTCATAGCGTACTAAGAGAAAAACACTGAGAGTATCCTTATATCTCACTAGGCACTTGTAATATTCCTCATATCATAGTGAAATCACCATAGTGGATGTAGGCTTTAACATTGAATCACGTAAAACGCCCGTGTCTTGATATCTAGCTTACTTCACTCATGAATACTAACTCATCATCTTGAATATTTGATTGATACTGCTTATGTTTGTAGCTTAGGTTGTTCTTTGAGTGTATTGTGGGTTTTCCTGTAGCTACAAGTCCTATTATAGAAATATCAACGCATCAATTTTTGTACGTTTACTCTTGCATTTTAACCGTCATAATTTGAATCAGTACGAATTTTGTTTCAATTAGATATCAAAACCCACTCATTGATCATGTTTGTGGTTGTTTCTAATATACATCATCGTTATTATTCGTCCTTATGAACAACATGAAGATTAAGATCAAAAGATCTCGCATTACTTTTTTATTTTTTATGAATTACAATAATTTGATAGTGTACAATATCGGATCGATCCACCTACCATATGTAAACTTTTACGGCCATCTAAAGCTTGTCCCAATAAAAATTGAAGCTAAGCTTAACCGGCCACTTAAACCGTAACTAGTTGTATCTATAATTGTAATTTCTGTTAGAGCATTGCTCGGTCGAACTCACCAAGCATTGATATGTCAAGTTTGGTTGTCATATTTTAGTATCAAAACTCATCTAGAGTCGCTTGATTAAATACTAGAGTCAACTTCGTTTAGGTTAGACTAGAAAGTTTATGAATGTTGAGACATACAAGTATTACTCCGAAGACCTGAAGAATGAGATAAAGTAACTAACTAAATCATCCTTCCACTTGAGGTTAGTAATATTGACTTGAACTTGTTTCATTCCTAACGTATCTTTTAAGTCGTGCTATATGGAAAACATAACATGCGAAGCTGTATATACTGTATATATTGTATATAATACTCTAGTGATGTGAGATGATCATAATAGTATGGTCATATATAGTATTAAGGAATTAGACTATGAAGTATAACCCTTATCTTTCGAACTTCGTAGATATGACATCGACATAATCTTGTATATAGTTTTATGATTATGTGTATGGGTATATGTTGATACATGAAAATAACCAATCCTAAAATAAATAGACCCTTAACCTTTTAAGGGTCCCTTTTAGGATGTAAAGACTAGGGGACTAGGCCTAACCCACAAGGATGGGATAGTTCTAGTCCATCCAAGAGTACATTACATTAATTATGTTAGAGCATAGCTCGGTTGAACCCATCAAGCATTGGTAGTCAAGTTTGGTTGTCATATTTTAGTGAATCAAAACTCATTTAAAGAGTCGCTTGATTATTTCCTAGAGTCAACTTCGTATAGGTTAGCTAGAAAGTTACTAGGATATGAGACTTACAAGTATTACATGAAGACTTGAAGAATGTGAAAAAGTGAAGAGCTACAACGACGACATCATCCTTCCACTTGAGGTTAGTAATATTTGACTTGAACTGTTTCATTCCTAACGTATCTTTCAAGTCGTGCATATTGAAAACATAACTGCGAAGCTGTGAATGATTATACTCTAGTTAGACATAGTATTAAGGAATTACAATACGAAGTATAACGTATATATTTTGAACTTTGTATATAATCCATCGGCATAATCGTATGAATGCTATTGTGATTATGTGTATGGGTATGGGTGAATATTTCGTCCTAGGAAACAATGTTTTACATTCGTTTAAAGGGAGTAAATTCATAAACTTGTTTTGTGAATCGAAAGGGAAATCGCTAGGCTTATTGGTATTGTTATTCATTGCAAATCTTTAGATTACCAATATGTGTGTTTAGTATAACCGCTCATAACTTGTTTATGTATCTTGGTAAAACTATTCATAAGGCCTAACTTTGTATTGGTATGACTTTTATTAGTGAAACCGATCTTAAGTAATCACCTGAGATGGTATGATCGATATTTGTAATTGGTGTGACCATTCCTAGTCATTGGGTGACTGATCCTAGAACTTGGTTGGGACTAATCACAAGATGTGTAATCGATCCTTGTAGTAGGTTAACAAGTTTTAGTAATTGGTGTGACCGATCCTATAACTTGTGCAACCAAATACAAGTTTATACCATTTATATGTGGTAACCGATCCTAGTACCTAGTCAACAACTTTTGGTAACTAGTGTGACCGATCCTAGTACCCACATGGAGGTAGAACCGAAACTTGTTTTGATAGAACCGTTAAACCCATGAATGATGATTGAATGTTTTTGATCAATCACATAGTTCTTGGAAATCAGATGAACCAATTCTAAACTTGTTTGGAAGTGTGGCAAATCGGTTCCAAGATTATAAATATGAAAAAGGATTTACAAAGTAAAGATGTAGACATACTTTGAACATGTGCAGCAACTCTTATTTTTTATTGTTCGAAGATATTCCTTAATAGCTAAAGGAAAGAATCCTGGATCGAAATAAATTGAGAATCTTTTAATTAAGATTTTTAGTTTTATATGCTTTTAATTTCCAGCAATTTAAATGCATATCTTTAGAAAATAAAAATTGGTAATGTGCATTTACTAATTGGAGATTTTCTACTGAGATTTCGGTCATTATTTAGACAGAGCATTTCCAGGAATTATGAAAACCGAATTTGGAAATTTATTGCATATCTTGAGAATATTTTCGGTTTTGGAAATTCCTTGGTGTCCAAACTTCCTTGGTCTATAAATATTGAAGTTTTCATTTCAAGCAAACTAATCCTCAGAGCCAGCAAAACTACCTAGTTGTGTTGTTACTGGTGGAGTCGTCTATTCGGATAGGAAAGTACCCTAATTAGGCGAAATCTCTTACGACGGCTCGTTTTAAAGACTTCTTTGAGATTGGGAAGCTCTACGAGTACCGCTGGTGGGAAACTAGATAATTGCAGTTTATTACTAGTGTTCGATTGATTTGATTGACTAACAGTGGTTGAACTTTGATTGCACCTAGTTTGTTTATGCTTGAGAATCTTCTCTTCTGATATAAGATTCACTCAAACTGGATCGAAGTTCGACGGGGATCTTTAGAATGCTTATAGATCTAAAGACGTCTTGTGATAATCCGTTGTTAACAGACTCTGTTCTGTATGTGATTGATCACAAGAGATTCAAGTTGATTGTGTGCAGGTGTTTATTGAAGATCTAAGAAGATTTGAAGACGAATAAGATTTCTGATTTGGGTTCATAATCTTTGGTGTGCACAAAACTTGATAGGCTGGGGATCCAACTGTAATCGGTTTATCTTTGTGATAACCTTGATTGATTAGTTAAGTAGATCGACATCAACATATTGTCTTTGTGACTAAGAAGTATTGATTGCAAAATCCAGACAATTACTTTGGTAGTTGTTATTGAGATAGATCTAAGAAACTGTCAAAGGAGTTTATTGGGATAAACGGAAGAGCCTTTTGTCAAACTCATATCACTTGTTTGAAAAGAGTTGTTACCGAACGGATTTGTTGTTCTTTTACTGTTTGGAATACGAACCAAAGGAATTGTTCCAAGTGCATGACTTATTACAAGTTGGAGGTGCAGGGATACAGACGGAACTAGGTGAACTATAGGTTTAGTTGCTTTGTTTCAGCTATATGAAGTTGGTTTTTATTTTGTATAGCGGCTTAATCCTGAGAGTATTCAATTATGCACAAGGTACCAAGGTTTTTCTGCATTTGCGGTTTCCTCGTTAACAAAATCTTGATGTTTCTTTTGCTTTTCTATTTCCGCAATTATAATTGTTTTTATTATAATTAGAATTAAAATACACAAACGTTAATTCCTAATTACTTGATAGCAATCCTATTGTGTTTGGTTAAGTCTGAACCTATTATCAAGTAAACATACTTCGTTGTTGTATTGTCTCGATCTTGCATCCATAGTGAATCACACAAGTTATCTTGTTGTCGTATTGTCTCGATCTCGTATCCATAGACGATCACACTATTAAGATTGTGACACGTCATGTCTCATATCTGTACCAGCCCCCACTGTCCCTGCTGTAGCAAGGTCGGGGTTGGTCCTGATATGGGACATGACGTGTCACAATCTTAATGGTGAAGAGGGGAATGACTCTAGTATTGGAATTGATAATGGGGTGAAGATCAAAGGTCTGTATTGATTGTCCCAGATATGGCCCATGTTAGGTGTCTCAGTTGTAGAGTTTTTCATTAATAGATGTTGAATTCTGGGATCATCCTGAGGAGAGCAACTATCAAAGGTCTGGATTGATTGTCCCAAATCTGTCCCATGTTAGTTGTCCCAGTTGTAGGGTTTTCCATTAATAGATGCTGAATTCTGGGATCATCCTGAGGAGAGCAGCTATTAATGGAAACTGCCATTATTGCAGGATCAAAAAACTCAACTCTTCAAGGCTGACAACGTTTCCATTTGGCTGACCCAATACTGATTTCTTAACATTGAACTTTCACAAGAATTACCCCAACGTATGAATTGTACGAAAAGAATTTGAAAATGTACAAACCAGAAGCAGTGTCTAGAGTGAGTGTACAGCCTATCTTGACCAAGAAAATCTTGGAGGTGTCGCTCTGTTGGGAATAAAAAATCCAGGATGCGCAAATGTTGGAGCTTTTGAAACTGTTCGGAAGAATATCAGAGAACATTAGTAGTTATATTGTTTTCTTTAGCGGTTTTTTTGGCGGTCCGTGAATCATTTTTGAGGTTATTCAAGTCCGGAAAGTATAGATCCACCGAAGGAAAAGGACCGAGGTGGGCACCGTGTGGTAGGAGGGGTTGGACCCACTTCTGCCCACCCCCATCCCAATGCACAGAACTCTCCACTTTGTCTGTGCGATCCCTCTCGGTGCCCACCTCGGTGCTTGTTTTCGGTGTGTCTAGCAAAGAGTCGGACTTGAAAGACTGTAAGCGTTGAGGTCCTTAGATGAATATGACATGACTGGTTGCTTTAATCCATAGATGAGATGATAGATGAATATAATAATGACTTATCAAAAGACGTTTGTTTTTCCTTATTTTTGACTAATCTAGTCTTGATCCATGTTCTCTAACTATTTCTCCTTCTAGGAGAAGACTTCAGAAGAGTTGCAACACTCGTAACGAACCCACTAGTAAAAAATTTGGAGTGGAGATTTATTTTCTTGTATGTGTGTCCAGTGAAACATTGGGTTTGCACCTTTATTTCGCCACCAGACTTGAAACTGGGTTATTGTACACAGAATCTGAAACAACCTCATTTCTGGTGTAATAAACCTGTTTGGCGTTTTTACCTCTCTTTTAATGAGAAAAAAAATAATCTTCATTATCATGGGTGATTTTGCTTCACATTAATTTCGAGCACTCCCAAGAAATGTAGTTTCCCATTATTTATCATAATAAGCATGCGCCAATTTGCTCTTACAAATCTATAATACAAAACAGAAGGGGTTTTTGAGCTTTGGATGGTCGAATAACATTTTGAGAGACAAACGTTGTATCCGACCAACCCAATCTCATCAGCCAAAGACATTCGAGGGATGTAACATTTGTAAATTCCTTCCATTATGAATTTGAATTTATTGAGTCTGGCATGTATGATCGCATTCAAACCGTCGGAGTTTTGCTTCGCAGCAAGTATCTCAGCATCATTGTATTCGCCAATAATTTTTGGAACATTAACGTTACCTACTGCAACAACGGGAGCATCATAGCCATTAACAACATATACCCATGATTGAAAATCACGCGCTTGAAGAAAAGCTCGCATAACAATTTTCCACCATAAGTAATGAGAGCCATCGAAGACTGGAGGTACGTTAATAGAGATAGCACCTTTGTCCATAGAGTCAGATCGCTATAAACACAGACTGATAAGGTCTTTAAACGTGTTTGCCTGCTCTGATACCAATTGAAAAAGCGGGGGTCTAACAACCACACCCAATATTTTCGATTAGCAATCTGTATGGACTAACTCCAATATACTTTCTAGAGAATCAACTAGACATCCAGACTCAATCTAGAGAAAAGTATGTCGAGGAGTTAATATCTCTCTCTTGATTTGATTTTTACTCAAGCAAATAGAAATCTGCGAGTCTTTATCAAATACAAGGATAATAAACTTGGATGGTACCAAATACCAATATCCAAGGATCAATCAATTTCCAATCAACAACTAAAGATTGGATTTCACAATTAATCGATACAAACGCACAACCTGTGATATTTCAATTATATAACAAAATATAATGCGGAATAGAAATAACACAGACACCAGAAATTTTGTTAACGAGGAAACCGCAAATGCAGAAAACCCCCGGGACCTAGTCCAGATTGAACACCACACTGTATTAAGCCGCTACAGACACTAGCCTACTACAAACTAACTTCGGTCTGGACTGTAGTTGAACCCTAATCAATATCACACTGATTCAAGGTACAGTTGCGCTCCTTACATCTCTGATCCCAGCAGGATACTACGCACTTGATTCCCTTAGCTGATTTCACCCACAACCAAGAGTTTCTACGACCCAAAGTCGAAGACTTTAATAAAAAAATCTGTATCAACAGAAAAGTCTACGATAATAAATAAATCTGTCTCCCTCAGATAAACCTACAAGTTTTATTTCGTCTTTTGATAAAATCAAGGTGAACAGGAAAAAATCGATAACCCGGACTTATATTCCCGAAGAACAGCCTAGAGTTATCAATCACCTCATAATAATCTAAATCGTATGGTAGCGAAACTAGATATTGCGGAATCACAAACGATGAGACGAAGATGTTTGTGATTTCTTTTTATCTTGCCCAATCGTAGATATAATCTCAAGCCAATCTTACAACTGAACTCGTACGATAGAAAATGGCAAGATTAGATTGCTCAACTACAAGAGAGGTAGTTTCGTCTGGCTTCACAATCCCAATGAAGTCTTTAAGTCGTTAACCGACAGGGTCTCGAGAAGAAACCTACGGTTGAAGGAGAATCGACTCTAGCAAACCAACTAGTATCACACATGAGGTGTGGGGATTAGTTTTTCCAGTTGCTAGACGTCTTCCTTATATAGTTTTCAAATTAGGGTTTGCAATCCAAGTTACCTTGGTAACAAAGCATTCAATATTCACTGTTAGATGAAAAATCTGATTTATCCAAGCTAATATCTTTCAACCGTTCGAAACTTAGCTTGTCACACTCAAATGAAATTTATTCATTTAGGTTTGAGTAACCGTACCTAAACGTGTACACTTAGTTGGTTCACAAATAGTTAACCAATGGTTAGCCATATGAGCACTTTCATATTAACCGTACTCATCTTTCTCATAACTAGTTCAAATGACTCATAAGAACTAGTTCAAGAGTTGTTCAATTGCTTAGATCTTTATACATAGATACAATTGAAACAAAATCGGCTTGATTCACTTGAATCAATTCATGAACAGTATAGCCACGGTTTGCAAAGATTGCATTCCTTATTGATTTATTGTTTAAGTTCATGAAATTACCGATTTGAGAAATATAACCAGCTTAGGTACGCGTACGGGTACGTGTACCATAGCAACCGGACTTGAGTTTGAAAACTCAGCAGAAGTTTTCGGTTTGAAAAATTCCGTGGGTACGCGTACGGGTACACATACCTAGGTGACTTTTTTTTCAGTTTGCAAACTTCACAAACTACAACAGAAATTTTCGGTATGAAAACTTCCGCCAGTACGCGTACGGGTACACGTACCTAACCTATCTCCTTCACCAATACCGCATGTACACATATGCACGCACTTGGTTTCCGGCATATGGATTTATACACTAATGTGCGAACACACTATATATGCTTATATCCATAGTTGGTTACGTAATCTCAACTCTACATTTCAATCATTTAAACATTCTTCTATAATGTTATAATAGTCATTAGACATAAAGAATCGACTATCGTCGTCAAAGCAATTTTCAAGATTGAAACGTCATCATGACTTTCGTCACGGGAAAGATGAAAATGGTTAAAGCAAAAGCTTACCAACACATATTTCGAGAAAAGATAGATGAGTAAACTCGGCTCGAAATAGCAAATGTGTATGTATGAAAACTACCATACGTATACGACTTTTGTCTCAAGAGTAGGAGATAGAGTAGATAGACTTTTGAGTGACAGATGAGTTCAAGTCTCCACATACCTTTTGGTCGAATGAAGTTCCACTAGTTCCTTGAGTAGTTCTTCGTCTTCGTAAGATAATCGCCATGGAGTCTGGAGCTCAACTATTCCTAACTATCATAGACCAAGACTTAGTCATAAGTATACTAGAAATCAAGACATATAGTTTTGATCACTAACATTGACAAACATGCTTGAGATAGCAACACATGCGAGTTCGACCGAGCAATGCTCTAACAACCTCGGTCATACATTCCAAGACAAAACATATCTTTTGGTACATTAACAGATTCAGAGTCTCGAGATAGATATTACGAGTAATCATAGACGCGACAATGTATGTTTAAGTTCACACTACTCCGTATTGTCCTCCGTCACATATTTAGATCTACCATATATGGGACAAAACATATCTTTTGGTACATTCTCATATTTAAAGTCTGGAGATAGATCTGACGGGTAATCATATGCGCTTAAGACACATGGCTAGGTTCCCAGTTCTTGGTATTGACATTCAATATACATTATGATCTTCCAGATATTGGACAAAGCCCTAATCCTTTGGTATTGTACATTGCCATATTTATAGTCCATGATAGTTATTACGACTAATCATAAACACGACGAGGCATGTTCCGGTTCACACTGCTCGGATTGACCTCCATCATACATTCTGATATACTCTAATAGATACGAGACAAAACAGATCTTTTGGTACAACGTTAGATTTAGAATCTCGATGTAGATACAAATTAAAGGTGAAACCTAAATTATAATATAAATACAAACTTAAAGTTGAAACCCTAGACTTTCTTCATTTCCTTTTTTTTTCCATCTGTGTTACACACTAACTCTCTGATGTACAACAACACTGAACCTAGGTCTCCTAATCTGAACCCATGAATAATTCATAGAGAACCGATCGTCAGAAAATCTTGATCCATCTGTTACTCCAAATCACGAGATATGAAATCGCTCAGCTCTGTCAACAAATCACGAAAACTAACAACAACATTTCAATAACATCTTGGAAGGTGAGATTGTTAGTTTTTTTTATTGTAATTTTGTTTTTGTATTTTCATTCATTTCTGGTTAGTGGTTTTAGTTTTGTGATTGTTTTCAGTTTCTGGTGTAAGGTATTGCGTTCCAACTGGGTTTAATTTAT
This sequence comes from Papaver somniferum, assembly GCF_003573695.1. Classification (NCBI taxonomy): domain Eukaryota; kingdom Viridiplantae; phylum Streptophyta; class Magnoliopsida; order Ranunculales; family Papaveraceae; genus Papaver; species Papaver somniferum. The sequence goes on from NC_039367.1 coordinate 117,104,785, forward strand.
GATATTAATCCAATCTTCCTCAACAATAACTCCAATGGAAAAAATCAATGACTTTGAAAGGTAATAAGTATGGAACTTTTGTAGTATCAGTTTTAATCTTACTCATTTTTGGTATGCGTCATTATTTTAGATGATTCTTTTAATTTATTATGTTGCTGTGAAAATAATCAGTATGGAACTTTTGTAGTATCAGTTTTATTCTGATATGGTTTGTCTAAATCTCAAAAAATGGTTTACTCGATCTCTTCATTTTATTTTTTTGTTATTAGGATCTAAGATAATACCACGGCTTGAAAACAATACCATTCTATTGCGGCAGTAGGAAGAACATGTGACCTATTGCGGAACAGGAGCAACACTTAAAATAGGATATGAAAGTCATTATAGCTTTTGTTGGGGTTTAAATGGACTATATCTGAGTCCGATGACTCAAAATGCTATTATATTAAGAGCTTCTACAATGGTCATTGTCTGTGTTTGCTATGTGGCAACACAAATAAAACATTCATAATCTATTTTTCCTTAAAATTAGGGAGAGAAAAAAGATCAATCTCCAACAGTATTGCATGTAACCTCCTATTTTAATTAGTATAAATTTTATTTTCCATAATTAAGATTTTATTAGAGCTAAAAATGGTTAGTGAATATATTAAAGTCAATTCAATTAAGTAAAAGCTGACTAGGATGGTAGACAATGTCAAGGGAAATGTCTAAAACTAGGCATTCACCTTGAAAATGTCTACCTAAAGTTATCTATATATTGGTTTAAGACATCGGGGTTGGAGAATGATTTTAGAGAAAATGGATGTGTATCCTAGGTGGATTTTGACATATATCTCCACACACATGCCATTGGAGAAGCTCTAAGTTGTGGTACAGTTTGTTTCACCAAATTCTATTGTGGTACCAAACGACATTGGCTCACTATCACGGCTTGGATATTTATGTTTGGAAGGCACAAGAAGGGAAAGATCAAAGTTATTGCATTAAGAAAAACTAAAGTTTTCTAAGTGATTAAACATCCTCATACTTTTTAAGAAGGTGATGACTGATTAATCTTTGATGAAGAAGATGACCGCTGAGTCAGACTTGAGTCAGTGATTCAGGTGTGATCGCTGTGGTACACAATACAAGTTGGGCCAACATAAACTACCACGACTTAAAAATAATAGCATTATAATAAATTTGACTAATAAATGGACCAATTAATCCTTAACAAAAATAAATATTACTTTCATATCCTAATGAAAGTGTCGCACATGTTCATATGTTCTTCCCTACTGCCTCCATTAGGGAAGAACATGTGAACACGTGCAACACTTAAATTAGACAGTAGCTTGTGAGAGAAGCACAAAGGTCGTGGGGCTTATAAAGCTTAAGTGTGTATCACAGAGGTCGCACATGTATCGCGATACAAGTGCGACATAAATTTATGATACAAAAGGTATTACTAAGAAAGATACTACCCAGCTTGGCCAATTTTCAAAGCTTGTGGTAGTTTATGCCCAATACCACGGCTTTGGAAAAAGTTACATACACTACCACAAGCTTTGAAAACTGCCCAAGCCGGGTAGTATCTTTCTTAGTAATACCTTTTGTATCCTAAATTTATGTCGCACTTGTATCGCGAAAATCAGGCCATATATATTTGAAAAGCAGGCCATAACTCAGTTCCAGTTTATTCACCTAATTATAGTTAGCTCAAATCTCTGATATACTCGATTTGATGATGGAATCAAGTAGTTATCTCAACGTCTTCGCGTATTAGATGTGATGAAAGGTTTTTAGGGTTAGTTTGTACACTTGATTTATGTTTATAGTTTCTTAGTCGAATTAAGTTTCTGTTTCAATTAGGTTTTAAGATTTGTTTCTTTTCGATTGAATGTATTAGGGTTTTATCGGTTCTTGTAAATCTTAGTTTTCAATTAGGGTTGTAACAATGAAGGTTGATGGAAGTAATTAGGATAACAGGAAGGTTCGGATGGTTTTTAAGTTAAAGAACAAGAAAGGAAAGATCGATGAAGAAGATGATTGATGAGTCAGACTCGAGTCAGTGATTCAGGAATGTCGAAATTGAATCACTACAATGTCGCACAGGTATCCAAAAACTACAATGTCGAAATTGAATCACTACAATGTCGTGACAGTAATTTCTTAGAATTCAGTCGTTTAATTTTCAAAATATAGTGAAGCCCTCCATTAATCTAGATTGAAAAGATTCAAGATATAAGATATAGATTTTTATAGATGTGCGTTTCTAGGATTCCAAAAGTTTGCCATGGGTGTTATACTCGGTATCCAAAAACTGGGAATTCCAAAAATGTTCTTTTTTGTTCTATGTTTATCTTTTCTTGCATTTTGGTTCATAAGTTTCCCATATATGCTTCTAAATATCAAATTCACGATCAACTGGGAATTCAACTTTGCACCTATCTTACATGTCTCTGAATCAATCCCCATTTTGTTTCAACATGAAGTCTAGAATCTATCTGTCTTTAGGTTGGCCACGACCAGCAACCTTATTTTCCTATATGGTAAATTTCTCTTATATTGTTTTGGGTTCTTGAGTTGTTTTCTTATTGTTGATTATCGATTCTTGGTTTTTGATTTATCTCACTGCGTTTTGATTTTGCAGGTGAGAGTTAGTTGTTGTGAACCAAATAGAAAGCATGGTTTTTTATGATAAGACTCGGCTTATGCATCCATTAACTAATATTACGCAATCTGATCTTTTCGTTGATAGATCCGGGTGAAAACTTATCTAGATTAAACCAAGAAATAATATGTAAGACACAAACCTAATTAAGTACGAGAACCTTGACTTCTTAAGTTTCATTAAGTCACTGCTTACGCGACAGTTATAACTGAACAAGTTGAAGCTTACTGGTGTAACATTAAGATGCTACTTTTGATGTTTCTTTTACTGTTGTTGTTTACTTTGAATTCGTGTTTCAAGCAATTAGAATTTATTATTTGGAGCTCTCTTATATGCAAAAACACAAAGACAATTGCTTTGAAGGCGATATGCAACGGCTAAATTGCTTCTTTTCAAAATTATGGGATATAGTCATAACCGTTTTTGGTATAAATTCTACAGCTATGCGTTACTTTTTCAAATGACGCCTCCTTATTAAGGACGCGACTAGTGGCCAACATGTATATTGGATGTCTGTATAAGTTATACTCATGTCTCCTTGTAGCATTCTATAATAAGAAAATCCTAAATGCTTGTAATTTCTTTGATAATATTTCATCAGTAATAGTGATGGATGATGTCATATGTTGCCGGAATTAACTACCGATATTCTACAACGCCTCCAAACTGGAGAAAGCGTTTTAGCAAGAAAATGTGTATGCAAAGAGTGGAATATTGTCCTTGCGGACAAAAGAATTGGACTTCCTTTTTGTGTCACACCAAGAATTGGGGGAAAAAAAGTTACGCGACTCTTCTTTAGAGAAAAAATTAACGAGTAAGATTTCAACACGATCGTAATAGCTAACAATAACCACGTCCCGGATGACGGAACCTATGAATAAATTAATTTACACCCAATAGTTGGATCTTGCAAGGTCTGGTATGTTTTTATGTTTCACACCATGGCATACAAGATCCTATTTATATTATGAATCCAACAACGGGCGAGCACCTCCATCTGCCACAACTGTGCATCCCAATTGCACGAGATCAAGTACGAACATATATCCACGATAAAACATAATTAGGGGTTTTGGCTACTGTCAACGTACCAATGAGTACAAGGTAGTTCTAATTCACATAGATGGTAAAGTTCAAATACACACTCTAGTAGGCGAAAGGGGGTGGAGGAACATCGGGGAGATTCCTTATACTTTTTGGGGTTCAGGTGTGTACACATATGGTTTTATTTTTCGGAAGGATCGTTTTCAGCAAGATATTGGCATAATATCTTTCAATTTGGACACTGAGACGTTCCATCCACATTCGCCATCCCCGCATCATATTCCTGGGAGTGAATTTTGGATAGATTCTTACCCATCACTTGGGATGGTCATGTTCGAAGATCGCATTTTATTTTACTACATACATGAGGGGGTTGATCAGCCCCGGATAGATTTCTTGGCTCCCAATTCCGAAGAAAATATTCATACATACCTGGCGGGGAATGGAATTGGAATCATAAGATGAGCATTTTCTTGGAAGAGCATGGGGATGAATGGCCGACTTATGACCCGATAGCCTTTGGAAATAACAACGACCTCCTATTGTGGAAGAATAGGCGTTTATTGCGTTACAATACACTTACCACAACTTGAACGGAAATTTGGGGGACAGTACCGTGGGAAGCATGGGTTGGAATTATTCCTCACATGACGAGCGTTGTCTCGTTGAAGAATTTTGGTGGACAATCAGAAACTTGTACTCATGATGTCCATGCCACTAACACATTTTCTACCTAGGTTATCTATGTAGTTTTTTCTTCATGTTGTTTTTGTTTTCCTAAGTTGTGTTTTTTGTTTTAATATAGATCGTCAGTTCGTTAGTTACGTATTCGTTGTATAACATTATATTTTCCAGATAACACTTTTTATGTAAACGTTTGTCATTTGTGCAATCCATGTGATTTCTGTTAGAATCAACTCAATCATATCATGTCCCCCTAATTCAATAAGAAACATGCAACTTAATCTATGAGCAAAATCTTTGTAGCATGCTTATCAACCAAATGTGAATGCAAGTTGCAACAAGTCAATAGGTTACAATACATGAATCATAAAATATCGGTTGAAGCCCATAACACGGAACGCCATTCTCTTTACGGAAAGTGTGTTCAAAGGGTGAAGAAATATTTCTCCAAGAGCGAACCTGTTGATCTCAGGCTAACCCCAAATCAACATTGTATTAGGTATCAATTAGTATGGATGAGAAAAAAAAAACACCAGCAGATCAATATTACAAAATAATAAATGAAACCCGTCATCATCCAACCCCCATCGTTCCAACATGCTGCACTACTACCAATAACATTGCCACCACTAGATTCAACGGCTACCAAGAAGAAAACCAGAGCCAGCGGAAGTCATTGAATCCTGTATACACCATGAGAAACAGGAACGAAAGGGCTTCATACCACAAGAAAAATAAACCTGCACGGAGATCCAACCATGACAAAAAAAATTTTGCGAAAGACGCCAAGAAAAAAAGGACCTTTTCGAGCAAGAAACTAAGCTCACAGAAGAAAGTTTGCTTCAAACTATATTTGTACAGCCATTGCCCACATAAACACCCAACCATTATATCTACCCTCCTGATTTTATTTGGGAGCATTGAACGAATTTTGTGACTTTACACTCCTAAACCTTAAAAAAAAAATTTTTTTGCAAACTTACAAAAGTTTGCTTCTAACATTTCCACCAAATCCATGGAATATAATCCTGCACCAAAAAAATTGGTGAAGTGGTATCATCAGCGTCACTGTTGTATATAAACTATAAAGGTTTTGCTATTCACTTCTACATGCACTTACCTCGATATTTGTATCGTTGTATGATTGAACAGCAAACCTTCTACGATAAGCCTTAATAATATCGCTGTCTTGCAATAGGTCTAGAGAAACTCCCTTTATCAAACACAGGATGAAGCACAATGCATACACTCCGCAATCACCGGAACTAAACCAATAAAAATAGAAGTGTCAATTTTAGATTACCAATTGCACCATCTAGGATGTTGAACGCCCATCTAACGAGATCTCAAAGAGAAAATTTTTGATGGGGGCGTTTTCTGAAGGGGGCATGGGGACAAATAATATGTTGACATGTGTCAACATATTAATGAATTTTGTTTCCAAAAATACCAGCACCAATTAAGAAAACAAATTTTCTCTCCAAAAATAACCTTCTTTTATATTTTTGGAAACAGAACTCATTAATATGAAGGACATGTGTCAACATATGATTTGTCCCCCATGCCCCCTTCAAAAACGCCCCCATCAAAAAATTTCTCGACCACAAAGAACTAACCTTGAGCTTTGTTTAGGTACCACTTGATCAAAGTCTGCGTAGTCGCAATTCCATTCTCCATTCTCTAGGATTGTCCTCAGAACATCGCAGATAGCGGTGACCACGGATGGGTTCCCTGCTGTCCTGGTGGATCTTTTACGCTTTTGATGATTGTATAGGGAATCGTAGATACAAATCTTCTGTGTCCTCAAGAGGATTCCAATTGCTACCTAATGATTGTCGTTCACCAGCACCAGAGCGTAAACCACATCAACCTCGGACCATGGTTTACCATCGATGTCGTATTTCCCCACCATGTGCAATTTTGTATAATATAATTGTTGTTTTTCTTTGGTCTTGGATCTCAGTGTTTGATCTCTAGCGTGCCGCTATTTTTCAGGATGATGTTTAATAGAACTTGAGAAACCGCACATTACAAACCATCGTTAACATGTACAAAATGCAAGTATGTTTATAGTGCAAATGTGATAAGTTTCATATTTCTCATATAATACTCATAGCGAAGTAACTACCAACTGTGGCCACCGAGTTTTCTTCGTGAATCCAGGGTATTTGCACATCGAGTGCAATACACAATTAACAATCTGCAAGAGGTCTCAAAATAGATAAGCTGACGAGTAAATTCATAAAATATCATGAACATAAACTATAATAAAACAATCTACTTATAGTGTCTGATAACCAGTCCGACTGTGGTTGTGATGTTCCTCCTAATTTCTTAGGACGTGGGTCGTTTGCCTTCTTGGTTTCCTTTGGATCCACATTTTTCCTGCGTATTTTAACGATCATGGGACAATGAATTTCGAGTTAAATACAGTAAATAAGCGATAGACACTTGCCTTGTCCATATGTAAATGTTCAGATTCCTATTACAGTTCTTTGAGATACCTAGATCCTCAATATTTTTCCCAGCATAGTTATTTTTAGATTTTTTTTGGTAAGTGAGGCTTGCATATAGTGATGAGATCCGAGGTCCCGCCTTTACGATTCTACGCCTCTTTAAGTTGGGTAGGTCAGGGGATTCAGATGTTTATACATCCGCACCCACTGGAGAATTAGATATTTCATCTCCTTTATAATCCTCCTCACTAGGCACATCAATGGTTTCGTCTTCATAGGCCATGGGAACACAACTTTAGTGTTTGGATAGAGACCTACATCGGTTTCTTCTTCTTCTTTTTCTTCCATCCCTTTACCATCATCATCTGGAGTACATACTTTCTTTATCGTCTCTTCTGATTTTAAAACTGCTTCAGTATTAATGACTGAGTCCATCTGTGTGGAAGACGCTTCTGCGTTACCCCGATCTCCGTCACACGATGTCTCCCCCGCTGGGGTGTTTTTATCCACATAACTAACGCTGGCTGGAGCCAACTTCTCTCGTAAGAAAATATCAATCATATTTGTTAGATGGGACTCCGTAAGAGTGTATAAAGTATCTGACCCATGTCCTACGCCAACCTCCCGCGTAAATTCCTTGGTCGTTCCTAACCAAGAGGATTCATATACCTTGCTAGATTCTTTTGGAACATCAGACAGTTCCACGGTATCCACCAACACCTCCTTATCATCTACTATGCCAAGAAATCTAAGGGAGTCACCATTGTACAACTCGTACTCATCAAAATCCACTATTATCCCTTGTCTCAAGGATACAAGTTCACTGTATCTCGGTTCTTTGGTGCAGGATACACGTTCCATGGCAGTGCACCACCGACCGCAAGTATGCTTGGACACAACCCGTATACATAAACCCCTAATTGCAGGAATACTTGCCAATGCCCAAGCCTGAAATAGCAGCAATAGTTAGAACTTGAACTGTACAAACTACAAATCGCCCAAGTATACAAGATGAATAAGACCATTTAAACAGAATATGCGAACTTGCTGTCAGAGCGTATGACAGTCCAGAAACCCTGTAATGAGCTATCAAGCCCAACCGACCACTTTTTTTTGGTTCTATGTCATTCTTGACAACACTGGATTTCTTAGTTTTCTTTCCATCCTTCACAACCAGAGCTGATCGAAAGCTGCGGATGGTTTTTCTAAGACTAACATGACCCCATGGGAACTTGTTGAAGTTATTCAAGCTGTCCACCAAATGGAAATATTCTCCCTTTACTACATCTCTCGTCGGGCAGCCCAAAAGCAAAACGTGCACAAAAAAGAGAAGCATAAACTTAGCGTTCTCATCGCCAGTGCAGGTGGTCAAATCTCCTTTCTCGAATCGCGTCCGGAGTTTGCTTACTGTTACCCTTTTTTCCCCAGGGAAATTAGTTTTCTTTCATCCCAAACCTCAATATATTCCCTCCAACCCCAATGTTCATACAAAATGGACCACCATCATCTTGTCTCACAATTTGCCGTGAGATTAGACAATGCAAAATTGTACTGCTGTTACGGGTTCCAGGCATATCCAGGAAGTGGCTAACTGTCGTTGATGCAAATACTGCGTAAGCCTTTTCGCTCAAACGACCGTTGATCGTGGATATAAGATGCATAACTGCGTGATTTGTTGCTTTCGGGTAGTTATCCCGATACTTATGTGGGTGAACAAAATTGTTATACACATGAGATGCTTCAAGTCAGTTTCTTCCAAGGATATGCAACAACTACAATATTTTGAAGGGAGGAGGATTCTTTGACATGGTTATTCTCAAACCATCTAACAATTTCAACACCAACGTAGTTATAAAACGCATATACTAATGAATCTAAAAGACTAAAACTAACTTTTGGTAATATGTTCATCTTACAATCATCTACATTACAATTAGAAATTACTGCATCTCCAAATGGAAAACCTCACCATCTACAAAATTTACCAAGGGGTAGATGGTGGTGTTATTAGGTAATTCATTGTCGGTTTCCTTTGGTAGTATCATAAAGCACTATAAGGAGAACATATACCAACTAACGGATCTTCTCTCTTGAAATCTTATCTTTAAACAATACTCTGCAAGAAAAGACTTTATGAGAACGAATGAAACAAACATACTATGGTTCGGTTCCTGATGTATTACATTCCGACGATTCAACAGATGCAAAAGACGTCTCTAAAGATTCTTTGGAATTGGCATCATCTTGGAGGTCAGTATCTACTGAACCTCCCGCTGTAGTAGCAGACATATTTCCTTAACACCATGGACAAACAATCAATTTACCATCACAACAATTCACTCTCTAAACGATATATAACAAATCAGATTCATAATATCAGTGCGTTTCGAGAAAGAAGAACTACACATACTTAAGTTTGCAAAGAATTCTACATCCACAGATTCTTAATCCCAAAGGTGTCAAAGGACTAAAAATCTGTATTTTAGATATATGGTTTTATAGGGTCAGTATCTGAAAGGAAAAACAGTTTTCTTTTTGAAGATGTTGAACTAAACCATGGTCTTGACAAATTAAATTCAGCGATAAAACCTTAATTACCTGTCCTAATTGTGTCTCCAATTGTAAACTAAACAAATAATTAAGTATAAGGACGATGCGTATGATTTTGCATATCACCAACATGACTATGTAGTAATTTATTATTTTCAGAATTGAAATAACTATTAGAAACCCGTGGAACCACTTTACTGAGTATCAATAAGTTTAATGAAGAAGATTTTACCAGTTATGAAGATTTTACCAGTGCCGAAAGCCCAAAACCCTGGACACAATAAAAGCAAAAGTTAGGAAAACACCCAAATTCATTGAAATCATTTGAGTTACTGTGAAGGTAAGGATTGAATTTAGCTCATGTTTAATGAATTTGATGGCGAAAGCACTAGTGTGGGTATATTTTGCACCAAACGAACAACGGTTTGAAGGCGACGAAGGGAGATACTCGTTGCATATCTCAAGAGAGAGAAATGGTATGGTTTCCGGAGTATACTTTTCCTATTTATATGGCCCATACAAACGCGACATCAGTGCGACTATTTTTGGGATACATCCGGAATTTTCTAATTAGATAGTATCCAGCTCGGGTATATTGGAAAGCTCGTGGTATGTTTGTGTAACTATTTGCAAGTCGTGGTATTGGACATAAATATACCATCAGATGTGCCTTTCAAACATAATTTAACCTCGTATTTATTTCTAATATGCATGGAGATTCTCTCAAGACTCCTCAAAAAGGCTACACAATACAATAAGTTATCAGGGATAAAAGTAAATAATAATGCGTACTATCTCCCACCTTTTCTTCACCGATGACTGTTTTCTGTTCACCAAAGCAGACCTAGGAAAAGCAAAAAATTTATTAGATATATTATCTAAGTTTGGGGAAATAACGGGGCAGATGGTAAACCTGCAGAAATCAAGTATCTATTTCAGCCCTAAAATCCATCTCAAACATGGAAAAATTATTGCAAAAATCCTCAAAGTGTCGTTGATGACTAAAAAGGACAGATACCTCGGAACACCTCTCTTTTTTGATAGAAACAAAAAAGAGAATTTCGAACCGCTTCTTCAAAGATATTATAATACCTTACAAGGCTAGAAAGCAAAGTTATTATCTCAAGCGGGAAGAACTGTTCTAATTCAATCAATTCTCGAAGCTTACCCGACATATCAGATGCAAATGTTAGCTCTTCCTAAAGAGACGTTAGATAAATTAGATAAAATTCAAAGGGATTCTTGGTGGAAAAGAGATAAGTCAAAAGGAAGAGGTGGCTATATAAAGGCGTGGTCGGGCATATGTAAACCAAAATCTCAGGGGGGGTTTGGGAATTAAAAATCCCCATAACTTCAACATAGCTCTTCTAACGAAGCTAGCAAGCAGAGTAATAACAGAAAAAAAATCAATTGTGGGTAAAACTGCTAGAAGCAAAATATCACAAAGGTTCAAACCCTTTCGAACCAACGAGAAACAATGAGCTCTCTTGTATTTGGACTAGCATCCAAAATGGTCTCAATATTATAAGAGGAAATTTTGTCTGGCAAGTGAAAAATGGAGCTAATACAAGGATTTGGGAAGACAATTGGATACCTAATACAGACAGAATAAATAAACCAAACGACAGAGTAGACCTATTGCCGCAAAAAGTACAAGAGCTATTAAGTATTGAAGGGTCATGGGACACTGGGAAACTAGATGAATTCTTCTCGCCAGAAATAAAGGAAATTTTTTTAGCTATTACTCTGAATATGGATAAAAGAGACAGAATCAGATGGAAACATCATAGATCTGGGAATTTCACGGCTAAAAACATTTATAACTACCTCATCGGTCAAAATTCAGATAATGAGGAGATTATTGATTTTCCTTGGAATAAATTGTGGAAGATGCAAGCAATCCCGCGGATTAGACTATTTATTTGGAAACTAGTTCAAAAAGCGCTTCCAACCACTAGAAGATTAGCAGCTCATAACTCTGAAATCTCAGATGAGTGCCCTTTATGTAATATCCAATCGACAGAAACAGAAGATCATCTATTCATAAAGTGCCACTTTGCTAGATCGATTTGGTTTGGTTGCTCTATGGATATCGTTAACTCGCAAATTTACGCAAACTCCATTAGCAAGTGGGTGGAAAGTTGGCTAACAGATCTAAGATTTTCGCAATATTGTGAGCAGATTGCAACAATCCTATGGTTTATTTGGAAATACAGATGTGAAGTGGTGTTTAGGAAAACGTTTCCAAATCCAACTTCTTTGATTCAACAAATCAAGAAGTTCATCCAATCCTCACCAGACAATACCTAGAAAAAAAGAAACTAAGATATTCAATAAAAGAGTTTGTCTAAACATTATTGGAATAGCTTAAACGCGGATTGGATAATATTCACAGATGCGTCTTTCAATAAAGAGAACTTATTCATGGGATATGCTTTCATCCTGTATTCGGTCGACCAAGAAGCTTTTATGCATTTACCCGCGGGTTCAGATTGGGCTTCTTCAACTATGCACGCAGAAGCAAAAGCTTTACTAAAAGCGGTATTTTGGCTAAAAGACAATCTTCTCTCTAGCGTTTTTATTGTTACAGATTGTAAAGTGCTAACGGACTCCATCAACAAAAAAGGATCAGATATTTCTTGGACAACAGAGAATACTATAGAAGAAAATTTATCTTATCTAAGAAATTTACCACAAGCTAAGGTAAGAATTATAAACAAAGTTCACAATGCAGCAACAAACTCGGTACCTAAAGAAACAAGGATCAGAAGACTACAACACACGTCCAGGCATTTGCAACAACAAGTGCAAAAAGAAAGCATTATTTCTAATGTTTTTGATAAAAATGAAATTGTAGACCTTTTGTATTATATTGCTTAGTTAATATAATTAATTTTCCTATCAAAAAAAAAATAGAATCCGATCAAATGGACTTCAATTCATCACTTTCTCATTTAAAAATGTCAAAAAATCTATTCTTTCACAGAGGAAATTGAAAGGGAAAAATGATTAAGCTGGAAAAGAACCTTCCATAGTTATCCTAAAATACTATCTGAAAAATTACAGCACAAACTGATATGAATTAGAAGAGAATAAAAGAAAAGAGTAGAATACTCGAAAATTCTACAACCAATTTGGACAACTGCGTGCAGTTTCGCTGATGTTGGTTACTAAATTATAAATCTGGAAGATGTAACACAATCAAGATGATTAAAGCTTCAAATTTTTTAGGGTGGCAGTAAGCAGAGGAAGCTTGTTGGAAGATCTCTTCTTGTAGTCTTTCTCCAAGGCTGTTGCAGCCAGAGATTGCAGCTCTGTCCCTTCTTTCTCTTCCTTGTTACGTCCTTTTGTCAGCTGCCCAATGGCAGAGCTACTCTGAAGAGCAGAACCAATACAACTAACATAAGCATGGGATAGGGTATCAATAGTCTATACACAACTTCAGGATAGAGAATGAGAAATCTCACCAAGCAGATACCATAAAGTGCTCTGATGTTCTTTCCTCCGGTCAAGTCTATGGTAGACGTATAGTATTTTTTAGCATTTTGAAGATTCTCTAGACCCCCAATTGTGTAAAGTACCTGATGAAAGCATAATAAAACAGCGGGTTAGTTGTTTGGCTCATAAAATAAAATGAGTAGTATTTTGAATAAATAAACATAAAAAATCGGTTGATTGCGAAGGAACTAAACTCACATCGGCATATGCTAGATGGTACAAAGGAACTGTGGGTTGACATAATATCAACTCCTCGTAACAGAAAGCTGCTTGCTTATACCTGATAGAGAACAAACATATGCTCTTAAGTCAGAAGTGAAGGACTATATAGCGTCTAAAGGGTAACAAATTTAGCCATGATTTTTATACTCATGAAATTTCACAGGTATCTCACATTTGTAGTGAAACATAGATTTCAGCAAGTTCTCTCCAGGCATCATGATCTGCCATAAATCTGAGACAGAAACCACTGATCTCAGTAATCCAACCAGGTTTCATATAGAACTAAAAGAGATTACATAAACTAAAAACTACGATACTCTATTGATTCACTTACATTTCCAGATACTTATTCAGTCGGGTGATAGCTTCTGAGATATTCCCTTGTGCTTTCGACATAGCAATTCTCCTCTTGTGAATCACCTACAAAGAGAGGAGTGAATAATAGAATATCAGTTAACAAGTTCTTGAAATTATATCAATGTATAAACAGCTTGTTCTAATGGCAAATATAATGATTTATCTAATAACAATATAATTCTACTTACTTGATCAAGCGGGTTATCCTCTAGAAGGCCTTCATAAATATTATCTGCATCTTCATATGAACCCTTTGCTTCTACCAACATACCTTCTAGCCTGCCTGTGAGTTATTGTAGAAAAAGTAAACGACTCAAGGACTATCACCATCAATCTTGGAAGCAATTTCAGTAACTCTGAAGCCTGAACTTAAATTATTATAATGTATACACACAAACACCAACTGAAACAGAAAAAAAGGCATAAACATGAAGGACTCACCAACTCTCAAGCTTTCAGGGAATTTCTTTTGTAGAACCTTCACACAATCCTACACATAATTTTTCACAGATTACACCAACTTAAATTCAGCAAATTGAGCAATATATGACCAGATAAGTGCTCACACCTAAGATGGCACTGATGACTGATGCCAAATTCATATATGTAACAAAATCAAACGTAAGAATATTTGGAAATGATGATTCTTAAACTGTCAAAATCAGGTAGGAAACTGTGGCTAAGTCTCTGACAGTATCTCGAGAGGTCATTTAAAAAGTTTAGGGGTGGAAAATGATGTGACCTTCAGAGAGAAAGACAAGGTAGTCCGAAAGTTAATTTTTATTTCCCATGAATTGCTATCCTGCTCGTTTACAGAAGGACTGAGCAAATGGTATTAAATTGAGATATTTCTTATCTACCCTTGACAATAGAGAACATGTCAACCCCAATTAATGCAAAGTAATGCACGTTTTAGGAATTGACAACTCTAAAGTTTGTTGCAACTTCAAGTCTTTTAGTCACCCGGAAAGCAGAAATGACAAGTTTACAGTGAAAAGGAAACAATAAACATAAGGGCAGATTCATGATATCAGATGCACAAGAAAAAACTAAAAGGGTAACAACCATTCCGTATGGCCACGTATAGCAGATAGTACACAAGAAAAAACTCATACCATTGCAATATCAGTTCTTTGGCAGTCCATAGCTGCGATTGCCACCTGCTCGTAAAGAGTCCACTCTACATTAAACAACACATCCCCATTGGTCAGACGTTCCAAAAAATTAGGAAAGAACCTAATAAAATGCTAAACTTGCTGAATGTCAAACTGAATTAGAAGGACCAATAACAACAAATTTAACCAAATAAATAAAATGTCTAACTTAATTAAGTTCAAAACCTACTTTAACATTCATTAGAAGCTATGTAAAAGTTGCCTTGATTGGCCATGGTAAAGCAGAAGCTACCTCGAATCATCATACATAACAGTAGTTTTTTATGTCTGAATATGGTGGCGGAACCAAAGGTGGGCACCCCTGGCAGTTGCCCCACCCATTTTCTTCCAAAGATACCCCAGTAAATTTTAAAATTTAGTCCACCAATAGTTGACCAGTGTGACTAGCCATGTACCTAGCAGGAGAGCCTGATTCTTCTGGTGGAAAGTTGACATATGAGTTTCTTTGAAATGCCCAATTGTTTACTATGATGACATATACTACTTCGAGTGTTTGTTTTAATCATGCTTGCTTTTGTGAACTTCTTTTAGTAGAGGTTTAGAGAACATATTAGTTTCTTTTATGTTGCAATTCGAAAGGGAGAGACAAAGGTAAATTTCAGGACTTCAAATATATCGGTGATTTCGAAGTTTATTTTTATCATCCTAATTCTGCCAGTGCCTGAACTACACTTCGGCATTCTATCAATTAGTCATGACTAAATCCATATTCCACTGTCTACAATTTGGCACATTACTTTGATTTCAACTCTCTTAAATTGTCTCCTTCCACCATCCACATTGAACAATGGAGTGTGTGCGTTGAAATTGTACGGCTTAACCTATAAGTAGATGACAACTACAAGTTCACTATTCATAGTTCCAATCTTTTACTTTTAATAATCCAACATTTGAATGTCCTGACACTAACTAACCATACTCGAGTAAAGTGACCATAAATAAAATATCCTACCCAATACCACAATTCCAAAATTTCACATAAAAAAGAAGAAGAAGAGATCGTAATAATCAAATAAAAAGAAGGTTACCTTCTCCACCAAGTTTGGATCGCTTCTTAGAATCATTTAAGATTGATAACCCATGTTTCAAAACCTTATCGGAACGCCTAACCTTAAGTTTTCTAACAAGACAAAGATATTTCCAATCACCACCACCACCATTATCAACTTGACTTTCAAGCCTATTTAACTCCACTTCTTCTGTTGCTCCTACCATCTCTCTCCAAATCGAAATTCAGAAAACCCAAATTCTTGATTGCGAAGAAAGAGAGGATCTAGATGGGAGTGAAAGAATCTTCTATTAATTCTCTCCTTCTCTCTAGAGACGGCTTTGTGATGGATCTCTCTAAGGAAGAAGAAGAAGAAGAAGAAGAAGAAGAAGAAGAAGGGTCGAGATGTGGAATTGACTCGCGGAGTTTTGTTTTAACTTTCTTTTCTTCCAATATTTATTGGGAATGACTATTATGACCTCTGATCCAATATTGTGTTTTTGGTTAGATACGTCACATACCCCTGGGACTGAATTCATTACTCAAAAAAATGACGCTAGTAAGTTTCGTATATGCAGCCAATAAATGGCGACCTGTGAATACAAGATCCAATGAATTACCAAATCATGAAAAATAAAGATATGCAACAAAGAAATGACTGTGAATACAAGATCCAATGAAAACTGTTATTAATACAAGATCCAATGAATTACCAAATCATGAAAAACACAATATATGTGTGCATATACAGCCCATGTCTCTACACTAGAAAATCACTGATTGACTACCATCCCAAGGTATCTTCAAATTCTCAGCTTCATAGGAGCTATCCCGGGTTTGAGATAGGAGCCAGCCATTGACATGACCAGATAACATAAGAATTTTCTCATTGGTTCAGTGTTTTATGGAAGGCCACCTGCAATGAAAATTCAGTTTTTCAGCAATAGATAAAAGACTTCCAACCAAAATAACAAGTAAACAAGCAAAAAAACCCAACTTGTGAGGACATACTGAGGTTGATGTTTTTAGCAGCTCCCTTATGGCCATCGTGGCATAACAAGAAGATGGAAGAGTTAAACCTAGCTTAAGAGCAACTTGGGATGGCTGAGAATCACAAATTGAGTCCATACGGGATAATCCCTCTTCTGCCCCATCCTTTATATCATTGTTATACTCTGTTTTGAAATCTTCTGACCTCTTTGTGTTGTTGTCAGCATGATTCTTGCAACTGCTTTCATTGGTAAAGTCTTCTACTCCTATGTTTATTTTTCTTGATTTTGTAATTACATCCAATTTTGTAATTACATCCAAATCTGTCTCTGCAAGTGGGAGATTAACATCTGTATACCGCAGCAATTCCCTACAGCCCACACAAATGAAAACAAATAAATAGGAAGAATGTACATGTACACGAAAATCCAGATGGAGGCACAGGCAAATTGTATTACAAGAGGAGATATGTGGAGAATAAAAAAGATGTACCATTCAAAATCAATTGGTTTCTGAAACACCCGCCTATAGCCTCCTGTCATACTCGTTATAGAAAACTCCCTAAATGTGAAATACAGACGGGGCATTATTTATTAATATCAGAGCAAGGATATGTGTCGCACAGTGAAAAAAACAGTTACGCTTTTAATAACTCACTTGGAACTATGTACACATTCTGTCAAGTTGGTATTGTCCTGGGATTATCAAACAAATGAATAAATAACAACAAATGATTGAAGTTTTTGACCACGTCATGGAGATTAAATGAGAACGGAGATGTATAAAAGGAGCACCTTCTTCGCCAGATCATGATAAATTTCAGCAACATCGTTCATCGGATAGATGACTCTGGAACTGCCATTAGAAAAAAGATATAAAGATTAAGAAATAACAGTGAAGAATAAAAAAAATAGAAAAAACAATAACTCTTGCTAGGCCACTCTTACCCAGGGAGAGGGAGTACAATATCCTCAATTGAATATTCTCCCTTGAGAAGATCCTCAGAATTTACAACCTGTAGGCAAATAACAAGTTTTTCCAGTAAGATGTATTTATTTAAGAATGATAATTTAAGACCACGTCTCTGCTATTTCTTTCATCTTTATTTTTTCTTACCATCATCAGCTAAATCCCATAAAACTAATTACCCGCAGGATAAGAGAAAACACAGGATTTTTCAATAAGGTGAAAACTAACACTAGTACACATTGCTGGAAAAGTGAATAGATTTATCTCCATAAATTGGAGACACAAATTACAGAAGTGATTTTTTTGCACCTTCACAGAACTGACAATTTCTTCAGGAACTGCTGCTCCAGAGATCTCATCCAAAAGGCCAGAATCCCCTGCCTCAATAGGGTTATCATCTTCACATTCAGTAATAACGGATTCAGTCACTTTCTCAGTAGAATCTTCTTTACAGAGTACCAAATCTCCTAGTATAACTTGGGAAATCCCTGCAATGGATCGAACTCATCAATAACAACACAGTTGGAGAAGCATGAAATAAAAAGACAAGTATAGAGGTTCCTTGACTCGTACTTGATCCCTATTCCGAGTGCTTGTTACATTAGATTTATCCTATAAAAGCAAATAGAGGGTGGCACTGTGTTTACGACTTTATGCATCTCTAACAAACCTGTCTTAACTATCTCTTGCAATGGCCTATCAATAGAGCATCTTATTTGTTTACCTATATATGACATACCTAAAGGTATCGAAAAAACAGTGACGAACACATACCATGCTTTTGCACTCTAATACTAGCCGCATGGTTCCATAAGTAACTTTGGTAACTGTGCACGTACCTAAAAAACACAAAAGAGTCCACAAATGAGGCATACAAATGTAACACCAACTTGAATGAAAAATAGAAGCAACCTAGGATAGCGAATCTTTGAAGGGAAATGAACAGATGTCACAATAAGAAGTTGGGACTATAACAAATATGATGACCAGCTAATATCACATTATTATAGTTCTAAGATCCCTAATGTCACTTACATCATCCTCAGAGTCCTCGGTATAGCCTTCAGGGCCTGCAAGTAGTTCCCAGGGCATTTCTTCAAGCACTGGAGCTGGTTGAAGAAAGACCAAATCAGATATTATGTTAACCACCAAAATGAAGCAATATGTGCATACATAAAAATAACATAAATAGGTCCTCGGAAGTTATCAGAAAAGGTCCAGATACATGAAATTACACAAGTAGCAGTAGAATGCCAGGGAACCTACAATAGCTGTTTCGGCAACAAGATAACAGGGTAATTTCCTTAGGGTCCCATCAATATCACCACTTTCCTTGTAATATTCACGAGCCTCTTTGACGATGTCCCGCTGTTTTTCCAGAGTTAAGTAGCCAAAGACAACAATTATGTGGTTCCAAATGATACACTAAAGCTTCTTTTTACTGTTAAAACGAAAGGATCAACTGTTTCACCAAACTACATGACAATAAAAGGATATCCCCTTCTCTTGGATCAAGAATCATGCTAACAACAGTTTTCCACTCCCCTCGAAGTAATGCTGCTCCAACAAGGTGAGTAGGGACCGAACCACTTCCAAAACGCTGAAATACATTAAAATGTAAAATCAACGAACCCTTAGCAACAAAGCCGTATATGAGCTATCACAGTCTCACAAAATGCATAAGATATCTAGGAACATATTGCGCGACACATTCCAAAAAAAATTAAAAATGATCCTTTAACTGGGCTGAACAAAGTGGGACCCATGTGCGATCCAAGAGGCTAGCATCAGATAGATCCACTAGGCAGGGGTTATATATCAAAGTGTCTTTAGTGCTGGAGATCTTTGGGATGACCACCCCATACTGATAACAGCGAATGGGGATCCCAGTATGGTGTATGAGTGATAAGTGAACCATTTCATCCTAAAATCATGTCTCTATTAGTATATCATTAATTTACGTGTAACAAAATATAGTTTATGGATTATACTTGCAAACCGAAGTAGTTGATAAATCCACTCCTTCCTAATGAATCTGCAGCGGCTTTTATAGTATCCTCGGAATCTGCTGTAACTCCTCTGAGAAGATACGTTAGTGTACCATGGTGGATGTTAAAACACGGGGAATACTTAATAGCTGCTGTGGGAGGTACAATGAAACATCAAAAGCTTAATCATGATGAGAGAAGTCATTACCTCAAAGTAATTGTAAATCGATTTCCTTGGAGCTGCCCAAGAGAAAGTCCTTCCTTGACATAGCTGGAGAAATTATGCATTTTTCACATCGGAGCACTTCGGCATTGTATGATAATCTACAGTTGCAGAACTAAATATAAAAAGCAAAAATGAAAGTTTTTACTTCAGCTTACCAAAAGTCTCCAACTTTGATACCGATTAATCTACCATTCAGGATTGCCAACTTTTTTACTGGCTGCTTGAAAACAGTTACCTTCATAGGGGGAAAAAAAATCCAAATGTCAAGATGAATAATCTAAGTCATCAAAGATCATACCGCTTTGGTTCTGTGAGTATTGGATGCAAACACCAGGTCAAGAACTTGTAAATATGAGTTTGCAAATAACACAGAGAGGAAAAAAATTTACCCTTTGAGTTGTTATAGCACGCTTATCCTTCGTACCTGCAAACCCAAATGCCCGTTGCTGCAGGAAAAAAGAATGAAAATGAAAATAAATCAACTACTGTCACTGATATAAGTGAAGAGTTACCATAACATTTCATACCGATATAAATACTCGTGGATATAAAAATATGACCACTGTTCTCATCCTTGACTATTGCTTAAACGAGAAACAAATCCTATACTAATATGCGAAGCAACTGTAAGCAATTTTCCTATCTATCTAAATTTCAGCAAAACCCACCAACAAACAAACAAACACAGGATGTTACCTGGACGCCAAGCATCTTTCCTATCACTCCCAATGCCTCTTGTGTGTCCTTATTCTCCTTGAAAAGATTAAACCTGAAGCAGTAAGGCAGACAAACATTTCAACAGAAGGAATAAAGTAAGACACAAATCTTAGTAATATTCCCTTAGAGTGGCTACGTAATATCTCAGTAATATCCCCTTAGAGTGGTTACGTAATCATTACCTCATCTATGCTTTAGAAAAATAACAGCATTTCAATCTCACATTTTCTCTGTGTTGGCTAAGCTTCAAATAAACCAGAAAGAAAATAATACGGAATTAAAAGATTAGAGCAGTGTCATTTACCTAAGGAACTTGCCCAAGGTCTCCGGCCAATCATCAGTACCTCTACTATCAAAAGGCTTACCCCCTCTTTCTTTCCTTTTCCTAGAACCCCTACCATTCTCACTTCCACCTGAATGTTGCCTCACTCTAATACATTTTGACACAGAGTCAGGTCCATCAACTGTATCCGTAACTAGAAACTTCAAATTCGCCTTAAAATAATTATGAACTGCCTGAAAACATTTCAACAATAAAGTAAAATAAATAATACAACCAAACAACACTTCAAACGCCATAAATTAGCTTAAATGAAAAAATCGATTAAAACTTGCCGTTCTATGAATTTTATCATAATCAGGAGAAAGAACAATCGGGGATATCTCATCTTTGCCCCCGCCCGAAGTTCTTATTCTATCGATAAAATCTTTCAATAAATCAGCATCAGTATCACCAGCAAGTAATCTAAACGATTCAATTTCAGATGTATACTTTGTTTCCGTTTCCGTTTCCTTTTCTTCTTCTTTTTCCTTCTTTTCTTCAACACTCTGGAAATCAAAATCAAATTATTAATCTAATCTAATCTTGACCATCAAATAATTAAAAAAAGGGATTTGCATTTGATTACCTCTGAAGGAGCATCTAAGGAAGTTAAGCGGACAACATTCCCATCGGTATCAACTTCGTTAACAATAAAATCTGCATATCTTTGTTTAAGGACTCCACGGAATCCAGGGAGTTGAGAGATGTAACAATGGATGCCAACATCTGTTTCATCTAATGGCATGATTAGGGTTTCTGTTTTGGGCGCGGAAGAGTTACAATAGAGTTTGAAGGTGCAGGGTTTTAGGAGATTGTAGGGTTTAAGGTTTGGGTGGGAGAGGATGCCTATGGAAACTGGGAAGGTTAGTGCTTTGTTAATCCACATTTTACAGGGGCTCATTCTGCTATGCTCATGGGGTGTGAGAAGTTTGTTTAATATGTAATTGAGGGATATCATTTTCAATACACCTTATTACACCCTACCACCTTTGATTTCGGATTTTTTGGTGGTAAGCCATTGCTTAATCTGATAACCTTCCCGGTTTGAGGCTTACGCATATAATTCGAGGCCTGTTATTACAGGACAAAAAAAGATATTTTGAAGAAAAATGGAAAATTCCTTATACAACGGTTAAATTGTTCCTGATTAATTAGTGTTAATTTGGGAGATTAAGTGATATTTAATTAAATTAATCCTGAAAGCAATTACGTTGTTAATCCATCATCATAACTTGAAAAAAATAATTTTTTATTTTAAGAACTCAACCCAAAATCGATTGATGTTCGTGCAATAGTAGACCGATTCTGGGGTGGAGTTTTTTCAAATGACGAAGAAAACTCAGAATAGGTCCTTATTAATGTACACATAAACCGATTGTAGGAAACATAGTTTATAAATGTCCACATAACCCGAGTATCCCATATTTTTAGGAACAAAGTATTCATTACATAGTTTAGGAAATTAGGCATTATATATATATATGACAATTCAGTACGCGAATTCTTGAATCTCGCACATCAATACATCGTCAATAAACCTCCGAGCACGAAGGTACAACACCACATATTCCTTGTGATGAATGAACTTCTTTTCCCCATTATGAATTCTCCATAGGCCGTTGAGTCGTTCTAGCTGCAATTAAATGAATCACACGTTAGTAGAACACTAAATGATTGCATGGGTATAAAAATATTGGATTGCTCACTTTCTCACTTAGAGGAGCTTGTGGATGATGGTCGTATACCATTCTTCTAACTTTAATATACTCTCGCATTACACTTTTTATGTGTGCGAACCGAAAAGCTAAGTCTCTCCATCTACGGTTTTTTGGATTCGTGGTGCGCTCATTGTATAACTCTTTCACCCTCTTCCAAAACATTGAATATAGTTCGACGGGACGTTCGTGCAAGGCGGGAATAAACGATTTCACGAGATGCATATCTTCTTCCGGATCTCATTCCATTTTCTAGGTTCAGTATGTGACGTAGGAGTGGCTCAAAGAGGTTGTCCTTATATAGATAAAGACTCAACGACTATTTTTTTTTAAATCAATGCACACAATCGGTATTTATAAATGTCAACATAGACCGATTTTGCCTTGCAAAATCTGCCTCCCACAATCGGTTTATAATATTGTACATGTAATCTGATTACTGTATAAAAAAAATACAGAAAAAGTGCCACTTTTCCTTACAAGAATCGGATTACATGTTTCAACACATAGACCGAGTTCGTAGGTTGTCAAAATTCTGGGTTTTTATGTTTCTTCAGGATCGGTCTTTAGCAGTATCCATATAAACCGATTTTGAACACAAAAGAAGTGAATGAAATTCCCATAATTGGTGTACGTGGTGAATTCCTAAAACCCGATTCTGGAATTGTAACCCTGGAGAAAAGGTAAAATCGGTTTTTATATAGGTAAGCGTTAACTGATTTTGACTGAATAAACTGCCAGAATCCAGCATCTTTGACACAGATTGTAGTTTTTTTGTCGCGTCTTAGGAAACCCAAACAATTTTCAAAACAAACCAGATTCATTCATTCATAAACTAGAGAACATAACCAAACATAATTCGACAATAAGTTTAAGACATAAGTTTTGACTCCATAATTATCCATAGGTAAAGACATAAGTTTGGAAACAAAAAAAAAACATTCATTCATCAACATCCCCACCACGACCACGTCCACGTCCAGTACCACGAGCACCTCGTCCTCGTTTAGCAAGTCTTTCTTCGCCGACATCATGTTGGGTTGCTAGATTCACCTTGAGAGTACCTATTTAGAAGAACTTCCCTCATCTTTTACTTTGTGTTCTCCACCACCGCTTCCCCAAACTTTGCACCCCGCATCTGCATCTTCCAGACTATGCAATACGTCAATCAATTTTTCATTGGCCTCAACATATTTTCCTTCCCTAATACATAGCCTTTATTCGTTTATCAAATGCTCGATTCATCTTCTCTGTTTCCATTTTAAACAACAAACATTCAACAAATCATGTTATTACCATTAACAAAACCATAATTGAGAAATAATATGTTAGAGCATTGCTCGGTTGAACCCACCAAGCGTTGGCATGTCAAGTTTGGTTGTCATATTTTTGTATCAAAACTCAATTAGAGTCGCTTGATTAAATTTATTAGAGTCAACTTCGTAGGTTAGACTAGAAAGTCAAGGATTGTTGATACATACAAGTATTACCTTGAAGACCAGTATTACCTTGAAGACCTGAAAAACGTGAAGACGTGTCGGCTACAATGAAGACATCATCCTTCCTCTTGAGGTTAGTGATACTGACTTGACTTGTTTCCATTCCTATCGTTACTTTCAAGTCATTTAGCTTTGTCCGCTAGTCCTATGTTTGTCCTACCCATCACTTGCATTGGAGTTTACTGCTCTTATTGGAATCCTAGATTGGTCTAACCCTGGCACACAGGTTTGGAAACTCAATTATTCTTTATAGGTGATCATCATACTTACAAGTTTCAACAGGCTCAAACCAATCCTCAGACAAGCCCGTTCATAAAACTCACTCAAATTTCCTTACTCTTAAATACCCCCCTATTCCACCCCAGCTTTCACAATCCCTGCCTCAGCTATCACAAATATTCCTTCTCAGGTTTTCACTCAATTTCCTCCCTATACCACAATTAATGAATATCTGGCATGGAACTGTCAGGGAATTAACCAACCTACAACAATACAACACCTCAGAAATCTAGTAGCTCTGCATAAACCTGACATCTTGTTCCTCTCTGAAACATTAGCAAACGGAAATCATATGATGGGCCTTGCACAATCACTATCCAAAACTATTATATTGTTCCTAAAATTGGCAGACGAGGAGGATTATGCCTAATGTGAAGTCACAACATTAACACCCAAGTAATTCTACACTCCCAAAGCTACATATACGTGATTTTCACCCCACCATCTCCCGATCAACCTTGGATATTCTCTGGCATTTATGGACCACCACACCCGACAACAAGAACATATTTCTGGCAGACTTTCCCATCGATATTCCCGAACATAACCCCGACTACTCCTTGGATTTTGATGGGAGATTTCAACGACATAATGGATCAATCACAAAAAAAGGGGAGGCCGGAAAGTAACGTATGCTCAAACCCAACCTTTCCTCACAATGATAGACCAAATGGGATTTATCGACATGAGATTTCGAGGCGACCCATACACCTGGACCAACAATCATATAGGGGAAGATAACATTATGGAGCGCTTAGATAGATCCTTAGCAACTCAACACTGGAGGACTACAA
Source organism: Papaver somniferum (assembly GCF_003573695.1). Taxonomy (NCBI): domain Eukaryota; kingdom Viridiplantae; phylum Streptophyta; class Magnoliopsida; order Ranunculales; family Papaveraceae; genus Papaver; species Papaver somniferum. The sequence goes on from NC_039367.1 coordinate 117,129,914, forward strand.
ACCCTCATGCTGGAGTTACACACCTACCAAGAATCGCTTTGGATCATGCGCCAATTTTTCTACGAACAAAAGCAGTGGATTAGCAGGGTACAAAAAACTACAAATTTGAGCATCTATGGCTAACTCAGCCTCAACTTAGACAAGTGGTAGAATCTGCATGGATCCAACAACATGAGACTGAACCTTCTCTTGACCTTCAACTAAAGCTTATCACAACTAGTCAAACACTTTCGGATTGGAATAAGCAAACATACGACCACCTCCCCACAATGATAAAAAAATCAACAACACAAATAAAATCTGCGCAATACCAATGCGCAATTAGTCAGGGAAATGAGCTTGCATTCTGGTTGCAACAAGAAAATCAACTCAGGAATCACTACACAACCCTTCTCCAATGTCATGCAACTTATTGGCAGCAAATATCCAGATTTCAATGATTACAATCAGGCGACCACAACACAATTTGTTTCCACACCAAAGCAACCATTCATCAAAGTCACAACAATTACAAGACTCACAAGATAACTGGATTAGCAACAAGGATGACGTGGTGCAACTCATACTAAACCACTACACCGACCTATATACAGCTCCTAGAACAATAATCGATGAGGACCTCTTTGTGGCAATCAATCCCAGACTGACATCTAGGAAATGTGATGCTCTCACTGCAGAAGTAACCGAAACATAAATCAAACAAGCACTCTTTTCTATAAATTCGGAAAGTGCCCATGGACCTGATGGTTATACTAGTAAGTTCTTCATAACCTTTTGGGAAACTACACATACACAATTGATTGCTATGGTCCCCAGTTTTTTCAACTCTCTCGACATTCACCCACTCATGAATCATACAAATATTACTTTAATCCCAAAAGTAGAACACCCTTCAAAACCATCACAATTTAGACCTATCGGATTTTGTAACGTCACATATAAGATCATTGCCAAAATTTTAGTCAATCGAATTCGATCGTTGCTTCCTTTTTTGATAAGCCCCTTCAGAGTGCTTTTATCCCCCAAAGATCGACACACGATAACATTGCAATCGCGGGAGAATTATTTCACATGTCAGAACTCAACCTGCACAAAGGACCCAAAAATAACACTAAAATTGGATATTCAGAAGGCTTATGATAGCTTAGACTGGGGCTTCATCAAAACGGCACTCACCAGGCTCGGATTCCCAACAATTTTTGTGGAGTACATAATGTTATGCCTCACCACAGTCACATACTCAATCAACATCAACGGCACACCGCACGGCTATATTTCTCCAACAAGAGGCATTAGACAGGGAGACCCGCTCTCCTCTTATGTTTTCAAATATTCTTTCCACCAACCTGGGGAACCTAGAACTCCGCAAAAGAATAGGGGGACTACGCATTTATCAAAAGGCACAGCCAATTCTGCATCTGTTGTATGCAGATGACCTCCTCATTACGTTTAAGGCTTATACGGAAAGTAACAATCATCTAAAGAATCTGCTACAATCCTACAATTATTCCATGGGGCAAGTGATTAATACTTCAAAATCAATTATTATTCACCATTCAAGATTGGAGCAACATAAAGTAGACAATCTTCAACAACTTTTCAGAATGCCAACCACATTAGAACCCCAAACTTATCTGGGAGTCCAATTCAAGATGGGAAGAGCTTCTCGTCATATTTTGACCCCCTCCTCCAACGGCTAGCGCGAAAAGCGAAAGGATGGATGACCAAATTCCTAACGGGTGCCGGAAGGTTAGTACTCATCAAAACTTCTCTCACACCAACCGCAAACTATCTTATGAAAACTCAACTTTTCCCCACAAATGTACATCAACAAATAGACCGGATCACCAGAAACTTCTTTTGGGGGCATGAGTTATAAAACTTCATACTTTGGGTGGTGATAAATTAACCAAGCCAATAGCTTGGGGAGGGTTGGGCATAAAGAAAAGTAGAGAACACAATAAAGCTCTACTCATGAAAAGTTTATGGAGTTTACATAATCAGAAAGATTTCATCTACACAAGCCTATGTAACGAGAAATACCTCAATAATCAGCCAATTCTTCAGGGAACCATCATCATTGCACCTTCAGCTAGCCCACGTTGGAATCAACTAGCTTCACTCATACCGACCTTCCAGAAACATACTTTCCACCAAATAGGAAACGGTTTGACAACTCCTACTGAGGCTAACTGGATCCCACACTTCACAACCCTAGATCCAACATAATGCTACTCCATCCAAATGGTAGTAGATATCATTGATCCTATCTCTCATAACTGAAAACATGACAAAATAAACAACCTACCTCCCCTTGCTTCACAAAGAATTATAAACATCCACCTCCCTCTTAGTGACACCGAGGATAAGATCATTTGGCCGCACTCCAAATCTGGGAAATACAATACGGCCTCGGGTTACAAATGCTTAACCCAAGGAGTAACTCAACCTCAGCAGAATCCACTACCAGCAACCAAATTTCATTGGACATTACCATGTCCACCAAAAATTAAGATTTTCTTGTGGAAAGAAATTAATGAAGGACTACCAACCTTCACTACCCTAAACCGAATCCATCTCGTAAACTCAAATATATGCCCTCGATGTAATTCCGATACAGAATTAGCTGATCACTTACTCTTACGCTCCTCGGTAGAGATTACAACCTGGAACACTTTACTCAATCAACTCACAAGCACCCAAAATACCTTCACTACCATCCCAAATGCAATAACACCTCAAACAACCATCTACCAACTTCCACAACAACAAGCCCCTTCCACAGTCATCACTTCTTTATGTTATCTCTTCTGGTCACTCTCGTTGACTAGAAATGAATTTCTACCGTCAAAAGCAAGCAACATCAAATGACATTTTAATTTTAACCTAAAGCAACAACATGAGTACATATGGGCTCAAGAAACCTTACCCTCTTCTCTTCCAAGGGACTTACCGACGTTCACTCCATCCAGAGAAAATAGAACGATGACAATAATTTTGGTAGGATGGTTAATATATCCTAGGAAAAAGGCTTTGGTTTTGGTTTGGTCCTATATATCCTAGATCGGATTGGATAAAAAATCAACACGGACGGAGCTGCCGGAGGATACCCAAGAATCGCAGGGGCAGGCTTCATTTGCAGAGACTCGAAAGCAAAAGTCATCATGGCTCTCGCACAACATCTTGGAATTACAACTGCTTTAATAGCAGTAACCTGGTTCCTGCTGCTGCCACAAGAACCACGACAAATAGACAATGGATGAAAGTTCTTTTCGAAACAGATTCTGAAACTCTTCCGCACTTTGTTACATCTCCTGCAACACCACCTTGGTATTTGAAGGGAATGATAAAAGAAATAAAGCACCATATTAATCGAATACCACACAGAACCATTAAGCACAACTACAGAGTAGGAAACCAAGCGGCAGACGACCTTATTAATCATGCAGCGGATGGAAGCCAAACAGGGAATCTGGGAACCAAAATTTGGGAGCATATAATTCCAAATTTCATCAATTAAATTGTACTCAGCGATTTCATGGTTACCAGATACCCTCGTATAATTTCCTCATAGTTTCTTTAATAATACGTGCTTCCAAAAAAAAAAAAAAAAACATGCATGGTTATATTTAATACTCTAGTATTAAACTTGGTCATTTTATTATGATCAAAGTGTCAAGGGAGAATATTTAGTTACGAAGTATAACGTTCATATTTTGGACTTTGTTAATTCGACATTCTATGTAACTCGTTACTTGATTGTGTATTGGATATAGGTGTGATTTCATCATAGGAAACTATGTTTGATTACATATGTTTGAAGGAAGTTCATATATGAGACTTGTTTTGTAATCAAAAAGAAATCAATATGTGTTTTGGTCCGGTTTTCTACGAAGATATATTGGATGAAAAATTCGAACCTAAGGTGGGAATTCCTGGTAGAACCAATCTTAACATATGTTGAGAGTTATGGTAGAACCTATCCCTACCTATTTTGGGGTACATGGCAGAACCGATCCTAGCTTTTGTTGGGATTCTTGGTTGAACCGATCCTTACCTATATTGGGAGACTTGGTAGAACCGATCCTAACTTTTGTTGGGAGTCATGGTAGAACCGATCCCTACCTATATTTGGAGACTTGGTAGAACCGATCTTAACCTATGTTAGGAGTCATGGTAGAACCGATCCCAAGAGCAAAACCGGTTTTCAACATTCACATATTACTTACGGTTTTGTGTGAGTTTGGAATTAGGGTTTGCTAAATATGAAAGTTCCAGATATCGACATAATTTGAACGTGTACATAATTCTTAATTGTTCAAAGATATTCCTTGATACTCAAGGTGATCCCAAACCGAAATATTGAGAATCTTTTAATTAAGTGGAATCAAGTTTGTGGGGTGCAGTTACAATAGAAGGAAATTGAAGATTTGAATACAAGAAGATTTTATCTTTGATATCATATTTCAAACCGTGCTTGCTATTGTGTGCTCTTTTTGACACCGTGGGCTTGCGGTAAAACAAAGTCGGTTTCCGACCCATCAAGTTTTTGGCGCCGCAGCCAGGGAGTGGTTGCAAAATACTCTCTAGTTGATTTTTTTTTTACATATCTTATTTTTATTTTAGATTTCTTTTAGTTCTTTTTACGTAGCTTGTTTTATTTATTTTTTTAGGTAACTTAGTCTGAATTGTTGCGGTTGAAACCAGTTGCGGGATAAAAGAAAGTAAGTACTTGATATTCTCGCAAAGCTTTTGCAAGGTGAGTTATTGGGTAATTCTTACTTTGTATTATGCTTTCCAGTGAGTTGGATTTTTTCATAGCTTTTTGGAATCTTACTAGAAGAGCTGAGACAGAGGAGTCATCTGATATTTCACTTGAGGAGTATGCATATGTGCCTTCTCATTATCAGGAACCTGTTAGAGAAGAGTGTGTAAATAATGATTGGAATTATTCTCATAGGTATGATCGTTCCAGACCTTGTGAAAGTTATGATCATTACCAACCTTACCCAGGTTATGAGACAAATTATATTGATTCCAGTTATTATTCACACACACATATGAGTCACCATATGAAATAGGTAATCAATTTTTCAGTGAACTATCTTAGTCTCTCGTATCTATCTTGGAACAGTTGGTCAAACAAATGGAGTTATTTGCCATTGAATCTGCTAAAAGATCTGCCGAAACTGATAAAATAGTTGATGAACTTATGAAACCAGTAGAGGATCGTCGTCTATTCGATGATTCAAGTTATGATTTTTCTCATAGTGATGACATTAATAATGAAACCGTTGTAGATGATGAATCAATATGCTTTGAGGATGATGATAGACTTGACACTGGTAATGATTTTAGGAATACTGAATTTATTGTATCTTATCTAACTCATGATCATATTACTGATTATTTTCCTACTCAAAAGAACGAGAGTTGTATTAGAGACACTATTTATTCAGATTATGATGATTTAAAAGAACCTGTTTATACAGAAGATACTATTGTTGAAACTAATGACGAGACAATAGACGTTCATAATGAGATACCTTCTAGTCATCTGAACAGTGGGATTCTTGTAAGTCACTTAGTTGCAGATAATAATACAGCGATTATTCATGATACTGTTGCTCCATTTACCTCCTGCTTTGCCGACCCATCTTCTGATTTCCTGATTGTTAATGTGAATGTGGAGGCGATTGGTACTGGTCAGGTAACTGCTGATTTTGAACTAATCTCAGTTTGTTTAGCCCACTTTCCAGACTCTGATGATCCTATGCTTATTGACATTTTCAATGCATTGTGCCCTCCAGTGGTTAATCAAGGTAACTCAACAACGGAAGTTATTTCCGTAGACTTAGAACCAGATTTAGGAGTTACCAATTTTGATTATGTGCATTTTGACATTGTCAATTCGTTGCTTCCTCTGATTTCTAGTGAGGATATTGTGTCGATGAATGTTATTTCAGCTGATTTAGAACCCGATCTAGAGACTACACTCCAAACAGAAACTAATATACATTCTATGTATGTTGTCCATGTGAGTGATTTACTTATCTCGACTAAGGGCTGTTTTATATTGAGAATGGATTTACACATCTTCTTCGATGTTTATAATGGGTGCAGGTTTATATTTGCATCTAACTTGAGTTGTTGGATTGATCCCCAACTTTTCAGACTTTATATATATGCCTTGCAGTTTATTTTGGTGTGTTTGTGATTATGTGATATTGCAAGCAGGGAAACAAATACCTTTCGCTTCGTGGGAGTCAACCCATCAGATTTGTTCCCTTTTGCTCTATCTTTTATTTTTACTCGTTGTTGCATATCATTTAAAAAAAAAGAGTTTTGTGGAGGGGGCGCGGATACGGAGCCGTAGAGAAGATTAGGGTTTGAAGCTTATTTTTCCATTTTGATTAGCTACGACTGATTTTAGGTTTATTTGTGGCTTTTGAGAAAGCTATGTGTAGATGATTCATGTTAGGGTGAAAGGATGAAATTGTAGGTTGATTTATTTTGTAATCTAGACAATGAGTTCTATAATTTGAGCTTAATGTTAATTGTTTTGGCTCTCTCTCAATGTTTTATCTTATAGCTATATTTTTCACGTTCTATGCCATGTATACTCCATAGTTAGATTAGTAGAAGAACTCATTGAACCTTTGCAATAATTGAATTATGAATTCCATCTGACTATTTATTCCATGTATATCTAGTGCTTAAGAGTTCTACATTAAGGTGAGAACAAACTACCATTTTTATGATGATAATTCTGGTCGATGATTATTAATGAAATATCTTCCGTGTACTAGTAGCTAGGTTTTCTATTTTACATGAGTAAATTAGACATCCTTGTGATTGAATACAAATAAATTACCTACAACGGATTCCCGGAACCTTGACACTTTCACATCCTTGGTTACGTTTTTATAATTTTGTTTTCATTGTTCCATAAACTTCTAAAATATCGAATTTGATTAGTTAATTTTTGGTATTAGCCAGTAGTAGTATTTCATAATACTCGAGGGAACAACATGTACTTGTCATTGTTCTACTAGTTAGACATTGTGCACTTGCAGTATATTTATTGTAGGTTTCCCAACCTACCAAGTTTTTGAAGCCGCAACCAGGGAAGAAATTAGGTTTTTGCATTTGTCTTTGCTTTTCGATTTGCATAGCTTGATTTATTCCTTAATCAATTTCTATGGCTTTTAAGAAAGCTATGTTTAGATAAATACCTTGTTAGGATGAAGGATGAACTTGTAGGTCATATTGCTTAGGTTATCAAACAATGGTTTCAAAAATAAAAGCTTAACGTAATGTTTGTGTTTCTCAAAAGTGGGTTGATTGTTTTATGAGTTTTTCATGTCTTATGCCATGTATATTTCATGGTTGAGTTCTAGAATAATACTCCATTGATAACTTTGGTGATCAATGATTTATGATTATCCTATGACTATCTATGCCTTGTATGATTAGTACTTAGGATTTCTACCTTCTAGGTTGAGAACAAACATATTCTTTGATAATGCTTCAATAAATCTTAAACATCACATCTTCCATGTACTAGCTAGGTTTGTTATTATACATGATTTAATTGAGACCTTTGTGAAAGACATAAGTGAAACCTGGCCTACAACGGATTCCGAAGCCCTAATATTTCCACATCCTTGATTTACAATCTTTATGAATTTTCTCTATTCGATTTGTTAGCTTATTTTCTTGGTACGAAAATCTCTGAATATTGAATTGGTTGGTTAGTTCTTGATATTGATTAGTAGTAGTTTTCACACTCCTTGAGGGAACGAACCATGCTTGCTATTGTGTGCTATTTTTTAACACCGTGCACTTGTGGTAAAACAAAGTCGGTCTACCGACTCATCAAGTTTTTGGCGCCGCTACCGGGGAGTGGTTGAAAAATACTCTCTAGTTTATTTTTTTTTTGTACATAGCTTATTTTTATTTTTCTTACATAATTTATTTTTATTTTTCTTTTAGATTTCTTTTAGTTCTTTTTGTTAGAGCACTGCTCGGTCGAACTCGCAAGCGTTGCTATCTCAAGTTTGTTTGTCAAGTTTAGTTTCCAAAACTATAAGTCTTGATTTCTAGTCTACATATAGTTAAGTCTCAGATTAGGATAAAAAGTGTAGTTGAGCTTTAGACTTCACGACATTCATCGATTGAAGATGAAGAACTACTAAGGGGAGCTTGTGGGACTTCATCAACAAAAGTTATGTCAAGACTTGAACTCATATATCACTCAAAAGTCTATCTACTCTATCTCCTATTTGAGACAAAAGTCGTATAGCTATATAGACTTCGATTATACACATTTGATATTTTGAGCTGAGTTTAACTCGCTTACATATTTCTTGAAATATGTGTTGGTAAGCTTTCGCTTTAACCAAGTTCATCTTATATGCTTGGCGAAAGTCAAAAGATGATCATGTGAAAATCGACTTGTAACATCTTACATGATTTTTGTGAGACAGTCATCTGATGTTGACTCAGAATGTTTCGTATTGATCATTCGATCACTTAAAAATTGCTTTGAAACTAATAGTTTGTGTGAGACAGCTATTGTCGTCTTCCAAGAATGTTTCAATGATTGAAATGGGAGTTTAGAACAATTAAACATGATTGGATATAGCACAGTATGCGTACTTGTATGCTGACTGTTGCAAGTTATTCCAAGTCCGGGAACCATAGTATGCATACCCGTATGCGTACTGGTTGGTTAATGAAAGTCCGGGAACTTAGTATGCATACCGGTATGCGTACTGGCGTGAGTTTCAAGTTCCGGAAATTCAACAGAGGCTGGAAGGTATGCGTACCCGTTCGTATACTAACGAACCCAAACTTAGTCCGGCAACTTAGGTATGCGTACCCATTTGCATACTTGAGTAGGTTATGTTCTAAAATCGGTTGGTCATGAACTAATACATTTATATATTAAGGAATGCAATCTTTTGCAAACCGTGGCTATATAATGTTCATGAATTGATTCGAATCAAAATCGATTTTGCTTCAATTATGTCTTGTATACTTCTATGAAAATATAAACAATTGAACAACTTTAGAACTAGTTTCATTTGAGTCATTTGAATTAGTTATGGTAAAGATGAATAAGGTTGATATGAAAGTGTTCATATGGCTAACTTCGGTTAATTGTTGTTGAGCCAACAAAGGTGTACACGTTTAGGTATGGTTACTCATACCTAAATGAAGTCACTTTTCATTTGTGTGTAACAATCTAAGTTCGATCTAACGGTTGAAAGATATTAACTTGAGTCTAATCAGGTTTTCATCTAACAGTGAATATTGAATGCTTTGTTACCAAGGTAGCATTGATTGCAAACCTGATTTGAAGACTATATAAGGGGGAACTCTAGCAACTGGGAAACCTAATCCCCACACCTCCTGTGTGATACTAGTTGGAGTCGATTCTCCTTTAACCTTAGGTTTTTCCAAAACCCTGTAGGTTAACGACTTAAAGACTTCATTGGGATTGTGAAGCCAGACCCGACTATTTTCTATGTAGTTGCGTGGTATGATCTTGTTGTTTTCTATCGTGTTAAGTATTATCTTCTCTAAGATTTGCTCGATATTTAATCTCCGATAGGCAAGATAAAAAGTAGTCACAAACATCTTCGTCTCATCGTTTGTGATTCCACAATATATTGTTTCGCTACCATATGATTAAGATCATTGTGAGGTGCTTGATATTACTAGGTTGTTCTTCGGGAATATAAGTCTGGTGTATCAATTGGTTCCTGTTCAGATTGATTTATCAAAAGATGGAACAAAACTCATAGGTATATATGTGGGAGACAAATTTATCTATTCAATAGACTTTTCTGTGTGAGACAGATTGGTTTATCAAGTCTTCGACTTTGGGTCGTAGCAACTCTTAGTTGTGGGTGAGATCAGCTAAGGGAATCAAGTGCGCTGAATCCGGCGTGTTTCTAGAGGCGTAAGAAATGCGACTGTACCTTGATCAGTGTGAGATTGGTTTGGGCTCAACTACATTCCAGTCCGAAGTTAACTTGGAGTAGGCTAGTGTTTGTAGTGGCTTAATACAGTGTGGTGTTCAAATATGGACTAGGTCCTAGGGTTTTTCTGCATTTGCGGTTTCCTCGTTAACAAAATTTTTGGTGTATGTGTTATTTCTTTTCTGCATTATATTTTCTATATAATTGAAATATCACAGGTTGCGCGTAAATTCAATCAATTGTGAATCCAACCTTTAGTTGTTGATTATATTGATTAACACTTGGATATTTGTTTTTGATACCGTTCAAGTTATTTCTTATATTCAATCGGGCTCGCAAATTACTATTTGTTTGATTGCAGATTGAATTGAGTAATAGAGATATAACTCACGGATGTACTTTTGTTAAGATTGAGTTTGAATGTCTAGTTGATTCTATTGAAAGTATATTGGAGTTATTCCATACAGATTGCTAAGCGATATATTGGGTGTGGTTGTTAGACCCTCGCTTTTTCAATTGGAATCAGAGCAGGCAAACACATTTAAGTATGTGTTTGTAGAGATATGACTCTATGGACATAAGTGTTATTTCTATAAACGTACCGCCAGTTTTCGATGGCTCGAATTACTTATGGTGGAAAATTGATATGCGTGCCTTTCTTCAGGCGCGTGATTTCCAATCATGGGTTTATGTTGTTAATGGCTATAATCCTCCAGTTGTTACAAAAGGCGATGTAACTGATCCAAAGGATATCAGTGATTATGATGTTGTCGAGATTCTTGCCGCAAAGCAAAATTCTGACGGATTGAATGCAATTATCCATGCCGTTACTCAGCACCATGTGACTACGTGCACTCGGTCTAAATATGTGTGGGATATCTTAGAAATCGTATTTGAATGGAGTACCCGTGAAAAAGAAGCTAGGCTTCATAACCTAAATTCCGATTGGGAAAACCTTCATTCAACAGATGAAGATTCATTTAATGAGTTTAATTACAAAGTATCTGAAATTGTTAATGCATCTTTTGCGTTGGGTAAGACTATTCCTGAAAAGGACATTGTGATGAAAATTCTCATATCATTGCTGTTAGAGCATATCTCGGTCGACCTCGCATGCGTTGCTATATCAAGCATGTTTGTCAATGTTAGTGATCAAAACTATGAGTCTTGATTTCTAGTCTATTATAGCTAAGTCTCAGACTAGGATAGAAAAGTGTAGTTGAGCTCAAGGACTTCATGGTGATTCATCATACAACGACGAAGATCTCCTCAAGGAACCGTAGATATTCATCAACAAAAAGGTATGTGGAGACTTGAACTTATCTATCACTCAAAAGTCTATCTATTATATCTCATACTTCTTATGAGACAAAAAGTCGTATGCTATATAGACTGGATAATACACATTTGACATTTCGAGCTGAGTATTCACTACTTATCTTTTTCTCGAAATCGTGTGTTGGTAAAGCGTTTCTCTTTGATCAAGTTTATCTTCACCTAGTGATGAAAGTCATGAAAAGTTTCAATTACTTTGAGAATTGCTCTGACGTGAAACAGTCTGTGAACAACGATCATATAACGTCCTCTGAGAATGTCTCAATGATAGGAATGAGAGTTTAGATTACATAACCATGTATTCCTTAATCCGAAGTTTTCGAACTTTGTTGATTGAGAGAAACCGGAGGAATTGGCTTTGCCAAGTCCGCGAACTCAGTTAGTGAACTGACGGAAGTTCTCTTGCCGAGAATTTATGTTGGGATATTCCAAAAATTCGTTTGCGTGTTTAGTCCGCGAACTGGCGGAAGTCTCTTTGCCGAGATTTTCTGCTGAGTATGGAAAACTCTGCCGGTTTCCTTAAGTCCGCAAACTTGTTTGTGAGCTTAAGTGGTTATGATCTAAAGATGTGCTCTGAACATGAAACTTAAATTATTAAGGAATGATTTATGCAAACCGTGGCTATAAAGTTCATGAGCCGATTCATCGAATCGAATCATCTTTGTTTCAATTGTGTCTTGTGTAGTTACATAAGATCTCATAGCAATTGAACAACTCTCTAAATAGTTCATTTGAGTCAATTGAACTAGTTATGGTGAAGAAGAATTAGGTTAATATGAATTGCTCATATGGTTAACCTTTTGGGTTACTATGTTGAACCAACATACACGTACACGTTTGGGCATGGTTTTCACAAACCCAGTAAACGTCTACCCAAGTGTGTGTGACAAGCTAAGTTTTCGGTCTAACGATTTAGAAATATTAGCTTGAATCTAAATCAGGTTTTCATCTAACGGTGAATATTGATTGCTTTGTAACTAAGGCAAAACCCTGATTTGAAGACTATATATAGTAGACATCTAGCATTGGGAAAAACTAATCCCCACACGTCTGTGTGATACTAGTGCGCTCGCTAGAGTCAATTCTCCTTTAACCTTTGATTTTCTTCTCTAAAACCAGGTTACCGACTTAAAGACTTCATTGGGATTGTGAAGCCAGATCGATATTACTTTTATCGTAGTTGTGTGATCTGATCTTGCATCTTCTATCGTACGAGTACAATCTTTGATTGGCTTGAGATCGCGAGATTTCTCCGATAGTCAAGATAAAGAAGTCACAAACATCTTCGTCTCACTGTTTATGATTCCTCGACAAACCGCTTGTGTAGTCAAGAAGGATTGTTAAGAGGTGAGTGATTAATCTAGGATGTTCTTCGGGAATATAAGACCGTATTATCAATTGGTTCCTGTTCATCTTGATTTTATATCTTAAGACGGAACAAAACCTAGGGTTTTTCTGTGGGGAGACAGACTTATCCTTTGATAGACTTTTCTGTGTGAGACAGATTTGTTTATTATCAAGTCTGCAATTTTGGGTTGCAGCAACTCTTAGTTGTGGGTGAGATCAACTAAGGGAATCAAGTGCGCAGTATCCTGCTGGGATCAGAGGCGTAGGAGTACAACTATACCTTGAATCGGTGGGAGACTGATTGGGGTACAACTATAGTCCAGTCCGAAGTTAGCTTGTAGTAGTCTAGTGTCTGTAGCGGCTTAATACAGTGTGTATTCAATCTGGACTAGGTCCCGGGGTTTTTCTGTATTTGCGGTTTCCTCGTTTACAAAACTTCTGGTGTCTGTGTTATTTCTTTTCCGCATTATATTTTTTATAAAATTGAAATAATACAGGTTGTGCGTTAAAGATCATCAATTGGAAATCCAACCTTTGGTTGTTGATTGATATTGATAGATCCTTGGACATTGGTCTTTGGTACCGTCTAAGTTATCTCTCTTTGATAAGGACTCGCAGATTTCCATTTGCTTGAGTAAAGATCAAATCGAGAGATTGAGATATAAACTCTTTGATATATCTTTTTATCGATTGAGTCTAACTGTCTAGTTGATTCTCATAAAAAGTATATTGGAGTTTGTCCATACAGATTTTGCTAAGAAAAATATTGGGTGGTGTTGTTAGACCCCCGCTTTTTCAATTGGTATCAGAGCAAGCAAACATGTTTAAGACCTAACAACTCCGTGTTTCTAGCGATCTGACTCTATGGACAGAGGTGATATCTCTATTAACGTACCACCAGTCTTCAATGGCTCCAATTAATTATGGTGGAAAATTTCTATGCGAGCTTTTCTTTAATCGCGTGATTTTCAATCATGGGTATATGTGGTTAATGTCTGTGATGCTCCCGTTGTGGAAGTTGGTGATGTAAACGTTCCCAAACCTATTGGTGAATACACCGCTGTTGAGATAACTGCTGCAAAGAAAAATTCCGACGGTTTGAATGCTATCATACATGCCATTATCCCAAATCTTTAGCATCATGTGACAAACTGCACTAGATCTAAAGATGCTTGGGATATCTTAGAAACCGTATTTGAAGGAAACTCCAGTGAAAAGGATGCTAGGCTTCAAAACCTTAATTCCGATTGGGAGAACCTTCGTATGGCAGATGAAGAAACATTTGATGAGTTTAATCACAAAGTGTCTGAAATTGTTAATGCATCTTTTGCATTGGGTAAGACTATTCCTGAAAAGAACATTGTGATGAAAATTCTCAGATCGCTGCCATCTAGATACGAGTCTAAGAAGCATGTCATCGTTGAGGGGAATAACCTCGATAATCTTTCCAGACACACCTTGGTTGGAAAGCTTAAGATCTTTGACCATGAGCATACATCCAAAGTCGGTAAGGATGTTGCCTTTAAAGCACAAAAGAACACTAAATTACTTGTCAAAGGTAAGAGTGTTCATGTCTCTGAGGATGATCAGTCTGAGGATGATTTTTCGGATGAAGATCTTGACAAATCAGTCCTTGATCACAAGACAGTTTAGGGATCTTCTGTTGAAGAGAAGTAAACGGTTTTCAAGAGACAAACCTAAGTCATCAGACAAACCTCACGGTCGCGTACCTCCTAAAAACAGGGATGCTGACGAGGCTGATGACGAGGACATGCCTCAGTGCTTTAAGTGTAAGGGTTTTGGCCATTTTGCTAACGAATGCCCAAATCGTAGAAAATACACTGGGAACAAAGGTCTAGCTGTAACACTTGATGAAATGTCTGAAACCTATGATTCCGATGAAGATAGGAAATCAAGTGTAGGGCTTCTTTGTGAAAACATCGATTTTGATACTTGTAGCAATACATATATCAACCTCAATGGGTTCGGAGAAGAGGGAAACCCAATCAAGCTGGAAGATTCACTGAATCCGATAACTGGAAACCCTATCAGTGATGTTTCAGGATCAACTGTATGTCTAGCTGCTTGCACATCTCAGATGCCTGAATACTATCCAAGATTGACGTGCTCGTTTTGTTCGATGAAGGGACACGAACTATCAAGGTGTTACAAATACAAGCACCAAATAAGGCACGCCAGCAAACTTCAACGAAGAGCAGATCGATTAGCAAGGAAGCTGAAACTTGCTCAGAAGACCGCCGAGGTATGTAGGATCTTATCTTCGTCTAAGAAGTTGGTTTCCAAGGATAGAATAAGACCATTTGAAAAGAAAATATGGTCAAATCGTTTTGATAGACAGAGATCAGAGGATTCCTCCCATGAGGAAAAAGATGGACAAATCGTTGTTCATCGCAACACAACTTGATTGTGTTGTTGGGAAAATCTTGTCTCATGTGCCTGTTCGAAAAGAGACAAGATTGAGTGCTGATCCAGGCTTCAGAAAAGTTTTTCCTTCTTTTCTTAGATTGTTTTTTTTTGTCTATCAAATAAAAGAAAGGGTTATTATCGACAATTCTACTCTTTATAGGGTTTTAGAGTTGGGCGTATACGAACCTGTCAATAGGTTTCGAACCCTACATTCCTTTTTCCTTTTGACATCCTTTATAAGACTGCTTGTTGAGTTAAGTGATTCCATCACACAAATCCAGTTGTTCATAACTGTTCTCAAAGCACTATGTCGTCAGATGGAAAGGATGTCAACATGATTGTTAAGTCTTCAATCAAGGAAAAAGAGAAATCTCCTGTTTCTAAGTCCCTGAAAAGAAAAAGAAGGAATACAAGAAAACCCAGGGCTGTTCCTTCTAACTCTCAGAAGTTTTCCGATGTTCTTGATGAGTTAAAGGAAATAAGAAGGGAGATTTATGAAATAAAGACGTTCGTGTCTAAATCTTTGGAAATTCAGAGGACCCTAATTCGACCTCTTCAGCCAAGACAGTTCGTGGGTATTGACACTTATCTCGTGAACCTTATGTCCCGATGGTTGTCGATAACAAGGAGTTCGGGAATGATAAAGAATTTCTCAAAGGAATTGTTGCCTAGTATGTCTTCTTTTTGGATTAGTTGGAAGAATAACTAGTGCTTTGAATAGCGAAGATTGTGACTACACATAGCTATTTTTGTTTTCATCTTCTTATGTTATTTTTAGGTTTATTGGTTTTTAAATTCTAAAAATATTTGGATGATGATTATTGCAGTATTAATCTGTTTTGAAGTATTGCAATATTTTATGGGATATGTATTGTTTGCGTCCGTGAACTTGAAGGTCCCATATTGTGTCAAAAGTAAAGTCGTTCATAAATTGATATTCGTATTGATGAAAGGACGAATGGACTTTTGACAATTACAAAAGTTATGCCTATGCAGTCATTTATTTGATGGAAAATAGGATGAAATCTTTTGTTTGACAAGGATAAAGTCTATTATGTCGTTATGCAAATAGTGATGGAAAATAGAATAGATCCTTGTATGTTATCCACGGTATTGATCTTCATTGATCCATTTTGTTATGTTTTACCGTGAAGGCTCCATTGTGTATCTTATGTTGAGCACCTTACAACTATGTCGATTAATATTGGCCTTGTTGGTTGTTCCATGAGATGTTATATGTTGAGCATTCTTGAACTAAATTAATCATCTTGATTGGTTATTTAGTTATTTGCTCCGAAAGTCTTCTTTTGTCGAGCAAAATCTTTTGACAATTAAATTGATTGCTTCGGTGATTAGTTTGGTTGTGTATTCCAATTAGATTAATTACAGGTTCTCTTATAATTAATCTAGTTGAGTTTTTCATATATTTCACAAGTTCTTGTGTTGAGTATATGAACGGATATACTAATCATGTTCTATTGGTTGTTGTAGTCGTATATTCCGTAACGTTTTCCTTATGTTGAGTATTTGAACGATTAAGATAGTCATCTCCGTGTGGTTATCTTAGTCGTAGCTCCGTGAGTTTTCTTATGTTGAGCACAATCAATTAAATTGATCACTTTTGTGGTTTGATTTAGTTGCGTATTCCTATTAAATTAATCATGGGTTTACTTGTGATTAATTTGGTTGAGTTTTGGATATAGAAAATCATTTCCATGGTTTTTGGTGTCCCATTAAAATATCCTTCTTTCCTTTCGAAATTAAGGTCGCTCTTTTTGTTCTTTCGGGAATGACATCAAATGGGGGAGAGTTCTTTTGAACTTGTGCTTAATGGTAATATCGGGGTGTGCGACTGTGGAATTTTATAGGGGTTATCTTGTAGCTTAAAACTCCTTGATGAATGCATTTAGCTTCGGCTTTATGATTGCATCTAAATTAAGTTGGTATGTAGTTTTCTTTTAGTCTATGAAATGTATCTTGTGGAAATTTCATTATGATCCCGTTCTTTTACCTTTGCCAATTTTGTTGATAAAAAGGGGGATAAATAATGTAGTTCACACTACAAATACATATGGTTTTCGGATCATTGTGTAAGGGGAAGTGGTTTCCATGATCGAGATGGAGTATTGACTAAGGGGGAGTGATACATATCACCATAGTATTATTGTTAAAGTCGTGATGCAATTGGAATTTGATGTTACATAATGATACTATGTCACTGTATAATAATGATCGAGAATCTCGATTTCTCTCATTGTTATAGCTACGGATCTTCAACAACGGTGGTGCTAAACTTACAACCTTTGGGATCATTGGAGTACTTAGAAGGACGAAGATTTCAAGGAACATTGAAGATTAGACTATGGAATAGGAGCCACTAAAGTTTATCTTTTTTGTATTCCATATGTATTAATAGTTTTGTCACTAAAATTGACAAGGGGGGGATTGTTAGAGCATAGCTCGGTCGACCTCGCATGCGTTGATATATCAAGCATGTTTGTCAATGTTAGTGATCAAAACTATGAGTCTTGATTTCTAGCCTATTATAGCTAAGTCTCGGACTAGGATAGAAAAGTTTAGTTGAGCTCAAGGACTTCATGGCGATTCATCATACAACGACGAAGATCTCCTCAAGGAACCGTGGAACTTCATCAACAAAAAGGTATGTGGAGACTTGAAATTATCTGTCACTCAAAAGTCTATCTATTCTATCTCCTACTTCTTATGAGACAAAAAGTCGTATGCTATATAGACTGTATCATACACGTTTGACATTTCGAGCTGAGTATTCACTACTTATATTTTTCTCGAAATCGTGTGTTGGTAAAGCGTTTCGCTTTGATCAAGTTTATCTTCACCTAGTGACGAAAGTCATGAAAAGTTTCAATTACTTTGAGAATTGCTCTGACATGAAACAGTCTGTGAATAACGGTCATATAACGTCCTCTGAGAATGTCTCAATGATCGGAATGAGAGTTTAGATTACATAACAATGTATTCCTTAATCCGAAGTTTTCGAACTTTGTTGATTGAGAGAAACCGAAGGAATTGGCTTTGCCAAGTCCGCGAACTCAGTGCCGAGAATTTCTGTTGGGATATTCCAAAAACTCGTTTGCGTGTTTAGTCCGCGAACCTAGTCCACGAACTGGCGGAAGTCTCTTTGCCAAGATTTTCTGCTGAGTTTAGAAAACTCTGCCGGTTTCCTTAAGTACGCAAACTTGTTTGTGAGCTTAAGTGGTTATGATCTAAAGATGTTCTCTGAACATGAAACTTAAATTACTAAGGAATGCTTTATGCAAACCGTGGCTATAAAGTTCATGAGCTGATTCATCGAATCGAATCATCTTTGTTTCAATTGTGTCTTGTGTAGTTACATAAGATCTCATAGGAATTGAACAACTCTCTAAGTAGTTTATTTGAGTCAATTGAACTAGTTATGGTGAAGAAGAACTAGGTTAATATGAATTTCTCATATGGTTAACCTTTTGGGTTACTATGTTGAACCAACATACACGTACACGTTTGGGCATGGTTTTCACAAACCCAGTAAACGTCTACCCAAGTGTGTGTGACAAGCTAAGTTTTCGATCTAACGATTTAGAAATATTAGCTTCAATCTAAATCAGGTTTTCATCTAACGGTGAATATTGATTGCTTTGTAATTAAGGCAAAACCCTGATTTGAAGACTATATATAGTAGATATCTAGCATTGGGAAAAAATAATCCCCCCACGTCTGTGTGATACTAGTGCGCTCGCTAGAGTCGATTCTCCTTTAACCTTTGGTTTTCTTCTCTAAAACCAGGTTACCGACTTAAAGAATTCATTTGGATTGTGAAGCCAGACCGATACTACTTTTATCGTAGTTGTGTGATCTGATCTTGCATCTTCTATCGTACGAGTACAATCTTTGATTGGCTTGAGATCGCGAGAGTTCTCCGATAGGAAAGATAAAGAAGTCACAAACATCTTCGTCTCACTGTTTATGATTCCTCGACAAACCGCTTGTGTAGTCAAGAAGGATTGTTGAGAGGTGAGTGATTAATCTAGGATGTTCTTCGGGAATATCAGACCGTATTATCAATTGGTTCCTGTTCATCTTGATTTTATATCTTAAGACGGAACAAAACCTAGGGTTTTTCTGTGGGGAGACAGACTTATCCTTTGATAGACTTTTCTGTGTGAGACAGATTTGTTTATTATCAAGTCTGCGATTTTGTGTTGCAGCAACTCTTAGTTGTGGGTGAGATCAACTAAGGGAATCAAGTGCGCAGTATCCTGCTGGGATCAGAGGCGTAGGAGTACAACTGTACCTTGAATCGGTGGAAGACTGATTGGGGTTCAACTATAGTCCAGTCCGAAGTTAGCTTGTAGTAGTCTAGTGTCTGTAGCGGCTTAATACAGTGTGTATTCAATCTGGACTAGGTCCGGGGGTTTTTCTGCATTTGTGGTTTCCTCGTTAACAAAACTTCTGGTGTATGTGTTATTTCTTTTCCGCATTATATTTTTTATATAATTGAAATAATACAGGTTGTGCGTTAAAGATCATCAATTGGAAATCCAACCTTTGGTTGTTGATTGATATTGATAGATCCTTGGACATTGGTCTTTGGTACCGTCTAAGTTATCTCTCTTTGATAAGGACTCGCAGATTTCCATTTGCTTGAGTAAAGATCAAATCGAGAGATTGAGATATAAACTCTTTGATATATCTTTTTATCGATTGAGTCTAACTGTCTAGTTGATTCTCATAAAAAGTATATTGGAGTTTGTCCATACAGATTGCTAAGCAAAATACTGGGTGGTGTTGTTAGACCCCCGCTTTTTCAATTGCCATCTAGATACGATTCTAAGAAACATGTCATCGTTGAAGAAAATAACCTTGAAACTCTTTCAAGAAATACTCTTGTTAGGAAGTTAAAGATCTTTGATCACGAGCATGTATCCAAATCTGGAAAGGATATTGCTTTCAAAGCATAAAAGAACACTAAATTACTTGATAAAAGTAAAAGTGTTGGCATCTCTGAAGATGATCCTACTGAGACTGATTCATCAAATGAAAATCTTGACAAGTCAGTCTCTTTAATCACAAGACAGTTTAGAGATCTTCTTTTGAAGAAAAGTAAACGGTTCACTAAGATAATTCTAAGTCATCAGTTAAACCTCATAATCGTGTTCCTCCTAAAAACAGGGATACTGACGATACCGGTGATGAGGATATGCCACAGTGCTTCAAGTGTAAAGGTTTTGGTCATTTTGCCAATGAGTGTCCAAATCGTAGAAAATACACTGGAAACAAAGGTCTTGCTACAACTCTTGATGAAATGACTGATCACTATGATCCTAATGAAGACGACAAATCAAGTGTTGCACTCCTCTGTAAAAATTTTGATTTTGATAATTGTAGCAATACTTATATCAATCTTGATATTTTTCCTGAAGAAACTTCTTCAACTATTTTGGAGGATAAAATGGATTTTTTTTTATCTGCTGGAAATCCTATTTCTAATGTTTCAGGTACCACAATTTGTCTAGCAGCTTGCTTCGCTATGGTGTCTGAACCATCCTCCACTTTGACATGTCCTTTCTGTACTATTAAGGATCATGGACTCTCTAGTTGTTTTAAGTACAAGCATAAAGTAAGATATGTCAACAAACTCCAACAGAGAGCAAATCGATTAGCAAACAAGCTTAAACTTGTTTAGAAGTCATCTGAGGTATGTAAACTCAATTCCTCTCCTAAAAAGTTATTTTCTAAAGAACTAATTAGACCTCTCCGGAAAAGAACAAGGTCTAAACATTCAGTGAAAGAGGTTTTTAGGAACTCTTTCCAAAAAGTTCATGGTGGACAAATTATTGTTCACCCCAACACAACTTAATTGTGTTGGATGTGCATCTTGTCTCAAGTGCCTGATTCCAAAGAGACAAGAGTTAAGCACTCATGAGTTTTAAGAAAAAGAAAAAGTTTTTTGTTTGTTTATTTTTCTTTTCTTTTTGATTTTGGTTGATATTTTCATATCCTAGATTGGTATTGAAAAGACGTTTCCATATTTGTTCATTAAAAGAGGGGTAAAATCGATAATTATGCCTTCTTTAGGGTTGAGAGTTGTGCGTAAGCGAATCTGCTTACTTTGTATAAAGGTTCTGTAACCCTACATTCCTTTTTCCTTCATTGAAAATCTCTTTTATCACAAGTTTGTTTGTAGAGCTCGCTTTGTGAATTTCTCTCACAAACCCGTAATTATATGGAGACTCCAAGCTTTATGACTTCTGAAGGAAAAGAGGTTAATATGATTTTTAAACCATCAATCATGAAGGAAAAAGATATATCTCTGTTACCCTCTTCCTTGAAAATAAAAAGGAGAAATGTGAGGAAACCAAGGGATGTCCCTTCAAATCTTCAGAAGTTTTCTGGTGTTCTTGAAGTGTTGAAGGAAATAAGAAAGGAGATACTGCAAATAAATGCTATTGTTTTTAGGACTCTTGAAATTCAGAAGGCCCTGGTTCGGCATCAGTCAAGAAGATTTGTTGGAATTGACTCCTAGCTTCATGAACCTTATGTTCCAATGGCTGTTGACGACAAGGAGTTCGGGAACGATAAAGAATTTTTCAAAGGTCTTAATATCTAGGAAACTTCTTATGAGAATTTATTCTTGTATTTTAAGAAGGATAACTAGGGTTTGAAATAACAGATATCGTGATTACACATAGCTATTGCCAACGATTTTGATCTTGCAATGTTTTTGGGTTTACTTATTTAAATTCTAAAGTTTATTTGGAAGATGATTTTGTAGTATTAATCTTTATTGGTTTTATATATTGCAAATAATTTTATGGGATATGTGTTTACGTCTGTAAACTTTGATTGTCCCATGTATGTCAAAAGTTAAGTCTATTGTGTCATTATGCAAATATTTATTGGAAAATAGAATAAACTTTTGATTACAAAGATTAAGTATATCATATGACTTTAAGCAAATATTGACGAAAAATAGAATGAATCTTTGTATATTCCGCAGTATTGATCTTTCCCTGATCCACTTCTATGTGAATGTACCGCGCGGCTCCGTAAGTTCTATTATGTTGAGCATTTCCGATTAAATTAATCAAGGGTTCTCTTGTGGTTAATTTAATTGAGTTTTCTGGATACAAATCAGCCATCTACCCCTTTAATGAGCGCAAGGAATCAACAAAATCTTAAAAGTTAAGTGAATGAGTCGTTGGATCATACAACTTTAAATCTGAGCCGTTCAGATATCAGAATATTCAGAAAAAAATTCCTCCACAGATACAAATTCCGTGTGACTTTTTCGTTACTCGACGGAAATGCCCCCCATCTTTTACACATTTACAAAAAAAATGCAGCTCTTTCTTTTCGCCGTCCACTCTTCAGTTCCACCATCACTACCCCATCGTTACCATCGGCACCAGCAACACCATCACCCCCACCACTATCATTATCACCAGCAACACCATCATCCCCGCCATCACCAGCAACACCACTAATCTTATGCAAACATGGTTACTTCACCTTCCTATTACATAAATACCTCCTTTTTTATATTGCCTCTCTGTCATATAACCTCTTTTTTTACTAGCGCCGCCCCCTCCGTCATTACCAGAATCCCAAACGTAATCAAAGATCAAACAAATTTTTACTCCCTCCGTTTCTAAAAAATAGGCTTGTTTCCTTATTTGGATATGTCAAATAAATAGGTGTGTTTCCATATGTGGAAAGTCAAATATTATGATTTTACTAGTATACCCATAGAGAGACCACTTCTCTCTCTCCATTTTCTCTCTTAATATTAAAGGGGAACCACTTCCCTCTTCCATCTATCTTATAACAAATGAGTGTGAGGATAGATTTGGAAAAAAACACGAAAAAATGACTACAATGATTGGTTTTATTAATTTTTTGTGAAAAACAAACAAGCCTATTTTTTAACACGGAGGGAGTATAATCATCTAAAAATGTATGTCTATAAACTTGAGCAAGATTTGTACCTTTATTTGCTTAGAATACTTATAATAATCTTGCTTATCGTTCATTTCTACCTAACTTGATCTGTGTTTAAGTTTCTTAAATGTTTAGGTTTGAAAATAATAGTTCGGGATGTTTGGACTACATGGTACACATACCAAGTATGCATAACAACATTTAAAATCAAAATCAAGGGGTTTAAGTTCGCAAACCCGTATGCATACTTGACGTAGATATTCGGTAAATTTGTTTTGGCCGTAACTTCTTCGTCCGAACTCGGATTTACCTCATTGTTTTTGTATTCTCTTTCTTATTGAATTCCCTTCAAAATGGAGATGAGAATTGTTGAATTTGGATGAGTTAATATTGGTCTTTGTCCTGTCTCTTGTTTTTTAGCGTTTGCTCCGTTTCGTTGCACTTGTTCTATTCTCTTGGACTTGGGCACTGAGATTCTTGGAGAAATCTTATTCTATGTTATTTTATGGCTGTTAAAAGAGTGATGTTGGTGAATCACAAAGAAGGAAGTTTGTATGTTCTTCTTTGTTAAGGAAATCTTTTTATACGCTTTTGGTAACCACTCTTGGTATAAATCCATGCGAAAAAGATTGATTCTACCTTCTAAGGGAAAAGATTGTTACTGCAGTATTTTAATGGTTTGATATATTGAAATATTTTTATGGGATATGTATTGTTTGCGTCCGTGAACTTGAAGGTCCCATATTTTGTCAAAAGTAAAGTCGTTCATGAATTGGTATTCGTATTGATGAAAGGACGAATGGACTTTTGACATATACCAAAGATATGCCTATGCGGTCATTAAATTGATGGAAAATAGGATGAAAATTTTTGTGTAACAAGGATAAAGTCTATTATGTTGTTATGATGGAAAATAGAATAGATCCTTGTATGACTATCCACGGTATTGATCTTCATTGATCCATTTTGTTATGTTTTACCGTGAAGGCTCCATTGTGTGTCTTATGTTGAGCACCTTACAACTAAGTCGATTTACCTTGGCTTCGTTGGTTGTTCCATGAGATGCTATATGTCGAGTATTAGGAACTAAATTAATCAACTAGTTTGGTTATTTAGTTTGTACTCCATAAGTTTTCTTTCTTATGTTGAGTACATGTACGGTTAAGGTTGTCATATTCTATGATGAACTTAGTCGGGGTTCCATAAGTTCTCTTATGTTGAGCCCAAAATAATTAAATTGATTACTTCAGTGATCAGTTTGGTTATTTGTATTCCAATTAGATTAATCATAGGTTCTCTTGTAATTAATCTAGTTGAGTTTTCATATATTCCACAAGTTCTTGTGTTGAGTATATGAAAGGCTACACTATCATGTTCTATTGGCTAATGTAGTCATATATTCCATAAGGTTTTCCTTATGTTGAATATTTGAACGGTTAAGTTAGTCATCTCCCTGTGATTGAATTTGTAGGATCAGAGTATCGCAGCAATAATGTCTCAGCGAAATTATTAACAACACAATACGACAGTGTCGCAGAACAACTTCAGAAACGACATCAGCCAAATCATGAGAAAAGTGTGACGATCCTGCGAAAATAAGGAAGTTTGCGAGATTGGTATTTGTAAGGTTGCGAGAATGTCGCAAACCATATCCGAAAATAAAGGACAGATTAGCTGTCATCCGCTATGTAATTTCCTATAAATAGCCATTCAGCTGTAAAGGAAAAGAGAGAGATCTTTTTTGATTAAGAAGCAAGTAAATAGGAGAGAGAAAATCTAAAGCGGTGATTATTTTTGATTCCTTTATCTTTTCTTGTAAGATTGTTCAAAGATTCATCAATAAAATTAAAATTGTTAATCCAAAAATGAGTTGAATGTTAATGAAATCTTGTGAGGGGTGTAGTGTAGGATTTCCTGCAACTACATAATGGCGCTAGAAACAAAGACTGAAGGTTGAAAGTTGAAGATTGTTGTTGAGATTGTTCAAATCAAGAAAGCGATTAAACAAATCAGTGAACCAGTTAAAAGAAAAATGATTAGAGTCAATGAAAATGACAAAAAATTGGAGTGTAATATGATAAGAAAAACAATGGTTAATGAATTCCATGAAAACATCAAAGGAAGGATACATAAACGAGATTTTGAAGGAAGGAAGGTTATCGCGGTAGAAAAGACATCACCCTTGAAAGATTGGGAAAAACAAAAAATCACATTCATGGAAACAGAAATACCAAAAGAAAATTTGAGCCACACATCTCCATTGGTTATTACAGTACCTATTACACGAAAAGAGAAGGGGACAACAAAAAAATCCACGGAAGAATGGATATTGAACAAAAATTTAGTCGATACAGGAAGTTCAGTGGATATAATATTCTATCATGCGTTCAAAGGAATGGGATTCAAAGATGAAGAAATGTCTTGTTCGACATATCTTGTTCATGGCTTTGGAAAATCCACAACAAAACCTAAAGGAGAAATAGTGGTGTGAATTCCACTAGGAGAGATCGAAACACAAATGACACTATGCGTAGTGGATATGGAATCACCATATAGTATGCTGTTGGGGAAGCCATGGATACACGCAATTAAAGCTGTAGAATCAACGTTGCATCAATGCATCAGGTTCCCCATGCCAAATGGAGTAGCTGAAATTAGAGGAGATATTGACAATGCGAAATTATGTTATCAAATTGAAGTAAATCATTATGAAGGACGAGCAAAAAAGCGACAATTTCGCAGAAAAATAGCAAAGGAGGCAAAGAAAGAGGAAGAATTTAGAGTGTACATGATAAGAGCAAAAGAAGGTAAAGGAATACCAGCGAAATTTCGGAGGAAGGAGATGGACCTGCGAAGATGATAAAAGAGCCAACACCAATGGGAGAACCCAAGGCCAGTTGCACTGCGGCAGAACCAACAAAAGAAGTAAATGTTGGGACTATAGAAAAACCCCTAATACTGAGGATTGGAACCAAGATGGATGCAGAAAAGGAAGAAAGAACTGTTAATCTTTTGCGGGAATATAAAGATATATTCGCGGGGAGCATGGATGAGATACCTGGAATAAATCCATCGATTGCATGTCATAAGTTGGAGATTAACAAGAATGTGAGACCATTTAAACAGAGAATAAGAAAAATCGCAACGACCTACCATCCTCAAATAGAAGAAGAATTACAGAAAATGCTTGAGGCGGGAATTATAAGAGAAGCTAAATACCCAGAGTGGATAGCAAACATGGTTGTTGTTCCAAAGAAAAATAAAGGGATAAGAATTTGCATAGATTTCACTGATTTAAACAAGGCTTGCCCTAAAGATAGTTTTCCATTGCCGGATATTCCTCAAATGGTTGAATCAGCAGCGGGAAATGATAGAGTGTCTTCTTTAGATGGGTACAAAGGTTATAACCAAATCCCCTCGCTGAAGAAGATCAAGAGCATACTGCTTTTTTCGCTCCAAGAGGTTTATACTGTTATACAAAAATGCCGTTTGGTTTGCGAAATGCAGGAGCAACGTATCAAAGAATGGTAGAGAAGGTGTTCGCGAAATGGATACACAAAACATTAGAGGTGTACGTGGATGACATGTTGGTGAAGAGTAAAGAAGCCAAAGATCATGTAAGATTTGAGGGAGATTTTTGAACAGATGCGGCATAACATTAAACTGAACCCTGAAAAATGCATTTTTGGGGTTGCATCGGGAAATTTTTAGGCTACATTGTATCAAAAGAAGGAATACAAGTTGATCCAGAAAAGGTACAAGCATTCGTGACATGCCAACACCAGCAACGATAAAGGATGTACAAAAATTGAACGGACTTTTAGCTTCGCTAGGAAGATTCATTTCGCGATCATCAGACAAATGTAAACATTTTTTCAATATACTCAAGAAGGGTGCGAAATTCAAATGGACTGATGAATGTGAAAAAGTTTTCAAGGGATCAAAGAACACCTTATGAATACATCTATTTTACAAAAGGCAGAACCAGGAGAAGAACTATTGATCTATCTTGCGACAACATCACATGCTTTAAGCTGTGTTATTGCGAACGGACGCAGGAGTGGAAAAGCCCATTTATTACATCAGCAAAACATTTAATGCTGCAGAGAGGAATTATTCAAAGATTGAGAAGCTAATTTTAGCATTAGTATACGCCGCATTTAAACTTCGCATATATTTCAAGCACACAAAATAAGGGTGCTAACAAAAGTACCAATTGAATCAGTGATGAAGAATTCAAAAAGATCAGGTAGGGTGGAGAGATGGAATGCACAAGTAGGACATTTCGAAATCAAGTATGAAATATTATCTTCACCAAAATCACAAGTTGTCGCAGATTTCTTAGCAGAATTTCCTTTAGAAGATGATGAAGCGGTGGAGGAGATGATGGATATAGAAGAAGAACATGGAGATCCAAAAGACTTATTAACAGAACCAAATAGATGGGAGATATTGGTAGATGGATCATCAAATGGGGAAGGCAATGGGTTGGAATTGTTTTAATTTTCAGAAGGAGCGAAGATGGCTTTTTCATTCAGATTGGAATTCGCATCCACTAATAACGAAACGGAATATGAAGCTGTGGTACATGCCTTAAAGTTCGCAATAGAAATGAAACTAGAAAATGCCAGGATCACTAGTGATTCGCAGCTAGTTATTCGCCAAATAAAGGGAGAGTACACTACAAATGAACCATCCTTGAAGAAATACAAGAAGCTCGTTGAAGAATTGTCAGCGAAAATCCCAAAGATAAAATGGAGGCACATTTCAAGGAAGGATAACAGACTCGCAGACGCTTTTGCTTTCATCTCAAGCATGATGACAGATCCAACTGCGAGATGCATAAAAATACAGACACTTCTGTCACCATCATCAATAAAGAAGAAGAAGAAGTGAACGTAATGATGATAGAAGGTGGAGAAGAAGAACAAACGAACAATATCGCAGATTGGAGAACAGAACTTCATGCATATTTGGCGAAAGGAGAAACACCAAGAAACAGATTGGAAGCACACAAGTTAAAAAGCCGCGCAACAAATTATGAATTAAGAGATGGGCTGCTATACCGAAAATCCTTTAATGGACCATCACTCAGATGTTTGACACGAGAAGAAGGAGAAAAGGTGCTAAAAATGTTACATAGTGGGGATGCTGGCAATCATAGCGGGGGAAGATCTTTGGCACATAGAGCAAAAATGCAAGGCTATTACTGGCCATACATGCACGAAGATGCAAAACAAATATCAAGACGTTGCGAAGATTGTCAGCGGCACGGAAAGAAAATACATGCACCTGGAGCACCATTGTCATCTTCAACCAGTGTATGGCCTTTTGGAAAGTGGGGCTTAGATATTGTGGGGCCATTTTTACCAGGATCTGGACAAAGAAGATACTTAATAGTCGCAACAGATTATTTCACAAAATGGACAGAAGTAAAGGCAGTACAGCATATTCGCGACAAAGATATCTTTACATTCATATTCGAAAATATCATTTGCAGATTCGGAATTCCCGCGCAGTTGGTATCTGATAATGGGAAACAGTTTGAAGGACAGAACATAGAAATGTTACTTAATGCATTTAAGATAAAATGTGGAAAGTCTACTCCTCTGTATCCACAAGCTAATGGACAGGCAGAGGCAACAAACAAAACAATTGCAGATATATTAAAGAAAAAATTAGAAGGACATCATAGAGCATGGTGCGAACAAGTACATAATGCAGTATGGGCTTATAACACAACTAGGAGAGAAGCTACTGGAATGTCACCTTTTTGTTTAACATACGGAGTTGAAGCGGTGTTACCAACAGAAGTTGTTATTCCGACGACAAGAGAGAAGCTTGGGAGAAAAATCTTAGTGCGGGTTTGATCTTAAGCAAACTTGATGAGTTAGAAGAAAAAAGAGAAGAGCTTTACAGCATATGGAGAATTATCAGCGAAGATTAGCCCGAGAATATAATAAACGTGTCAAAGTACGCGAATTTCAACCAGGAGATTTAGTTCTGCGAGAGACACCAATATATCAGCGAGAAAATGGTGGAAAGTTAGCGAAAAAATGGGATGGACCTTACATCATTAGGAGATAGTTGGGACAGGAGCTTATAAATTAATGGATCCAGAAGGTAGAGATGTTGGTCATAGACTTGACAGACCATGGAACAGATTGTACTTAAAGAGATATTATCCATAAGAAGCTTTGAGAAGTTATGTATGACGCAACAAAACGATTGCGAATAAACATTCAATGAAAGAATAGTTGCGAGATTATTCATATCAAAACAAGATCATGATATGCGAAACTTTCGCAGAGATAATCAGAGAACAATGACAAAAGAGAAAGGGGCGAACCTTTATGGCGTACACCCTAGTTCGTGAATAAAATTTCGCAAGAGGCAAATGTAAGACCTAAAGTACGTCATATAAGGGGGTACCTGTTGCATGGCTCAGGGAAAGGCTACACCCCCCGGAACCTGAGTCATGGAGATTTGGGGTCAATAAAGCCCATCCGGGAGAGGCACCTTGGATTCTCAGCTTAAGCATATGACTTAGGTTGGGCGACTAAGGTAATAAGGACTCTCCCAAGGAGTGCAGAATCTGACCAAGGCGCCGAGGTACACGGTTGAGTCAAGAGTGCCAGGGGCGTCTGGAGCGTACCTTGCCATTCTTGACAAGTCTTGGCTTATACTGCACTCGGCCCGAAGAAAACCCCACTTAGGGTGCAGTCTCGTAACCATAAACCCTATAGGTAAAAGGGATAAGAGGCTGCGAAAACAACTGGTTGTTGTTAAGACCGGATGGGAGGAGCCAACCTTGTATGGTAGAGGTACGCCTCCTTGAAGGGGCAACCAGGGGGAGATAAGGGCGGCACCCTCCATTAGGGAGCTGATAAGTGTCTTAAGACGCAAATGTCATGAGGCTTTTTACTCGCAAGGGTATTAAGGCTTGTCATATTTGTGCGACAATCCTGAAGAGGCAATAATACTAAAGAGAAAGATAAGACGAGATCAATGGGTTTTCGCATGAAAGTGCGAAGACGTCCTGCGATTTCGTCGCACGACGACAATGTCATGGGGCTTTATTTTCGCAAGAATATTTAGGCCTGTCATATTGTCGCAACAATCCTGAAGAGGCAATAATACAAAAGAAAAAGTTAAGGCAAGATCAATGGGTTTTTGCATGAAAATGCAAGGACGTCCTGCGATTTTGTCGCAATGACAAGAGGTGGCATAATAAGACCTTTAATTAGGAAGGAAAATAAGACCACATGACAAAACAAAATATTTATAAGTATTCATAACAGATCATTTCTCGCAAGAAAGATAATGAGAGGCAAGTATGGGAATCAGTAAACAAGAGGCATTATCTTTCTCGCCAGCAAAATACTAAAAGAGAAAATTAATTCCAAAGTTGGTTGAAGAATATTATTCGCAAGAAATAATAAAGATGAAACAGTTCAAGAAGATAGAACTAGATAAGAAACTCTTCGCCAATGTTCTCATTATCGCCAGCCTTTTCTTCATTTCGATTCTGATCTTCACCAACAATAATTTCTTTGAGAGGGACTTCTTTTTCGCCGCCATCTTGATTATCGCCAGCAATTACTTCTTTAGAAGGGATTTCTTTTTCGCTTCCATCTTGATTAGCACCAGCAGTTGCTTCCTTAGAAGGGATCTCTTCTTCATCTTCCAAAAGATTATTCTTCCACCACTTTCATAATCATAATCACTGTCAGCAGGACGAGGAATTTCATCATCATCTACTTCCAAAGGTTCGATTGATGTAGGAGGAAGAGATTTGGACAATAAAATATCATTCACAAGAACTTCAGCCCGGAGATGAACTTGACGAAGAAGTGCTCTCTGATGATTCCTATCTTGAATATCCTTAAAGTAAGCAAGATAATCAAGTCTTCTTTCTGCTCGGTCGCGAGAACCAGTAAGGACAGAGACGAGTAGTGCATTTTCTTTGCGAATTTTGGCATATTTAGCCCCAAAACAGAAATGGAGGAATGAAGATTTTTCTCAGACTCTGCGAAAAGTAGAATACAAAATTTCAGTAAGATGAAGAACTCAAAAAGGTATGACAAAGAAAAGATAGTTAAGGCAGTCAAACTATTATGACTACCTTCCTTTTGCGAAATAAGGTGTTGAATCAAGGTCAGACAACTATTCTCCCAACGGTCCATCGTATCATCAAATTTATCTCCAACTAAACCTTTAAGTCGAGACTGAAGATTTTTCTCTTTAGAAATAAGAAAGGCATTTTTCTTTGCAAGTGAAGAATAAGATTCTTCTAATTTGGAATATTGTTCTTTAAGTTGGTTCGCCTTTACACTTAAAGCTATTCTACCTTGAATGAGTGTATCTCTTTCAGCGATAGATGACTCTGTTACTTCTTTAAGTTCATTTCTCAAAGAGCGAAGAGATTTTTCTTGGTCATCACATACTTTATGAAGGATGCTAAGTTGTTGCGAAGATATCGCCATCTTGTTTAAACAAGTTCGCCTCTCTTGAGATAGATTTTTATTCTCATCTGATAAAGTTTCCATCCCTAGATTAACTTTAGTTAAAGAATAAGAGAGGCGAGATATTTCATTACTTAATAAATTTTGCCTCTGAACTAATTGGGTATTTTCATTGGTAAGATTATTTATATGATCAACAAAATATGAATAGAGGTTATATAATTGGTTATATTGATCCGTCAAAATCTCTTTATCAACACGGGCTTTTTTAACAGCAGATTCAAATTGATATCTCTCCATTATTCGTTTCTGGTTTAAGGCTTAACATGCGAAAAAGGATTTCAAGGACAATTAAATATGGAAAGGATAAAATCATTAAAAAGGCAAATTGAAGACACAAATAAGGAAATCATACCTCTCAGTTCATCATTCTTCTTGCGAAGATTGTCGCGATCCAGCGAAACATTTTGGAGCTTTTGATTTTCGAGACGAAGAGCATTACACTCTAAATTCATCATTTTGAGATTCTTATTCAAGGTTTCAATCTCTTTTTCAAAAGATGTTTGCGAAGCAGCTCTGTCAGAGCCAAAATATTTACTCAAAATTTCGCAAACACCAGACTTGACAGGATCAATGTGAGACTTCTTAACATCATCCAGAACCTCAGACAAAACTTTGAAAGCAATATTGAAAGGAAGAGGCTCAGGTAGAGAACTGGCAATGATAGAATATTAAGAAACATTATCAATAGGAGGAGAAGAAGTTTCATTCACAGAAGGATTAATAAGGGGGGATTCAATCATTGAAAGGTCAGTTGAAGGGATGAAATCTGAGGCAACCTTTTCGCGAATTGGAGATAATGGTTTAACTTGTGAAGATGTCGCAGGAGATTTTGAAGAGATAAGTAAGTGGAATGGAACAGAGGTTTCAACGGTTTTGAGGTGGCGAGATTTCTTGAGAGGTTTGTTGGCATCCTTATCACCCTGCGAATCACAATCCAGATAAGAAACAGAGGCAACAATATTGTTATTAGAAAAGAATAATGTTTCTTACTACCTTATGATCCGCAGACTTTCTTTTGTTTACAACAACCTTATGCTGCGATTTGGAAATATTAGGGTTCTGAACCGTAAATTTGGTGTTAGAGGCGTTTTTTCTGAAATAACAACAATATGGGAATCACATAAACAACATCAAATAAGGTAGTAAACAAGATCAATTTCAGCAAAACCTATAAGAAAGAAAAAAGAAAACTAACCTCGATGAATCCATGGAATACACCAGCAGGAAGATTAATTCGTAAAAATTAAAAAAGAAGAAAATTACGAACAACGAAGATCTACAAAGGGAACATTATAGGAATGGACGAAGAATTAAGAAGATTGAAGAAGGAAGATAGAAGAAAAATTACAGCAGAGGAATTTACGGAGAAAATGATGAAGTTGCAGAGAAGATGAAAAAGAGAATAAAAAAGAAGAAAAGGGAGAGTAAGAAGAGTATATATAGAGGAGATTTTCGAGAAGATAAACACAATTAATGCGAAAAGACGTGAGCGGTTGAAAAGAAGCGGTTACAGAAGACGTGTCAAGAAACAGATGGGAGAAAGAATACGAGTGATAAATACAGAATATGAAGTGATGGATAGCTGCGGCATTTCTCACATCGTTCTCTACTTCGCAGAGAAGATATAAGAAGAGGCAAGATGTAGGATCAGAATCTCGCAGCAATAATGTCTCAGCGAAATTATTAACACAACACAACACGACAGTGTAGCAGAACAACTTCAGAAACGACATAATAAACGACATCATCCAAATCATGAGAAAAGTGTGACGATCCTGCGAAAATAAGGAAGTTTGCGAGATTGGTATTTGTAAGGTTGCAAAAATGTCGCAAACCATATCCGAAAATAAAGGAATATTAGCTGTCATCCACTATGTAATTTCCTATAAATAACCATTCAGTTGTAAAGGAAAAGAGAGAGATCTTTTTTGATTAAGAAGCAAGTAAATAGGAGAGAGAAAATCTAGAGCGGTGATTATTTTTGATTCCTTTATCTTGTCTTGTAAGATTGTTCAAAGATTCATCAATAAAATTAAAATTGTTAATCCAAAAATGAGTTGAATGTTAATGAAATCTTGGGAGGGGTGTAGTGTAGGATTTCCTGCAACTACAGACTTAGTCGTAGCTCTGTGAGTTTACTTATGTTGAGCACTTTCAATTAAATTGATCACTTTTGTAGTTTGATTTAGTTGCGTATTCCAATTGAATTAATCATGGGTTTACTTGTGGTTAATTTGGTTGAGCTTTGGATATAGAAAATCATTCCTATGGTTTTTGGTGTCTAATAAAAAAAAATCCTTATTTTCTTTCAAAATTAAGGTCGCTTTTGTTGTTCTCTCGGGAATGACGTCAAATGGGGGAGAGTTCTTTTGAACTTGTGCTTAATGGTAATATCTCGCGGGGAGTGCGGCTGTAGAATTTTATAGGGGTTATCTTGTATCTTAAAACTCCTTGATGAATGATGTTAGCTTCGGCTATTAGATTGCATCTAAAGTAAGTTGGTATGTATTTTTCTTTTGGTCATGAAATGTCTCTTATGGAAATTTCATTATGATCCCATTCTTGTACCTTTGCCAATTTTATTGACAAAAAGGGGGCGAAATATTGTAGTTCACACTACAAATACATATGGTTTTCGGATCATTGTGTAAGGGGGAGTGGTTTCCATGACCGAGATAGATTATTGACTATGGGGGAGTGATACATATCACCGTAGTATTATTGTTAAAGTCGTGATACAATTGGACTTTGATGTTATATAATAATACTATGACACTGTATAATAATGATCGAGAATCTCGATTTCTCTCATTGTTATAGCTAAGGATCATCAACAACGATGGTGCTAAACTTACAACCTTTGGGATCATTTGAGTACTTGGAAGGACGAAGATTTCAAGGAATGTTGAAGATTGGACTACGGTATAGGAGCTACTAAAGTTTATCTTTTTTGTATTCCATATGTATTAATAGTTTTGTCAATAAAATTGACAAAGAGGGAGATTGTTAGAGCATAGCTCGGTCAACCTCGCATGCGTTGCTATCTCAAGCATGTTTGTCAATGTTAGTGATCAAAACTATAAGTCTTGATTTCTAGCCTACATAGCTAAGTCTCGGACTAGGATAGAAAAATGTAGTTGAGCTCAAGGACTTCATGGTGATTCATCATACAACGACGAATATCTATACAAGGAACCGTGGAACTTCATCAACAAAAAGGTATGTGGAGACTTGAACTTATCTATCACTCAAAAGTCTATCTCTTCTATCTCCTACTTCTTATGAGACAAAAGTCGTATGCTATATAGACTAGATCATACACATTTAACATTTCGAGCTGAGCATTCATTGCTTATCTTTTATCTCGAAATCGTGTGTTGGTAAAGCGTTTCGCTTTGAGCAAGTTTATCTTCACCTAGTGACGAAAGTCATGAAGAGCTTCAATCACTTTGAGAATTGCTCTGACGTGAATCGGTCTGTGAATAACGGCTACATAGCGTCCTCTGAGAATGTCTCAATGATTGAAATGAGAGTTT
Organism: Papaver somniferum; assembly: GCF_003573695.1. Classification (NCBI taxonomy): domain Eukaryota; kingdom Viridiplantae; phylum Streptophyta; class Magnoliopsida; order Ranunculales; family Papaveraceae; genus Papaver; species Papaver somniferum. The sequence continues at coordinate 117,165,035 of NC_039367.1, forward strand.
AGATTACATAACCATGTATTCCTTGAACCGAAGTTTTCGAACTTTGTTGATCAAGAGAAATCGGGAGGATTGTGGAATTGGCTTGCCAAGTACGCGAACCCAGTCCGCAAACTGTCGGAAGTTCTCGACCGAGAATTTCTGCTGAATTTTCCAAAAGTCGTTTATGTGCTAAGTCCGTGAACTCAGTCCGCGAACCCAGTCTGCAAACTGGCGGAAGTTCTCTTTCCAATTATTTCTGCTGAGTTTGGAAAACTCAACCGATTAACTTAAGTCCGCGAACTTGTTTGTGAACTTAAGAGGTTATGATCTAAAGATGTGCTCTGAACAAGAAACATTAAATTACTAAGGAATGCTTTATGCAAACCGGTTAATGTTCATGAGCCAATTCAATCGAATCGAATCATCTTTGTTTCAATTGTGTCTTGTGTAGTTACATAAGATCTCATAGCAATTGAACAACTCTTTAACCAGTTCATTTGAGTCAATTGAACTAGTTATGGTGAAGAAGAACAAGGTTAATATGAAATGCTCATATGGTTAACCTTTTGGGTTACTATGTTGAACCAACATACACGTACACGTTTGGGCATGGTTTTCACGAACCCAGTAAACGTCTACCCAAGTGTGTGTGATAAGCTAAGTTTTCGATCTAACAGTTGAGAAATATTAGCTTGAATCTAAATCAGGTTTTCATCCAACGGTGAATAAAGATTGCTTTGTAACTAAGGAAAAACCCTGATTTGAAGGCTATATAAAGCAGACATCTAGCACTGTGCAAAACTAATCCCCACATGTTTTTGTGCTACTAGTGCGTCCGCTAGAGTTGATCTCCATTAACCTTTGATTTTCTTCTCTAAAATCAGGTTAACGACTTAAAGACTTCATTGGGATTGTGAAGCCAGACTGATACTACTTTATCTTAGTTGTGTGATCTGATTATGCATCTTCTTTCGTACGAGTACAATCGATTGATTGGATTGAGATCGTGAGAGTTCTCCGATAGGCAAGATAAAGAAGTCACAAACATCTTCGTCTCACTGTTTGTGATTCCTCGACAATCCGCTTGTGTAGTCAGGAAGGATTGTAGAGAGGTGATTGATTAATCTAGGATGTTCTTCGGGAATATATGACCGGATTATCAATTGGTTTCTGTTCACCTTGATTTTATAGCAAAAGACGGAACAAAACCTAGGGTTTATCTGTGGGAGACAGATTTATCCTTTGATAGACTTTTCTGTGTGAGACAGATCTGTTTATTATCAAGTCTGTGATTTTGGGTTGCAGCAACTCTTGGTTGTGGGTGAGATCAGCTATGGGAATCAAGTGCGCAGTATCCTGCTGGGATCAGAGGCGTAGGAGTACAACTGTACCTTGGATCGGTGGGAGACTGATTGGGGTTCAACTATAGTCCAGTCCGAAGTTAGTTTGCAGTAGGCTAGTGTCTGTAGCGGCTTAATACAGTGTGTATTCAATATGGACTAGGTCCCGGGGTTTTTCTGCATTTGCGGTTTCCTCGTTAACTAAATTTCTGGTGTCTGTGTTATTTCTTTTCCGCATTATATCTTATATAATTGAAATAATACATGTTGTGCGTTCGTGATCATCAATTGGAAATCCAACCTTTGGTAGTTGATTGATATTGATTGATCCTTGGATTTTAGTCTTTGGTACCGTCCAAGTTATTCCTTGTATTTGATAAAGACTCGCTATTGGTTTTAGCTTGAGTAAAAATCAAATCAAGAGAGAGATATTAACTCCTTGAGATACTTTTATCTAGATTGAGTCTGACTGTCTAGTTGATTCTCTAGAAAAGTATTTCGGAGTTAGTCCATACAGATTGCTAATAGAAATATTGGGTGGTGTTGTTAGACCCCCGCTTTTTCAGTTTCCGTACCTTTGCCAATTTATATTGATAAAAAGGTGGAGAATTAATGTATAGTTCACACTACAAATACATAGGGTTTACGGATCATTATGTAAGGGGGAATGGTTTTCAGTGTGAGATGAAGTATTGAATAAAGGGGAGTGATACATATCACCATAGTATTGTTGTCAAAGTTGTGATACAATTGGACTTTGATGTTGTGTAATAATACTATGATATTGTATAGCAATGATTGAGAGCTACTGTTTTCTTATATTTATAGCTACGGATCTTCAACAATTATGATGCTGAGTTGAACACGTTAACTGGAGTACTTCGAAGTCACGAAGATTTCGAGTAATGTTTAAGAACCAAGGAAATCAAACATTTGGATGAGAAGCTACAAAGTTTATTTATTTTGTAATCCATATGAATTGATAGTTTTGACACTAAAATTGAAAAGGGGGGAGATTGTAAGAGCACTGCTCGGTCGAACTCGCAAGCGTTGCTATCTCAAGCTTCTTTGTAAAGTTTAGTTGTCAAAACTATAAGTCTTGATTTCTAGTCTACATATATCTAAGTCTCGGATTAGGATAGAAAGTGTAGTTGAGCTTTAGACTTCACGACGTTCATCGATTGAAGACGAAGAACTACTAAGGGGAGCTTGTGGAAATTCATCAACAAAAGGTATGTCAAGATTTGAACTCATCTATCACTCAAAAGTCTATCTACTATATATCATATTTGAGACAAAAGTCGTATAGCTATATAGACTTCAATTATGCACATTTGATATTTTGAGCTGAGTTTAACTCGCTTACATATTTCTCGAAATATGTGTTGGTAAGCTTTCGCTTTAACCAAGTTCATCTTATATTCTTGATGAAAGTCAAAAGATGATCATGTGAAAATCGCCTTGTAACATCTTACATGATTTGTGTGAGACAGTCATCTGATGTTGACTCGGAATGTTTCGTATTGATCATTCGATCACTTGAAAATTGCATTGAAGCTAATAGTTTGTATGAGATATCTATTGTAGTCTTCCAAGAATGTTTCAATGATTGAAATGGGAGTTTAGAACAATTAACCATGATTGGATATAGCACAGTATGCGTACTTGTATGCTAACTGTTGAGAACCATAGTATGCATACCCGTATGCGTACTGGTTGGTTAATGAAAGTCCGGGAACTTAGTATGCATACCGGTATGCGTGCTGGCTTGATTTTCAAGTTCCGGAAATTCAGCTGAGTTTGGAAGGTATGCGTACCCGTTCATATACTGGCGAACCCAAACTTAGTCCGACCATTTATGTATGCATGCCCATTTGCATACTTGAGTAGGTTATGTTCTAAAATCGGTTTGCTCATGAACTAATACATTTATATATTAAGGAATGCAATCTTTTGCAAACCGTGGTTATATAAAGTTCATGAATTGATTCGAGTGAATCAAAATCTATTTTGGTTCAATTGTGTCTTTTATACTTCTATGAGAATATAAACAATTGAACAACTCTAGAACTAGTTTCATTTGAGTCATTTGAACTAGTTATGGTAAAGATGAATAAGGTTGATATGAAAGTGTTCATATGGCTAACTTTGGTTAGCTATTGTTTAGCCAACAAAGGTGTACACGTTTAGGTATGGTTATTCATATGTAAATGAAGTCACTTTTCATTTGTGTGTAACAAGCTAAGTTCGATCAAACGGTTGAAAGATATTAGCTTGAGTCTAATCAGGTTTTCATCTGACGATGAATATTGAATGCTTTGTTACCAAGGTAGCATTGGTTGCAAACCCTGATTTGAAGACTATATAAGGGAGAACTCTAGCAACAGGGAAACCTAATCCCCACACCTCCTGTGTGATACTAGTTGTGACTAGAGTTGATTCTCCTTTAACCTTAGGTTTTTCCAAAACCTTGTAGGTTAACGATTTAAAGACTTCATCGGGATTGTGAAGCCAGACCAAACTATTTTCTCTGTAGTTGCGTGTTCTGATCTTGCTGTTTTCTATCGTGTTGAGTACTATCTTCTCTAAGATTTGCTCGAGATTTAATCTCCGATAGGCAAGATAAAAAGTAGTCACAAACATCTTCGTCTCATCGTTTATGATTCCAAAATATCTTGTTTCTCTACCATACAATTAAGATTATTGTGAGGTCATTGATATTACTAGGCTGTTCTTCGGGAATATAAGTCGGATGTATCATTTTGTTACTGTTCACCTTGATTTATCAAAAGACGGAACAAAAATCATAGGTATATACGTGGGAGACGGATTTATCTATTCAATAGACTTTTCTGTGTGTGACAGATTGGTTTATCAGGTCATCGACTTTGGGTCGTAGCAACTCTTAGTTGTGGGTTATATCAGCTAAGGAAATCAAGTGCGCAGAATCCGGCATGGTTCTAGAGGCGTAAGGAACGCGACTGTACCTTGATCAGTGTGAGATTGGTTAGGTCTCAACTACATTCTTGTCCGAAGTAAACTTGGAGTAGGCTAGTGTCTGTAGCGGCTTAATCAGTGTGGTATTCAAATATAGACTAGGTCCTAGGGTTTTTCTGCATTTGCGGTTTCCTCGTTAACAAAATTTCTAGTGTCTGTGTTATTTCTTTTCCGCATTATATTTTCTATATAATTGAAATATCACAGGTTGTGCGTAAGTTCAATCAATTGTGAATCCAACCTTTGGTTGTTGATTATATTAATTGACACTTGGATATTGCTTTGATTGCAGATTTAATTGAGAAATAGAGATATAACTCGTGGATGTACTTTTCTTAATATTAAGTCTGACTGTCTAGTTGATTCTCTAGAAATTATATTGGAGAGTCCATACAGATTGCTAAGCGAAATATAGGGTGTGGTTGTTAGACCCCCGTTTATTCACTTTTTACATTGTTTTTTTGATTTTTTTTAGGTACCTTAGTCTGAAGTGTTCCGGTTAAAACCAGTTGCGGGAGAAAAGAAAGTAAGTACTTGATATTCTCGCAAAGCTTTTGCAAGGTGAGTTATTGGGTAATTCTTACTTTGTATTATGGTTTCCAGTGAGTTGGCTTCTTTTATAGCTTTTTGGAATCTTACCAAAAGAGCTGAGACAGAGGAGTCATCTGATATTTCACTTGAGGAGTATGCATATGCACCTTCTCATTATCACGAACCTGTTAGAGAAGAGTGTGTAAATAATGATTGGAATTATTCTCATAGGTATGATCATTCCAGATCTTGTGAAAGTTATGATCATTACCAACCTTACCCAGGTTATGAGAAAAATTATATTGATTCCAGTTATTATTCACACACATATGAGTCACCATATGAAAGAGGTAATAAATTTTTCAGTGAACTATCTTCGTCTCTCGTATCTAGCTTGGAACAGTTGGTCAAACAATGGGATTTATTTGCCATTGAGTCTGCTAAAATATCTGCCGAAACTGATAAAATAATTGCTGAACTTATGAAACCAGTAGAGGATCGTCGTCTATTCGATGATTCAAGTTATGATTTTTCTCATATTGATGACATTAATAATGAAACCGTTGTAGATGATGAATCAATATGCTTTGAGGATGATGATGGACTTGACACTGGTAATGATTTTAGGAATACTGAATTTATTGTATCTTATCCAATTCATGATCATATTACTGATTATTTTCCTATTCAAAAGGACGAGAGTTGTATTAGAGACACTATTTGTTCAGATTATGATGATTTAAAAGAACCTGTTTGTACAGAAGATACTATTGTTGAGACTAATGACGAGACAGTGGACGTTCATAATGAGATACCTTCTAGTCATCTGAATATTGGGATTCATATAAGTCAGTTAGTTGCAGATAATAATGCAGCGATTATTCATGATATTGCATTGAGCTCCTGTTTTGCCGACCCATCTTGTGATTTTCTGATTGTTGATGTGAATGTGGAGGCGATTGGTACTGGTCAGGTAACTGCTGATTTTGAACCAATCTCAGTTTGTTTATCCCACTTTGCAGATTCTGATGATCCTATGCTTATTGACATTGTCAATGCATTGTGCCCTCCAATGGTTAATCAAGGCAACTCAACAACGGAAGTTATTTCCGCAGACTTAGAACCATATTTAAGAGTTACTGATTTTGATTCTGTGCATTTTTACATTGTCAATCCATTGCTTCCTCTAATTTCTAGTAAGGATATTGTATCGACGAATGTTATTTTACCTATTTAGAACCTGATCTAGAGACTACACTGCAAACAGAAACTAATATACATTCTATGTTTGTTGTCCATGTGAGTGATTTACTTATCTCGACTAAGGACTATTTTATATTGAGAATGGTTTACACATCTTCTTCGATGTTTATAGTGGGTGCAGGTTCATATTTGCAGCTGACCTGAGTTGTTGGATTGATCCCCAACTTTTCAGACTTTATATATATGCTTTGTGGTTTATTTTGGTGTATCATCACCTAGTTTGAGATTACGTGATACTACAAGCAGGGAAACAAATACCTTTCGCTTCATGGGAGTCCACCCATCAGATTTGTTCCCTTTTACTCTATATTTTTATTTTTACTCGTTGTTGCATATCGTTTAATTGCCTTCTATTGTAATTAACAATTGCCTTTGATATCTTTGATAACAATTGAAGGTTTTCACATCTCGTCATATTTGTGCACACGTATTGATCGGCTGGGATCCGACTTAGATCTCATTTATCTTTGATATCATATAGTTATTTAGATCGGCAACTATCATTTGGTGCGTAAGCCTTTTGGCTCAAACGACCCTTGATCGTGGACATTAGTGGCATGCCTGCGTGATTTGTTACTTTCGGGTAGTTATCCCGATACTTCTGTGGGTGAACAAACTTGATATATACATGAGATGCTTCAAGTCAGTTTCTTCCAAGGATATGCATTAACAACTACAATATGGTGGTAGGAAGGAGGATTCTTTGACATGGTTATTCTTAAACCATCTAACAATTAAACACCAACCTAGTTATAAATCCCAAATACTAATGAATCTAAAAGACTAAAACTAACTTTTAGTAATATGTTCATCTTACATAATTGTTAAAAATTACTGAATCTCCAAATGGAAAACCTCACCATCTACAAATTTTCCAAGTGGTAAATGGTGGTGTTATTACATAATTCCTTATCGGTTGCCTTTGGTAGTATTATAGAGCACTATAAGAAGAACATATTACCAACTAATTAATTTCAAATTCATTACCGTTTAGTTATTATAACATAGAGTGATAATAAACATATCAACAGATCTTCTCTCTTAAGATTTTATCTGTAAACAATACTCTGCGAGAAAAGACTTTTTGAGAACAAATGAAACAAACATACTATGGTTCGGTTCCTGATGAATTACATTTCGACGATTCAACATATGTAGAAGCTGTCTCTAAAGATTTTTTGGACTTGACATCATCTTGGATGTCAGTATCCGCTGCACCTCCCGATGTAGTAGCAAACATCTTTTCCTAACACCATGGACAAACAATCAATTTACCATCACATCAATTCACTCTCTACACCATATAACAAACTCAGGTCCAAAATTTCAGTGGGTTTCAAAAAACAAGAACTACACATACTTAAGTTTGCAAAGAATTATACATCCACTGATTCTTAATCCCAAAGGTGTCAAATGACCAAAAATATGTAGTTAAGATATATGGTTTTATAAGGTCAGTATCTGAAAGGAGAAACAATTTTCTTTTTCAAGATGATGGACTAAACCATGGTTTTGACAAAACAAAACAAATCAAATTCAGCGAGAAAACCTTAATTAGTTGTCCTAATTGTGTCTCCAATTCTAAAAATAAACAAACAATTAAGTATAAGCACGATGCGAATGATTTTGCATATCACCAACTAGACTATGTAGTGATTTATTATTTTCAGAATTGAAATAACTATGAAAAACCCATGGAACCACTTTACTAAGTAAAAATAAGTTTAAAGAAGAAGATTTTACCAGTGCCGAAAGGCCAAAACCTTGGACACAATAAAAGTAAAAGTTATTTCAAACACCCAAATTCATTGAAATTATTCGAGTTGCGGTGAAGGTAGGGATCAAATTTAGCTTACATTTAACGAACTTGATCGGTGAAAGCAATAGTGTGGGTGTATTTTGCACCAAAAGAACTAGGGTTTGAAGGAGACGAAGGGAGATACTATCCCAATATCTCAAGAGAGATAAATGGTATGGTAAAATTCAGTACTTTTCTAATATATATGACATAGTTCCAACTGCGACATAGTTGCGACAAATTTTTTGGGATAAATCAGGAATTTGCTAATTAGATAGTACTTGGCTCCGGTATACTTGAAAGCTCATGGTAGTTTATGCAACTATGTCCAAGCCGTGGTATTGGGCATAAATATACCTCCGAATGTGCCTTGCAAACATAATTTAACCTATTTCGGATTTGGATTGATCTTACCCGATAAAGGAGCTTAGTAGTTTAAACGGAAGAGGCTTTGTCAAAACTCAAGGAATCTTTTCTTAAAAGATTATTTGAGTAGTTACCAAACAACTTTGTTCCTTTAATTATTTGGAAAACAATCAAAAGGAATTGAGTACTAAAGACTTTACATAGTTAAAGCAACTTAAGATAGTGACTTCTGTCTTGGGATTCATGCGCGTTAACCAGATGGTTGTGGGCGCAGGGATATTGAGGGAATTATATAACTAGGGGTATATTACCTGGTCTCAACTATACAAAGTTGGATTTGTTCTTTGTATAGCGGCTTAATTCTGAGAGTATTCAAAACTGGATTAGGTCCCCAGATTTTTCTGCATTTGCGGTTTTCTCGTTAAAAAATATTGCTGTGACATTTACTTTTACTTTCCGCAATTATAATTGTCTTTATTATAATTAAAAGTAAATACACTTGTACGTTAATCCTAATCACTTGATATTGATCCCATAGTAAATCAGTTTTGGACCGTAACTGTTATCAAGTGAATATCTTGAATTTGTATTGTCTAGAATTTGTCCATAGACGATCACTCAAGGTATCAGACTTATAGATCTAAACAAAAAGATTGTATGTGGTGTACTTGGGTACCCTCGTCATTTCATTATACGCACCAGGTATTCGAGAGATGTATCTTTGTCCTTGATTTGGGGCCTCTCATCTACTCGTATCACGCGAGTATGCAAAACGTTGAGGTACCATGACATGTAACCTGGAATTGCCTCATCATCTGTATTCTAACAACCATCCATATCATGTTTGTTTTACATTCTCTCTTCTTAGTATTCAGATGTTGGTTTAGGTTTGTGAACAATCTTAGTATCATTATCAAATGACTTGATTTCAATCTCATTGATTTTAAACTTCTTGTGCTCCCCAAGAATTTTTTGTACATATCTGCATTGTCTTGCGACTCTCGTTGGGTTGTACACTACATATCCTCTTAGGTGAAACAAAGGCCCAAAATAGTTGTTCGTCGCACCCAACCTTTTTTCATTTAGCCAAATCCTCCTTGTAAGGTTGAAAGACAACATCTTTCGTCGTTAAGTTGTCCAACTGGCGTATCAACTCCAGATATTCATCATCTTGCAACTTCGACTTACCGTTGAAGCTGTGTTTGTGTCCATAACACTGACCGTCCCATTGCTTGTTCTCAAAATCCCTTTCAGCAAATATTGGAAGTGCAAATATATCCACACCTGCAGAAGAGCCCTATTCCCTCCGATTTGGTTCCTTCGAGCCTTAGAAGCCTTTCTCAACTCATTAAATGAGTGTGCAAGGATAGCAGAGCCCTAAGAGTAGTCGTGAATCTTTTCAAATGGTTGCAACAGCTGAATAAAGTTGGCATTCACCAGGAAACCGGAAACATCGGGGAAGATAACAGCTCCCAAGATGTAGAGGACATATGCATTGACTTTAGCGAAGATACGTTCTTTGGTCACCTCTTTTCCCTCATCACAAAGTTTCTTTGTTCCCATGAAGCGTTACCTCCCTGCGAGATGGAATATCCTCTGCTTTGCATCACCTACTTGCATCTCTGACTTGGTAGTCTCCTCATCCCAACAAAACACATTCTTGGTGAACTCGTAAATCTTGCGCCACTCAGTATCATCCGCGTAGTCTTTGTGCCTCACGGCTTTACCTTCTATGCTTAGCCCGGTAATCAACTTCGCATCATTTGGAGTTATCATCATTTTGCCAACCGGAAGATGGTAATTATCCGTTTACCCGTAAAATCTCTTGGCGAATGCGGAAACAAGAGGTTGTCGTAACCAACAACCGAATTGTCGACCGTAGCCAACAACCGCGTGGTTAAGACTAGATCGATTACTTCCTGTACTTCTCCTACGGTTGATTCTATTACTTCTAGTATCCATAAGGTCATCATACTCGCTGATGTTCCTGGATTCATACGACGAACGACATCCTTGTGATCCTATAAAACAAAAAAAAACCGATACACATTAATTAGAACACTAAACAGATAATAAGTTTTATCTTACACATCATAAGGTTGAGGAAGTTATTATGTTATGGAAGACGGCATCTGCCCAACTCTCTTTGTACCCCCCATAAAAATTGTCCTTCATCACCGGGTAACCCATAAACGGGATCAGTAGGGCCGCGAGGAAACATCTTCAGTGGGTCGGGCATGTGGTCCCCTTTCTTCTTCTTTGGACCATCATTCTTACCTTGTTGTTGGACTTGTTCTTGGACTTATCCTCTTTCTTTATCAACTTCCTTGTCACTTTCTTCTTCATCAACTTCTTCCTTGACACTTTCTTATATTCATCAATTTATTTGTCACCACTTTATTCTTCATCAACTTCTTCATCACCACTTTCTTCTTTAGTAGGTGTAGCAAAATAAAATTCTTCTTGTGTATGTTTCTCCGCTTGAGGTGGTGGGTCGTTGATGTGGATACCTTTGCGTTTACTTTCCGATCCTCTTCAGTGGGAAGCAGACAAATTTTTACATTCCCTTCGACGAGGTTCCAAACTCTAAGAAGAAGGAAGGTCATGTTTCTTCTTATATTTCTTTGCGGCTTGCGTTTGTTGCTTGCCCTTGTTGTCTCTGGAGAATATGGAGATAAACGACAAGCAACAATGGAATTCAATGTATATTTTTGAATTCAAGGTACACAACCGTTTTACATGATACACATATAAAGACTTATTCCTAATATTACACAACAACAATCGGTTTATATAAGTGCTCATGTAATCCGAGTCTAATAAAAAAACATACAGAAACATATGGCATTTTTGCCACCAAGAATCGGTTTACAGATATATATATATATAAAGACCGATTCCTAACATTGCACAACAACAATCGGTTTATGTAATATGATTCTAACAAAAAAAAACATACAATAAAATTGGGCATTTTTCCCACCTAGAATCGGGTAATGTGGACACTTAAATAAACCGATTATGGGCTTAACAGTTAACATATGAAAGGATACACTGTAGGTTTATGTGGACACTAATGTAATCCGATTCAAAAAAAAAAAAATGACAGAAAAAACGGTTATCTCTTCCATACCAGAATCGGGCAATGTGGGTATGAACATGGACCTATTCTGGTTCAACGTTCTCGAACAAAAAAACACATCCAGGACAATCGGTTTATGTGGGCAAGAAAAAAGACCATTTCCTAATACAATCAGTTCACAAGTACATTAGCATAAACCGATTCTGGTATACCCAACAAACTTTGATTTCAACATTTTAATTTTTGAGCGACTGCATGTTATTCAAACCTAATTTAGAGGATTGGCTTGATAGAAAAGTACCTGATTCGACCCATTTCCTCATCTAGTAGTGTGTCTTCTTAAACCGTTTTCTTCTTCGGTTTGTTTTGAATTGCTTGTGAAAAAGCGGGGGTCTAACAACACCACCCAATATTTCGATTAGAAATCTGTATGGACAAACTCCGAAATACTTTGCTAGAGAATCAACTAGACAGTCAGACTCAATCTAGATTAAAGTATCTCAAGGAGTCAATATCTCTCACTTGTTTTGATTTAATCAACCTAAAACAATAGCGAGTCATTAATCAAACACAAGGAATAACTTAGACGGTACCAAAGACTAATATCCAAGGATCAATCAATATCAATCAACAACCAAAGGTTGGATTTCCAATTGATGATCTTAAAGTACAACTTGTATTATTTCAATTATATAAAATATAATGCGGAAAAGAAATAACACAGACACCAGATTTTTGTTAACGAGGAAACCGCAAATGCAGAATAACCCCGGGACCTAGTCTAGATTGAATACACACTATATTAAGCCGCTACAGACACTAGCCTACTACAAGCTAACTTCCGACTGGACTATAGTTGAACCCCGATCAGTCTCCCACTAATTCAAGCTACAGTTGTACTCCTACTCCTCTGATCCCAGCATGATACTGCGCACTTGATTCCCTTAGCTGATCTCACCCACAACTAAGAGTTGTTGCAACCCAAAATCACAGACTTGATAATAAACAAATCTGTCTCACACAGAAAAGTCTATCAAAGGATAAATCTGTCTCCCACAGAAAACCCTAGGTTTTGTTCCGTCTTAAGATATAAAATCAAGGTGAACAGGAACCAATTGATAATCCGGTCTAATATTCTCGAAGAACAGCCTAGATTAATCAATCACCTCTCAACAATCCTTCTTGACTACACAAGCGGTTTGTCGAGGAATCACAAACAGTGAGACGAAGATGTTTGAGACTTCTTTATCTTGCCTATCGGAGAAATCTCGCGATCTCAAGCCAATCAAAGATTGTACTCGTACGATAGAACATGCAAGATCAGATCACACAACTACGATAAAAGTAATATCGGTCTGGCTTCACAATCCCAATGAAGTCTTTAAGTCGGTAACCTGGTTTTAGAGAAGAAAAACAAAGGTTAAAGGAGAATCGACTCTAGCGAGCGCACTAGTATCACACAGACGTGTGGGGATTAGTTTTTCCCGATGCTAGATGTCTCCTATATATAGTCTTCAAATCAGGGTTTTGCCTTAGTTACAAAGCAATCAATATTCACTGTTAGATGAAAACCTGATTTAGATTCAAGTTAATATTTCTCAACCGTTAGATCGAAAACTTAGCTTGTCACACACACTTGGTTAGACGTTTACTGGGTTTGTGAAAACCATGCCCAAACATGTACGTGTATGTTGGTTCAACATAGTAACCCAAAAGGTTAACCATATGAGTAATTCATATTAACCTAGTTCTTCTTCACCATATAGTTCAATTGACTCAAATGAACTAGTTAGAGAGTTGTTCAATTGCTATGAGATCTTATGTAACTACACAAGACACAATTGAAACAAAGATGATTCGATTCGATGAATCGGCTCATGAACTTTATAGCCACGGTTTGCATAAAGCATTCCTTAGTAATTTAAGTTTCATGTTCAGAGCACATCTTTAGATCATAACCAATTAAGCTCACAAACAAGTTCGCGGACTTAAGGCAACCGACAGAGAGTTCGCGGACTAAACACGCAAACGAGTTTTTGGAAAATCCCAGCAGAAATTCTCGGCAAGAGAACTTCCGTCAGTTAGTAGACTGGGTTCGCGGACTTGGCAAAGACAATTCCTCGGGTTTCTCTCAATCAACAAAGTTCGAAAACTTCGGATTAAGGAATACATGGTTATGTAATCTAAACTCTCATTCCAATCATTGAGACATTCTCAGAGGACGTTATATAGCCGTTATTCACAGACCGTTTCACGTTAGAGCAATTCTCAAAGTAATTGAAACTTTTCATGACTTTCGTCACTAGGTGAAGATAAACTTGATCAAAGCGAAACGCTTTACCAACACACGATTTCGAGAAAAAGATAAGTAGTGAATACTCAGCTCGAAATGTCAAATGTGTATGATCCAGTCTATATAGCATACGACTTTTTGTCTCATAAGAAGTAGGAGATAGAATAGATAGACTTTTGAGTGATAGATAAGTTCAAGTCCACATACCATTTTGTTGATGAAGTTCCACGGTTCCTTGAGTAGATCTTCGTCGTTGTATGATAAATCGTCATGAAGTCCTTGAGCTCAACTACACTTTTCTATCCTAGTCCGAGACTTAGCTATAATAGACTAGAAATCAAGACTCATAGTTTTGATCACTAACATTGACAAACATGCTTGATATAGCAACGCATGCGAGGTCGACCGAGTTATGCTCTAACAGCTTGACCAAATCTGAGAACTTTGGAGCTAGGATAGTTCCTGTTAGTGGCTTGCTTCACTCGTGTATTTTTCTACATTATATGGAAGGAAAAAAAAAACGATTAATCATTTTTTGGATCTTCGATAATTGATGATGTTTTCGTTTGAAAATGAAAAAAAAGGGAGAAGAAGAGAAGAAGAATCGGTTGACAAAGGTAATAGAAATTGAAAATACGAGGGTACCCAAATATAACTCAATCCAAAACTTTTCCACCTATAAGTCCTTTCTCCGAAAGTGATTGTCTATGGAATGAGTCGAGACAATACAACTAATCGGTTCACACTTCGTGTGATCGTCTATGGATACGAGATCGAGACAATACAACAATGAAGTATATTTACTTGATAAGAGGTTCGGACTTAACTAAACACAATAGGATTACTATAAAGTAAATATGAATTAACGTTTGTGTATTTTACTTCTAATTATAATAAAACAATTATAATTGTGGAAATAGAAAAGTAAAAGACACAGCAAGATTTTGTTAACGAGGAAACCACAAATGTAGAAAAACCCCGGGACCTTGTCTAGAATTGAATATTCTCAGGATTAAGCCGCTATACAAAATCAAACCAACTTCGTATAGTTGATACCAAGCAACTAAACCTATAGTTCACCTAGTTCCGTCTGTTTTCCCACACCTCCAACTTATAAATAAGTCACGTACTTGGAAAAATTACTTTGGTTTGTATTCCAAACAGTAAAGGAACAACAAATCAACTCTTTTCAACCAAGTGATGTGAGTTTGACAAAAGGCTCTTCTGTTTATCCCAATAAACTCCTTTGTCAGGTCCTTAGATCTATCTACTAACAATTACCGAAGTAATCGTCTAGATTTTGCAATCAATACTTTGAATCACAAAGAAACGTATTGATGCCGATCTACTCAACTAATCAATCCAATCTACCACAAGGATAAACTGATTATAGTTGGATCCTCTTTTACCGAAACAAGTATTGTGCACACCAAAGATTATGAACCCAAATCAGAAATATTCAAAGTCTTCTTTGTCTTTAAATCTTCTTAGATCTTCAATAAACACCTGCACACAATCAACTTGAATCTCTTGTGATCAATCACGCACAGAACGGAGTCTGTTAACAATGGATTATCACAAGACGTCTTTAGATCTACAAATAGTCTAAAGATCCCCATCGAAGAGAAGATTCTCAAGCATAAACAAACTAGGTGCAATCAAAGTTCAACAACCGTTAGTCAATCAAATCAATCGAAAACTAATAATAAACCGTAATTATCTAGTTTCCCACCAACGATACTAATAGAGATTCCAAATCCCAAAGAAGTCTTTAAACTGAGCGTCCATAAGATATTTCGCCTAATTAGGTTACTTTCCTCTCCGAATAGGCGGCTCCACTAGTAACAACACAACTAGGTAGTTTTGCTGACTCTGAGGATTAGTTTGCTAGAAATGCAAACTTTGGTATTTATAGACCAAGGAAGTTTGGACACCAAGGAATTTCCAAAACCGAAAATATTCTCAAGATATGCAATATATTCCAGATTCGGTTTCCATAATTCCTGGAAATGCTTTGTCCAAACATTGACCGAAAATCTCTTAGAAAATATCCAATTAGTAAATGCACATTACCAATTTTCATTTTCCAAAAATAAAATTAAAAACCTTAATTAAAAGATTCTCAACTTATTTTTTCGATCCGAGATTTTTCCTTTAGTTATTAAGGAATATCTTTGAACAATAAAAGATAAGCGTTACTGCACATGTTCAAAGTTTGTCGACATCTTTACTTTGTAAGTCCTCTTTCATACTTACAATCTTGAAACCGATTTGCCACACTTCCAAACAAGTTTAGTATTGGTTCATCTGACTTTCAAGAACTATATGATTGATTAAGAACACTCAATCACAAATCACGGGTTTCACGGTTCTACCAAAACAAGTTTCGGTTCTACCTTCATGTGAGTACTGCGCATAGTCACACTAGCTTTCCAAAAATTCGGTTGACTAGGTACTAGGAACGGTTCCCCACATACTTATGGTAACTACTTGTATTTGCTGCACATGTCCATAGGATCGGTTCCCCTTTCACTAAAAACTTGTTGCACATGTTCATAGGATCGGTTCCCCCATCTACTAAAAACGTGTTGCACCTCTTACAAGGATCGATTCCCCTTTTGTGATCGGTTGTACCTCTTCATAGGATCGGTTCCCCTTTGCCTAGAGTTGGTCATACCAATAACACTAAATCGATCATACCATCTCAGGTGATTACTTAAGATCGATTTCACTAATAAAAGTCATACCAATACAAAAGTCAGGCCTTGTGAATCGTTTTACCAAGAACATAAAAAAGTCATGAGCGATTATACTAATCACACATATTGGTAGTTCAAAAGATATGCAATGAATAACAATACCAATAAGCCTAGCGATTTTCCTTTCGATTCACGAAACAAGTTCATGAATTTACTTCCTTTAAACTAATGTAAAACATTGTTTCCTAGGATGAAATCTTCACCTCATACCCATACATAATCACAATAGCATTCAAGCGATTATGTCGATGTCTTATATACGAAGTTTAAAAGATAAGCGTTATACTTCCTATTGTATTCCTTAATACTACGTCTAACTAGAGTGTAATCATTCATGCTTCATAGTTATGTTTTCAATATGCACGACTTGAAATATACGTTAGGGAATGAAACAGTTCAAGTCAAATATCACTAACCTTAAGTGGAAGGATGATGTTGTCGTTGTAGCTCCTTACTTCTTCACTTCTTCAAGTCTTCACAATACTTGTAATGTCTCATATCCTGATACTTTCAAGTTAACCTATACGAAGTTGAATCTAGTACATAATCAAGCGACTCTTTAAATGAGTTTTGGTTCACTAAAATATGACAACCAAACTTGACATACCAACGCTTGGTGGGTTCAACCGAGCTATGCTCTAACAGAAATGAGTTTAATTTTAGTTTTAGATTTTATTATTAGGATTCAATGGGGGTAAATTGGTAGCATTAATATTTACTAGAGGGTAAATTGATAGTTTCTGCAGATTTAGTCACCCATTATCCTTCTCTATTGGGTAAATGAAGAAATCTATAGGCCTCAAATAATATTCCCAAGCCTCAAACTATGAAGGTTTGATAACTTTGGACGCAGATTAATCAAGTAAATTCTTAGCAAGTTTGGAAAATTAATAAAAAAACATATAATCTGAATAGATTTCATGTTTGAAGCCTGATGTGTCATCTTTTAATTTTTAAGAAACTAGCTAGTAATCCCTTATTTCAGGTCTCGTTCTCTATTAATAATATTATAGTAATAATAATAAATAATAAGCTTCGAGAAACTACCCCACGCCCCATGCAATCCCTGGAACTATAATACTTCGCTGCTGTAATGAAGAAGTTTCGTTACAAGTTCCACATGACAGGACGAGACTCCATTCTCTGGCAATGTAGCACATATAAAAATAACTTACCTTTAACATTTTGGGAAGAAGATGTCTTTATCTCATGTTACCTAATCAACAGAGTATACTTTAGGTCACGAACCCTGAATACTCCCTACGTGTAACACCCGTATTTTTTGCATGATGTATGCTTAAAGATGCGTCACGGAACAAGATTGTTAGAGCACTGCTCGGTCAAACTCGCATGCATTTCTATCTCAAGCATGTTTGTCAATGTTAGTGATCAAAACTATACTAAGTCTCGGACTAGGATAGTAAGTGTAGTTGAGCTCAAGGACTTCATGGCGATTCATCATACAAATAGAAGATCTACTCAAGGAACCGGTGGAACTTCTCGACAAAAAGATATGTGGAGACTTGAACTTATCTGTCACTCAAAAGTCTATCTATTCTATCTCATACTCTTTGAGACAAAAGTCATATGCTATACATATAGACTAGATCATACACATTTGGTATTTTGAGCCGAGTATACCTCGCCTATCTATATCTCGAAATATGTGTTGGTAAGCTTTTCGCTTCGACCAAGTTTATCTTTACCTAGTGACGAAAGTCATGAATGTTTCAATCACTTTGAAAATTGCTTTGACGAGAAATAGTGTAACAACTATATAACGTCCTCTAAGAATGTTTCAATGATTGGAATGAGAGTTTAGATTACATAACCAATGGATTCCTTGAACCTAAGTTTTCAAACTTTGTTGATCAAGAGAACCGGAAGTATGGCAAGTGCAAAGTCCGCAAACTCAGTCCGTGAACTGCCGAAGTTCTCAAACCTGAGAATTTCTATTGGAGTTGACAAACTACTTGCGTGAGCCAAGTACGCCAACCCAGTCCGTGAACCGGCGTAGTTCTCGAACCCGTGAATTTATGCTGGAGTTTGTAAACTCTATCCGGTGTCTTAAGTCCGCGAACCTAGTCTGCGAACTTGAGAAGGTTATATATCTAAAGATGATTTCTGAACTTAATCTTAAGAGACTAAGGAATGCATTTGCAAACCGTGGCTATTAAAGTTCATGAACCGATTCGAGTGAATCAAATCATCTTTGCTTCAATTTTGTCTTGTGTAGTGACATAAGATTTCCGTGCAATTGAACAACTCTCTTAACTAGTTCAATTTTATGCTGAAGAAGAATGTGGTTGGTATGAAACGCTCATATGGTTAACCTCTTTGGGTAGACTATTGTTGAACCAACAATGTACACGTTTGGGTGCGGCTAACAAACCTAGAAGCGTAGAGTCATTTGTGTATGACAAGCTAAGTTTTCGATCTAACGGTTGAGAAATATTAGCTTGAATCTAAATCAGGTTTTCATCTAACGGTGAACATTGTTTGCTTTGTAACTAAGGCAAAACCCTGATTTGAAAGGCTATATAAAGGAGACATCTAGTATTGTGAAAAACTAATCCCCACACCTTACGTGTGATACTAGTTTGCGTGCTAGAGTCGATTTTCCTTTAACCTTTGGTTTTCTTCTTCTAAAACCAGGTTAACGACTTAAAGGTTTCATTGGGATTGTGAAGCCAGACCGATACTAATTTTATCGTAGTTGTGTGATCTAATCTTGCATCTTATATCGTAACAGTACAATCATATTGATTGGCTTGAGATCGTGAGAGTTCTCCGATAGGCAAGATATAAAAATTAATCACAAACACCTTCGTCTCATCGTTTGTGATTCCACGACATCTTGTTTCGCTACCATACGATTAAGATTGTTGTGAGGTGATTGATTAATCTAGGCTGTTCTTTGGGAATATAAGACTGGATTATCAATTGGTTCCTGTTCACCTTGATTATTATCAAAAGACGGAACAAAAACTTTAGGGTTTTTCTGTGGGAGACATATTGATCCTTTGATAGACTTGTATGTGTAAGAAGATTTGTTTATTGTTAAAGCCTGCTATTTTGGGTCGTAGCAACTCTTAGTTGTGGGTGAGATCAACTAAGGGAATCAAGTGCGCAGTATCCTGCTGGGATCAGAGGCGTAGGTAGTACAACTGTACCTTGAATCAGTGGGAGACTGATTGGGGTTCAACTATAGTCCAGTCCGAAGTTAGCTTGGAGTAGGCTAGTGTCTGTAGCGGCTTAATACAATGTTTATTCAATCTGTACTAGGTCTCGGGGTTTTTCTGCATTTGTGGTTTCCTCGTTAACAAAATTTCTGGTGTCTATGTTATTTCAGTTTCCGCATTATATTGTTTATCTTTATAATTGAAATAATACAGGTTGTGCGTATAGATCATCAATTGGTATAATCCAACCTTTGGTTGTTTGATTGTCATTGATTGATCCTTGGACATTGGTCTTTGGTACCGTCCAAGTTATTCCTTGTGTTTGATTAAGACTCGCTGATTTAAATTAGCTTGAGTAAATCAAAACAAGAGAGAGATATTAACTCCTTGAGATGCTTTTACCTAGATTGAGTCTGACTGTCTAGTTGATTCTCTAGAAAGTATTTCGGAGTTAGTCCATACAGATTGCTAAGCGAAATGTTGAGTGGTGTTGTTAGACCCCCGCTTTTTCAATTGGTATCAGAGCTGGAAAACACGTTAAAGAACTTATAAGTCTGTGTTTGCAGCGATCTGATTATGGACGAGTCTATCTCTAATAATGTACCAGTTCAGAAACTACCAGATGATTCTAAAAGCTTGGATTCACCTGAGAGAACTGTCACATCTAAGTCAATATCTAAACATTCTCTTGATGTAAAAACTATTGATTGAGAAACTCTCCTAGAAGAACAGTTGGATGAACTTTCTGATGAAGGTGATTCAGATATTGATAGAGATGTTGATGAGGAAGTCTCAGAGTATGTTAAGTTTTTGGATTCGTGGAATATGAAGAATATTAAAACTTCTCATGTCTTACCTCTTCTGACTTCTCTCTGTCGAGAAAACAAGAAATTGAGAAGATATTACGCAAGTGTTTATTTTTCGAATCGTTCTTGCGAATCGATCCTCAAGGATTCTGAGGAAAACCTACGTATGGAGTCACTTGAATGTGATAATCCTTATCAAAAGTACTTTTTGTTGGAAGAGAAACTTGCATAATCTGAAGCAAGGTTTAACTCTCAGCAAACAAGTTTTGATGATAGAGAAAGCGCTTATCTCACTCGAGAAAAACGCCTTGACGCTGATTTAGCTGCTTCTCTTGATAAAATCAAGATGTTGGAAGATTACTTGAAAAAAATCAATACTAGTTCAAGCAAATTAACCACTATGCTAGGAGAAAGTAAAAATCATCGTGATACATGAGGATTGGGTTATAAGGGAATAGATGCTCTAAGTATGAGCAAAGAGGTAAAATTTGTCAAGGCTAGTGATTCTTCTCAACAAAAGGTTTCCACTGATGGCAAAAGTGAAATACCTTCACCGACAGTTAAGGTTCAAAAGAGAAAAGTATATCAACCTCCAAAACCAGCACACATGAATCCGGGTAAGAACGTTCCTTATATTTGTCATTATAGTGGAAACAAAGGTCACCTGGAAATGAGATGTCGTTTTCGTATAAGGAATGAAAAACTTCATGATATTCTTGTTTGGGTGTCAAAAAAAGTTATTAAATCGGGATCATATGTTAAGGCTAACACTCTTGACATTACGGGTTGTAAACGTCCAACCTTTAGGCAAATGAATCAGTGCTGTGATAATCCTAGATTTTTATATAAACGTCATACGAAGTATTTTCACAATTATAATGATTATCGAAAGAATAACTTTGTAAAGACGAAGACAAGATCCGATGCTCCCAATTGGAGAAAGACTAACTTGCAAAAGAATAGTCAATCCAATTATCTTCCGAGAAATCTTGAAGAGAGTAATGGGAAGAAGGTTCCGGTTGTTCCTAAACGCACTCAGAAGTGGGTACCAAAGAAATCCAATGATGCTTTGAGTGTGCAAAGGAATGATCTTCCAGAAAATTCCATGACTATGGAGAAGGCAGTATCCATGATGTTGGAACTTAATAAGTTTTTTGGAAAAATGGAATTGGATGTGAAAGGCTCTAAAAGTGATCCCTTTCATGATAATCCAAAGGTCAATTGTGGTGAACAAGACATTGTTCACCCCAACACAACTTGATTGTGTTGTAAGTGCATCCTCACCAAGAAATGCCCTGCTATGTATACGGTGAGGGAAGCACGCAAATTGGGGCGCACAGATTATGTTCGGTAAGGCTGTAGAATTCAATTGGATTCATTTAAAAAGGTATGTCTATAAACTTGAGCAAGATTTGTGCTTTTATTTTTTTAAAGAACTTATAATGATTCACGTACCTTTCTTATCGTTCTTTTCTATCTAACTTGATCTGTGTTTAAGGTTCTTAAACGTTTAGGTTTGAAAATAGTAGTTCGGGATGTTTGGAATTCATGGTACACCTACCAGGTATGCATAACATCTTTTAAAATCAAAATCCAGGGGTTAAGTTCGCGGACTTGAAAATTCGTTTGCAAACTCGTATGCATACTTGACGTCGATATTCCGTAAACTTGTTTTGTCCGTAACTTCTTCGTCCGAACTCAGAATGACCTCATTCTTTTACCTAGATTGAGTCTGACTGTCTAGTTGATTCTCTAGAAAGTATTTCGGAGTTACTCCATACAGATTGCTAAGCGAAATAGTGAGTGGTGTTATTAGACTCCCGCTTTTTCAAAGATGAATCATCATCTTAAGCTTGTGAAGCTCACCAGTGCAAGCATTAATGATGCTGCAAAATGATTATTTTGTGATGCTTCCTCGAGAAAGTGGTACTTGCGCAATGACAAAGTGGTCCAGAATTTGAACTTGTAAAAATGTCAATAATACATTTATAGGGAGGAGGTGTTGGTTTCCTCGAGGAAGTGAGGATATTTTCCTCAAGGAAGCACTAGTTATGCACGGCCTTGTGCAGATCCTTCGAAAGTACATTTGGTATATACAAACTAGGATTTGCTTGGCTTTGGCCTTGCAACACGCATTGGATTTAGTTGCTTGTCCTGACATCAATGAACTACTGGTCGTGCTTGATCCCTAGCTGCAGTCAATTAACTTAAAATCATAAACATCTTAATTTCTTAAATTGAACATAAACAACTATCAGTATATGATATCTGCACTTTATGATTATAAAAAAATTTAACCTTATATCTATGAAAAATCAAAATATGATGTTGAATATATAAAGAATAAAAAATACATCAGTACTATATAGTTTATGACAGAAATCGAAATTCTGAATCAATAGTGCTGCAATACTATGCCAGCAACATCAAAAGAGATACATCTTACTTTATTTACAATTTAAATTACAGAGGTTTTTCCAGTATAGGATATCTGCACTACATCTGAATGTGCAAAATCAAACTACATGGTAACAAAAATGAAATAAACAACATAAAACAACACCGAATACATTGGTTTTTTCGGTACAATTTATATGTACATATGTTTTTACTAGCATATATGTTTTGTGCGATGGATTTTTGATTTCTAGGTCTAAATAACCAATTGTTTTTTCAATATAGTGAATCTGCACTGTCGGATCATGAGAGAAACTAGCACTGCATGTTAGAAAAAAAAAATAAAATATTAGCATATGTTTTTATCAGTGTACATATATGTTCTATACTATTGGGATTTTGATATCTAGGTCTAAAGTAGCAATGAATTTTTTAGTAAGTGAATCTGCACTGTCGGATAATAGTGTACAAAACGAACTGTGTGTTATTTGTGATGGTTTTCAAGCATAAAATATGTTTTTCTTCGTTACAAGGATATGTATTGTTGGACTGAAAATTAAAAGTGGAAAATAGAAAGTGAAAAATTCATATGTTATTTTGTGATGTATTTTCTTCTCTTTTGCTGTTGTTGATTCTTCGAAATCATCTTCTACTGATTCAGAGTAGAATTACTTCGTCTTTCGTAAGATTTTGATGATTCTTCTTCTTGTTACCATTTTAATGGAGATTTCACTGAAAATCTAGGGTTTTCAGTGAATTTTTATATGATTCAGTATGAGAATACATTAATTCTAATGATTCCCATGGATTTCTTTAGTTTTTGTTGATGATCATATAAGATTTTTATGATGATTTTCAGAGTTTTGTTGATTGTTTAATACGCGGAGGCGAGGTTTGGTTTTTGGTGGGAGAGAGAAGGAGATCGAGTGATAGAGCGACAGGAAACCATGTAGACACGCACGTTTGGCAACAGGGAGTATTTTAGTCATTTTCTTGTTTCAAACAAATACGGACCTTCCGTTAAACGTAAAATATGTATGTGACCCAAGGAAAACTAACTATATGGGCCTATGACTACTCAAGAATGGGAATTCCCCATTCGTTAAATCGTGGCCCGGTTTTAAGCCTAAGGAATCAAACGTGTTTGTATAGCTTCTCAACTCCGGACCTTATATAAATTAGGTATGTCACAGTTTAAGAACAATTTTTTGGGGACCATGGTTTTATTTTGGGTAAAGACATTAGAAGTAAATCTAGGTCACCCCTTATCTGGATATTTATATCAATACCTAAATTACCTTCCTGATTAATTTTGGGTGATGATTAGTTAGTGTTAATAATAGTTAGTGTAATGATTAGTGAGATGATTAAGTTAAAGATAATTAGTGAGATTAAAAAATCAGATGTTTTTTTTTTAAAGAAGTAGAATTATTGAGAGAGTAAAGTTAGAGAAGATGAAGAAGGAAAACATGAAAAGCGATGGATTTTACCAACCACAACCGGAGGAAGGGTATTTGGATACCCAGGTGTGCTTCAAACTTAGATAATGTTGGTTGAATTGCTCCAAACTTTCAAAAAAAATGAAATTTTTTATGTAGATTTGGGTCAGTTCGGTTACCATATGTCAAGAACATGTAACCGAACACACCTGAAAGTGTAGTTCGGTTACGTTTTCCAAACACGCAGGTTACCGAACTCGCTCGTTAATGGAGGTTTTGGTCGTACAGTGTAATGTTCGGTTACCTAGGATAAAATGGTAGGTAACCGAACTTTGAACTTAACAATTTATTTGGGTACATCTTGTGTGTTCGGTTAGTTCGCAAACTTCAACGCAACCAAGTTCCCAACCGAACTGCAGGTTAAAAGTAACCTAGTGTTAGAAGTTCGGTTGGTTCGCAAACTTCAACATATTTTGCGAATCAACCGAACTGAGCTTATATATGCATATATGCAATTAGGTAAACGTTCGGTTACTACGAAATTTATTTCTTGGCGAATTAGGTAGAGTTTGGTTACGAAGTTTCAAAGGTAGAGTTCGGTTACAAAGAAAACTTAACATTTTTGCGAACGAACCGAACTTGTGGACTTCTCATTATTTTCGTAAACTAAAGTTCGGTGATATCCTTATTTTGCGAAGGAACCGAACTTATGGACTTCTGTTGTTCTAATCTAAGGAGTTCGGTTAAAAGTATTTTTTGCGAATCAACCGAACTCTATTGGCTAAGTTCGGTTACTTTGTAGTTTTAAATTTTTTGCGAAAAAACCGAACTCTATTGGCTAAGTTCGGTTATTTTGGAACTCAAGATAGTGGACACAACAACACCGTTCGGTTAGACTGGATTTGTTTTTTTTCCGGTTCTAAGGGTGGAGTTCGGTTACTTTGTAGTTTTAAATTTTTTTGCGAAACAACCGAACAGAGAGTTCGGTGACTTAGTTTTAAATCCAATAGAACCGAACGGTTCTTCGTGTTCTTCATTTTCAAGAAGTTCGGTTAGTAAACTAGGGTTTTTTGGAAAATCGACCTAACCGAACATGGCTTTGTAACTCCTACTAAAACCCTATTTTGATGATTTCTATTCGATTGAAGCAATCAAAATCAAATTAAAGTGAAGGGTTTGTTGGAAAATACCTCAGGAGTGGTCCCATGGCAGAATCAGGCTGCGGCTGGCGTCTTTTATACTCGATAAAATTATCATGTAACAGAACTTAATTGTGATTGCATTGATGTTGTTACATTTCTTAAATAGGCGGCGGCGGTGGTGGTGGGAGGAGGTGGTGGTGGTAATCGGTGGTTGGTGGTGGTGGTAATCGGAGGTGGTGGTGGTGGTAATCGGCGGTGGTGGTTATATATATATAGGTGGTTATTAGGTTGGTTTTAAATTAAATTAGGTTAAGGATAGGTTAGTCATTTCAACGTTTTAGGACACCCCTTATCATTATAGGGAGGGTGGCCTAATAAAATTATGGTCCCCTCGAAAAAAATACATGGTCCCTAAAAAATCATTCCAATTTAATTAGGAGGTTTAAATTCATTTATGCTTGGAAGTAATGTATAGTTTAAATTCATTTATGCTTTCCCAGTTGGCACTGCATTCGGTCAAAGACAGAGTCTCATTGGAGTTGCTCAATACATGTCAAAATCCCAAGAAGCAAATATTTATAACTTCGATATACATATTACAACAATTTTCTTGGTTCTTGGAAGAAGATACAGAAGAAAGCCTTCAAATTGCTACGGTGGAAAATATGTTGATACATCTATTACAAGACTAGATTAGATAGAGCATTTGGCACATAATCATTAATCGGAAGAAAACGTTTAAAAAGCCACTTTGTCATTGGAGGAACCAGAATCTTTTGTCTTTTAGACACTGTCGACTCTCGGCTCAGAAGTCATAACTGGATCAGCTACTAAGGAAGTTGGTTTGTAAGTATGGAGCATGAAGTTACATGCTCCTACTGCATCTCCAACCGTTAGATATATCCACTCTTGACCTATTTCTTCTAACAAATCTGATTTGTCTAGTTTCTTCATCACTTCACTTCCAGGGTTTGCCAATACGAGCTAAAACACAAAAGATAAATATAAAAACAAATCAAAATCCAATATTCAAAATATAAATAAAAAAAATACTTCCCTTAGCAGTCCAAAACATTTTTTAGAACATTTAGCCACATTTTCAGAACATTAGCTTAATATTTCCAAATCATAATGTGTTCAGTATTTATTAACAGCCGTAACTTCAATGCAAAAGGTTAGGGTTATATATACCTTGAGTCCTCTTCCATCAGCATTCTTCTTAACTTCCTCGAGCATGCTAATCCCACTTGTGTCTATGCTACCCACCGCTGTCAAAAAAAGAAAATAAAACGGTTTTTAATCTATCGAAGTATAGTGCATGGAGAAAAATATATACTCCAATCTATAACAGTATAGTGCATGGAGAAAAATATATACTCCAATCTATAACAGTATTATTAGTAGGTAATGAGTATTATTAGTAGGTAATGAAGCTCCATAACTTACGACTCAAATCGAGGATGACATATTGTAAACTTGTCTCTCCTGATAATTTTATCTTTTCTTCTTCGTCGTCAATCCATCTTGAAATTCTGCAACCATTTCACAAATAAGTCATTAGTACCATATCTAGCATAAATAAAATCGCATTATATCTAGTAGCACAAATAAAACCTCAAGTGATTCTGTATAGTGTAACAAATCCAAAATACTACATTTTTTTTTGTTGCAAAAATCCAAAATACTATTCCCTCCGTTACTTTTTAATAAGTCAGTTTCTTTTTTTGAGAAAATTAAGGAAATTAAGAGAACTAATTATTGAAAGTGGTTCTCTAGACACTTGTCAATAAAAGAAGTGAAGTGAAATGGTCCCCATGACACTTGTCAGCCAAAGAAATAAGTAAAATGGTCCACATAACACTTATCATCAAAAGAAGTTAAAAGAAAAGTGGTCCAGAAAATTAAAATAACATTTGACTTTCCCAATTAGGAAACTGGTCTATTTTTTTGAAATATTTATTTATAGAAACTGGCATATTAAAAAATAACGGAAGGAGTATATAATTTCATACAAAATGTTGAAGAATTTTAGGATCACCTTTCTCTCAAGTATCCTGAGTTGGCAAAGTAGATAGGAGCATCAATTTGAAGTATAAAAACACCAGGAACACTGTTAGCAACTGGATATTGCTCAACATTTCTATAAACCATGGAATTAGGTATGTTTCCAAGAATAAATGTCCTTGGTCTAGCAATACACAGGATGACTCTAAGCATTGACAACGAAACCTGCATTATATAAACCCATATAAAGAAAAAGTTAAGTAAGTTTTTTTTAACAATATAACCAAATAAATAAAACGTACACCCTTCGTTCCTTTTTAATAGGCTGGTTTCTATAAATAAATGTTTCAAAAAAAATAGGCCGGTTTCCTAATTGTGAAAGTCAAATGTTACTTTAATTTTCTGGGACACTTTTCTCTTAACTTTTTTTGATGACAAGTATCATGGGGACCATTTCACTTTACTTCTTTTGATGACAAGTGCCACTGCGACCATTTCACTTCACTTCTTTTATTGACAAGTGTCATGAGGACCACTTTCAATGATAGTTCTCTTAATTTCCTTAAATTTCTCCAAAAACAAAACCAGCCTATTAAAAAGGAACGGAGGGAGTAATTATGTATTGATAAAAATAAAATAGGAAAAGAAACATGATAAGTTTATACTGGTAACTTACCGCTAAAATTAAGCCAATTTCGATACTAGCAAAGACGACCCCAAGGAAAGCAGATATGCAAACTATGAAATCAAACTTGTCGACTTTCCATAAATGAACTGCAGCGTTGTAGTCGATAATGCCAAGCATTGCGGAGATAATAATAGAAGATAGTACCACTAGAGGCGTGTAATGGAACAAAGGTGTTAGAAACAACAGTGTTATCATCACTGCTATGGCCATAACAATGTTTGAGACCGCAGTCTTGCATCCAGCGTTGAAATTCACAGCGGATCTCGAGAAAGGACCTAAATTTTCATTTCAAATTTATATAAATAGATTGAAATAAATAAATAAGTGTAGAATGGAATTAATTATCATGAAGAGAATCAATCACCTGTTGTCAAGTAACAAGAAGTGAAAGAACCAGCAATATTCATCATTCCGAAAGCTATCATTTCTTTGTTCCCATCAATGTGATAATTCTTGAACATAGCAAAACTTCTTCCGACTGCAACTCCTTCCTGTTCAACACATGCATCACACATAATTCTTTAGTATGCTACAAACCTCGATCAACAAATGACAAAGAGCAAGAAGATACTCAAGTATTGAACTAGACAACTAGAAGAACATGTGTCAAAATAAAAAAAAACAAATAAACTAGGAGAGCATGTCCAAACGAAATGTCCTTCTTATTGTTGAAGTATTCGGCCGTGAAGTAGACCCAACTCTAACTTGACTTCTGCTTATAATGAACCTTCAACAGCCCAACACAAGTTTAAGAACTTAAGAATGAGTACTTACAGCCATAGCGATAATACCCGTGATGATCCCAGTTTTAATTGTTGCCATCAAGTGTGGAGATCCGAATGCTAAATGGGTAATCGAAAGTGGATTTAACCCTTTCTTTAGATTCCCGATCTGCAGTAAAAGAGAAGAAGGTTAAACTTAGAAATTTTATTTACTTTAAATGACATAAAATCATCTCAGTAGTCCCTACCAATAATAACCGTCCAAGATGTGTAGAAATGGACAGTGGACCCCATAATTAAAAAGGTTAAGAGAGAAAGTAATGATGATGATGATTAGATTCCTGAAAGAGAGAAAGAAATGGAGAACTGACCACTTGAACACCGTGTTTCTCGGCATGAGTGAAATAAACGAGGAGACTTCCCAGGATAACTGAAGTCAGTGGTGCCATTGCTGCTATCCAGAAGAACTTTGGTCTTTTCTTGCTCTAATTAACACCAAAAAAATCTTACGTTAGGGGAAAATTTATAGAAATAATACGGTTTTTTACCAGTATAACTTCGTTCCGTTGGTTTCCAGAACTTTAACATTCTAGTGTGCAGTCATCTTCTTATTTGATGTCAATGGTACGAAGAGTCTAATTATTGAAGTAAATAATTCTACTACTACCTAACAAATATTCGTGATCTATAATTACGACAAATATCTATCTTTTGCTTGTGTTAGCAGTAGTGGAGATTAAAAATAGATAGTGTGATGGATGACCCTCTAATTCAGTGATAATCACTAATTAGTGTAATTAGCATATGTTCAGCAGGTGATAGTAGTTGAGGACTTGATGTAAATTGTAAGTAACAATTGAAAGAAAGAAAACTACAAAACCAAGCAAGTTATATTATTTGAGCTAAACTAGAATGAAAGCACAACTTTTTGTTTCTATTGTAAATTTTAAAGCATTTGATCTGGATTTGTAATAATAAGGAAAATCAAGACTCAAGGGAGAAAAACTTGATTATATTTTTATTCTTCGAATCATTTTAATTGTTGTTCTTAAAATGAAATTAGTACTTTAACCTTAAAAAATTTCTGTTGGGATCTAAAATAATATTAGTTTATTAATTAAGCATTATTAAACTGTGGAATGAAAATACCCACATATACCATAAGCTAACATATGCCGAGGTAATGATGCCATATGGCCCAATAAGCTACTATTTGATTTGATGCATCAAATAAAGTCATGTGGCAACACTATTTGATGTCGCCAACATATTAGGAAACAAATTCTGGCTGATTTTATCAGAACTTAATGACCAATTCTGAGGAGTAAACAATAATGAAAATGGGAATTGGGTTACTTACAAAGAATCTTGTAAGCAAGAGAAAGAACAAGAAGCAGCATCCCAAAACACCACTTTCCCATCTCCACTGTAACAACCACCACTAATAACAATTAGAATCAAAAGTAGGAAGGGTTTTTGATTTGCTTAAAAGAAAGAAATGGAAACAAAGAAAAGTGGACCCAATAATTTAACTTCTATAATTGATGAACTTAATATCTTCCTTAATTATCTTTGGCTATGCATAAAAATAAAAGGTTACTCTGGAAGCAGATTGGTTAGATCTTCTCTTTTTCTTCCAAGTTCTAACAAGGAAGGAAATGTTGACTTCAAGTTAACTTCTGATCACAAGAAATGTATGTTTTGAAAATATTGCAATAAGATTTCCTTTTAAACATGTTTTCCAAAAAACAAAGTTGGTAAACTAGAATGCATACAGATTTCTATTCTAGCTTCAAGCACCTAAGGACTCAAAATTTTCAACTTTCCGGCCATAAATACAGTGACTAGCTAGTCTATTTACCAACCTACTGTAGCTGTATCCATAGATTTTCTTAACTTCTATAGTAAAAAAAAAAAAAAAAAGTTTACCACCAATGACTGCTTAATGAAAGACTTACTACATGCAGATTTTAACTGTTACAGTACAATAACTAGTGAAAGATACTAGGAGATTGAGACCAAGAAAATGAACGAGGTGACTCTACCTCATCAACTTGGGTAAACACGGACCGCATGACCGACATAATATCAGTACCATGGGTGAAATGTTCAAGACCAAGAATCCCTTTTAACTGTTGCAGTATCACAACTGTTGCAGCTCCTGCCATGAATCCAACTATGGTTGCATGTGACAGAAAATCCACAATAAACCCAAGTCTGCAATAAAATCCACAAACAAAATCACAATAATTCTTAGAATAAAATCAAAGGATTTTTTGATTTCTACTTTCATCGATTCTTATCCATTCCAGACAGTAAGTGATGATGTCTCTGTGAACCAGATTCATTTATTGATTATGTAACTAACTAGACAAAAACCCTGCAAGAAACAAAAGAAACCTCCTCATCAACAGAGAGACATAGGGTTAAAACTGCTACTTTACTCAAACCATGCTCATTTATTGAACATGTAATCCGACAAACTTGGAAAAAGCTCCAAAAATGTGAAAACAAAGATTGGATTGATTAATTGAAAAATAGTGACAGAAAAAGAAAAAAAAACATTGGGACAGATATGAACAGCTAAAAAGTAGTCATTCTTTTTTATGCAAATTTAGAACCTAGTCAAGTTTAATTTATCAGTACTAAGTATAATAATTTAAACTTGAGTGAATGAGTGAAATAAGTAGTTCTAAGTTCTAACCTTAAGAAACCTAGGGCAGCTTGAAAAACTCCAGCAAAGAATGTAGCGGTGAAAGCTAAATAAAGATACTCCGTTGGATTTTCACCAGCATGAACTACTTCTCCTAACATTGATGCAGTTAGTAGAGATGCAACGGCAACTGTTCCGACTGCTAGATCTCTTGAACTACCCATCATGGCGTACACCAACGGCGGAATAAAGCTTGAATCTACATTTCCCATCAAAGTAATAAATTAAATTAATTAATTTCGATGTATATATTTATTATTCATTTAGTTAATAAGAGAAACACCAGTTTTAGCCTGAGCACGACAAGGGTCCATGCATGAGTTGAATCCATGACATATTCAATATGGACCAGAAAAGGATTTTCTTTTAATTTTTATTTTCATTCCTTAAACTTGAAATAAAGCAAATAAAAAAATACTCATGCATGGACTAGAAAAGGATTTTCTTATTTAGTCCATGACATATTCAATATGTCATGGATTCAACTCATGCATGGTCCATATTGAATATGCATATTGAATATGTCATGGAGTACTAAATAAGATAATTATAATACAAAAACAGCAAATTTATGAACTTTAATGGTTATGTGAACTTACATAAGCCAAGAATGGGTGGTAAGTTGGCAAGTTTAGCATAACTGATTCCTTGAGGAATAGCAAGACTAGCAATAGTAATACCAGATATAAGATCAGATTTGAAGAAACTAAAAGTATAACGAGGAGCCCATTCAAGTATAGGCAAGAAATATTGAAAACCTAACAACAACTTCTTTGTTGGTGTTTGGTTTTTGAATTGCCTGAGCGGATCATCTGGGAAGAAAGTTTCTTTCAGAGAAGATTTTAATGACTTCACAAATGGTTGCTTTGGTGGTATCGCTACTCTATGTGGAAATTCTACGTTAGTCGACGGAAACACGGCAGGATCACTATTACCCATCTCCGGTTACCTATCTACCAAGATTGTGCAAAACTTTTTGTCTCTCTTCTACGTAATGCAGAAAGAGTGTAACTTAAGTTGTAACGGTTGTAGGGGTCAGAAAAAGTACAGATACTTGGTGTTTGGGTAAGTGAAGCCTATAGGTATTTTGTGTTTCCTGGCAACAAGATTTCGGCAAGAAAATGGTAGTGGAAAGAAAATTGCAGCGGTGATGGTGTTTTGACTGGGGATTTGAGGAGATGATGATAGAAGAGGTGAGGGAGAAATGGTGAACATTATAAAGAGAACATGGGAGGAGAAAGGATGTGAGAACTCAAGTTAGCTAAGCCAAGTAGTAGCAGTAGCAAACTAGTGCGGTTTAGGACCCACTTGTGAACTTGACACGTGTATACGCACGTGGCAGGTGTTTAAAAATGTCTTTTGCTCTTTTCATTTGCAATTCTTAACCGCCCACTTTAGGAGTCTCCCCGTATCGGCCACACAATGCATGATTTAAGAATTAAAGAAGAAAATTTGGAGTAGCCACCTTGATTAAGAAACATATGAGATTCAGATGAATCATTGTTCATAAGTCATAACTAGGGCTGTACATGGGACGGTACAGTCCGGGTTTCCTATGAACCCGGTATCTGTACCTGGAGTTGATCGGGTCTTCGTTTTGAGGATCGGTACTTGTACATGTACTTGGAATTGTACCTGTACCTATAAGATCAGTCCGGTACTGACCGGTACCGGGTTTTTACCTTCAATATTTGTTGCACAACATAATCAATGACACTGAAAGTAGAAATTGAGTAATACTAACATCACACAACACCCAAATTTTGTTTGAGGCATTACCACAAACAGGTTGTGTGCAGAAACTCGCTTCACAGACAATTGATTGTATAGATTACCAATTAAACAAGTAAAAATAGAGAACATCAAACAATCTGCAATAAAAATCACAAGGATTTTTCATTAACACAAATTAGAGAGTACCCAACTCAACATTCTAAACCCAGATCAATTCTTCCTTTCTCTGTGCTTGATTCACTTCAACACCAACTCCACATTAATTATATCACTATTATCAGTCAACTCCCAGAAACATCAACCCTAATTATTGAATCAACCTAATACCCATCACGGAATCAATTCATCTCTTCAATCAATAGAACCCTTTCTTCAATTTCAGATTCTGATACAAACCCTAGTTCCCAATTCCAAAACCCTAAATCAATCTATACAACCCATGAATCAATTTATTACAAATCAAACATACAACTAACCAAAACCCTAAATCAATTTATAACTGAATTACCCAAAACTAAATGACTTACCTGTAGAAGAAGAAGAACTAAAGAAATAAAAGAAGAGGAAGAAAAAGATGATGAAGAAATCTAAGAAGTTAATGAAACATTTAGTAATACAACTGGTATTGAAAGAGATGAAGGTGGTGGACGTTTGATTGCTGGCGTACTCGGTGGTGGTATCCATTTCTGTGGAGAAGATGAAGGTTGTGGTACGGGAAAAAAAGAAGCAGAAAAAGAGATGAAGCGAGTGAAAGAGGTAATTAGCCTTAACCTAAAATCAACCGCCCAGATTAAAATCTACAAATTTTATCAAGGGTGTAAATTGATCGGTTCTATGGGTACCGGGGTGGCCGGGAATCATAGCAGAACCGGTACCTGTCCCGGTATACACCGGTTCTCATATCCTATTCCCAGTTCCTGTACCGGCTACACCGGTTCCAGTACGGTTCCAGACCGGTTCACCGGTTCCAGACTAAGTCTTGTGCAACCTTAGTCATAACTGAATCAAATTTTGTTGGAACTTCTTCAAAATGTGTAACTATACATTAGCCGCGTGGTTTTTACTGATCACGAGTTCGTATTTTTATTGAGTGCTGGCTGTTGGCAATATGGACTGATTGTTGAACATTTCAGATGGTAGAAGAATGAGTACACTACACAGGACGAGGGCCGTTCCTAGAAAAAATTTGCCCCGGAGTGAACTATTTTTTTTTTGCCCCCGCACAAGGACACACAGAATATTTTCTTAGACTTAGTGTTATGGTCTAGATTGGAGGTGCTAGATTAGCACTTAAGTGTTGCAATTCAAAAAAAAAATGTGGCAAAAAAGTTAACACTAGTTCTCTCTCCTACCAGTTGCTAGCATGTGAACTAGCATGCTAGATAGTTACGCTGAATGATTCAGCGCCTGAAAAACCACCTTTTCGCGGAATGGTTCCGCGCTGAGATATTTATTTTTGATCTGACGGCTGAGATTTAAAGCGCTCAATGATTCATCGCTGGGATGACGTGGACTGCTAATCTAGTTGTTAGATTAGCACTCCCATAAGACTTAGGAGGTAGTCCTGACTGCTAATCTAGCTGCTAGACTCTAAATAGGGCTAGAATAGAAGCCTAGAATGCCACTAATATGCGAGATGGGTGAAGGCCGCGACAAGTTTTTTTGAAAAGATTTTGTAGTTAGTGTGTAATTCTGATATACAGATAGAAAACACTATGAAAATATGCAATTAAATGCTAAAATGGAAACAATCAATAATCAAAAGTGATCATGAAAAGAATTTACTTCTTATAAAAAATAACGGAAGATAATTGAAATGATAAGAAAACATAGTACGCAATTAAAAGCTAAAATGGAAACAATCAATAATCAAAAGTGATTATGAAAAGAATCTACTTCTTATAAAAAAGAATGGAAGATAATTGAAGTGGTAAAAAAACATTCTTTTGCTTTAAAACAAAAACAAAAATCTACTTCAAATAGACTACCGGTTGTGGGTATTAGCAGACTAACATATCTACTTCAAATAGACTACTGGTTGTGGGTATTAGCAGACTAACATATGGTGTACGGGGTGGGGAAGAAAAAGGATGGAGAAAAAAACTAAAAACATCTCCAGTAAACTTAAACTATTTACATGAGTCATTTTCAGTCCTTCAAATTTATATAACTAATAATTCAGTCTGTCTTCATGTCTTTTTCTTAATACCTCCATAGATTAAGTTTTTTTTGTTGCCCCTGAGATTTTGTTGCCGGCAAATGGGGCTTTCCCTGCTTGCCTATCAGGCACGGCCCTGCAGGACACACTATCGAGTCAGTCGACCAGAACTTCCTTCCCCGGTTTATTTACCCAGCAAGTCAATTCCACTGGTTGATGTATATGCCGATGTATAGATTGGTGTATGGTTTATTATATGTTGGTATATACTAAGGCTTGGTATAAAAAAAAACGTTGTCCGATGTGAGTATGTTGGAGAAAAAAACACGTTATCTAGATAACAAAATATTCATTTATATTATTTTCTTAAATAACGCGTTAGATAAAAGTAAAATAACGAGCAGAAAATTTTATGTAATAACGAGCGGGAAACTGGTACAATAACATTACACCAAACAACATATCCAACTTGTGTGAAGAAAAATATACTTAAATTTATTTGCTCAAATAGCTCAGTTGATAAATAGCGCAAATGAATTTAAGCATATACTTAAATTTATTTACTAAATTTATTAGCGTTGATACGTTCCTGAACTCTTTCGGTATATACTTAATTTTTTTTTTTAAATATATTTACTAAATTTATTTTCTTTGAAAAAAAATATTTTTATTTCACTTTTCTAACTATATGAATTTAAGTATTTCAACGGAATAATTTCGTTTCAAAATTATAGTTGTAATTTCAAAAGCTCTGATATTAGAAAAAAGTAGTTTTCTTCAAAAAAAAAAAAAGAAAGAGTCTATTAAACATTTATAATAACAGTAATAACGTAAAAACAGTTCTAAAAGCGGAAAAAATAGTGCTAAGAACCTATCGGTATTGACTATTTAACAACGTTATTTGGAGAAATGTTTTGGTAATTCTTAAGAACATGCTACATAAAAAAAAAAGGTAAGAAATGTAAAATAAAGGGAATAAAAAGATAACAACATTCAAGATCCCCCTCCCCCGAATCCTCCACCTCGTGTAAGGCTGTCAATGGGTACATGATTACCTGGTACCGAGTTAGAGTTGGGTAATGTGGGTTCGGATCCAACACCTAGAATAGATTAATAGATACAGTATCCGACGGGTACTGAGTACCTAAATATTTATTTGTTTTTTTAGTATTTTTAGTTAAATTCAAAGAGAACTTTAGATGTGGTATATTATTCGCTCTCTCCTCATTCTCCCTCTATTTCAACAACAACAACAAAAAAAACCTACCCTTTTTTATTTTCTTTCCTAGATCTAATTTATTTAGGACTAGATCTGAGCAATGATTTTAATTTTAAGATTTTCTCTGAGATTTCTAGATTTCCATGTTTTACATTTTGGTGATTCTTGCCTTCACCTTAATGGTGATTTTCATTTATTTTAATAGTTTTTGTTCTTTTATTATGTGGATTCTCAAGTACGATGTCAGATTCCGGATACATGTGTTCTCAATTCTCCAGTCAAGTTTTTGGGAAGATTACTCCATGCCCATTGGAGCATCATTTTCTCAAGAAGCCACCTATCAAATGGTTGATACATGTTAAGTAGACCATCTTTTCTCCGATTTAATCGGTTCTATCATTCTTGTATTAAGTCGTTTCTCGGAGTTCCTTCTCTTTTTCTTGTCAGAATTTTCGATCTTGTACCGTTACAAGTATGTTGCTTTAGTTTTATTTTGGTTCTTGATGTACTTGACATCCATGCAATTTCGATTTGCTATTATTGAATGAATTGATAGAAGCTTTATATCAAAAAAGAAAGAAAAAACTTTAAATTTTTATCTTATCACATCTTTTTCCAAGTCTGTTATTCAAATAAATCATTATTAAAGGATTAACAATAATTTTATGTGAAAATATATTAAATTCAAAATGAAGATTAGAGATTTTAAAAAGGAATTTGCTTGCTTTTCCAAATTAAGATTTGTATTCGGACCCGGAGCCTTTAGAAACCGGACCCAAATATTTTAAATGAGTATGATTCCGGGTCCTATGGTATCTGAGAAAAACTGGACCCATCTACATCCCTAACCTCGTGTATGCTGATAATTTCCTGGTCACGTGCAAGGCATCAACGTAATGTTGTCGCATCTCTAGAAACTCCCATGTTCATATTTCACCTCGGCAGGGCAACACACATAAATAATGCGAAATTTCACGATCATTCATCACCAAGAACTTCCGCAAAACTCTCTATATTATATACACTAGATTTTCAATATATGCACACCTACCATGCCTCTATTATATCTCGGGATTCACTTCAAACATCACTACACGAAATCAGGGAATTTGTAACGCCTGATTTTGTAACGGATTTTTTTGAAGTAACCTCGTATCGACGTTGGATAATCGTTGCAATAATTGGTATTTGTTACAGAGTTCTGGGAGGGTTGTGGGTAATTACCTTCCTATCCTCAATTTAAATTTCCAAGTTACCTTTTTATCCTCAATTACTACTATTAACGCCTCTATTACTACTATCATCTCCCAATTTCATCCCACACGCAAGGGCTACCCAGCATCCCAACAATTCTCATTTTTTTCTCCAACATTTTTTTTCCATTATAACTCTTCACTTTAATTACCAAAAACCGGCGAAAAAAAAAACTAAAATCAATGAAATTAGTTTTTCATTTTTTTTATTTGTGCGAAAAATTAAAAGAGAATAATTATATCGACAACAACTGAGAGCCTGAGACATATCTCCACCCATTTCCATTTTCATCTCCGACCATTTTACTCTATCAATTTGAGCTTCGGAAACATCGAGATGCAGTTTTAGAAAACTTCATTAACAACACGAATCAGTCAATTTTTCTGTGAATCATCAATGTAACCCTAGATTTAAGTTGAATCGATCACTCATAAAAGTTTTGACACTGATTCACAATCTTGGAAATGCAAATATGAGTTATCATCATCTAAGGGATTTAATTTATTCGTTTTTCTCTTAATCTTAGTTTTTTCAACATTTGGGGGTTTAATAATTTTACAAATTGGAGGTTAGAAACTATTGATTTTGAATTTGAATGATGCAATTTCTGATGGTGGTTATGAACATCTATATCTTTTAGATTTATACGTGATTGTAGATTTTAGGTTTATGGTCTTTGTGTTTGTTAAGTCTTATTAATAAGATTTGTATATGTAATTGTGGATGTTGCAGTACATTGTATTATTTTTTAAGAATATCTCAGTTTACTTTGTAGGTTTAGTCGATAATTAGACTGAATCAGACATAGTATTTTACTTGTTTGTAGGATGTCACAGTTTGTTTATAGGATATATCCATTTGTTTGTAGATGGGTGAATCAATCAATTGTGTATTGAAGCAGTAGCTTAAATGAGAATTCTAACCAGTTTCTGCAATTTAGATAAAAACCAAAGAGAAGGTATTGCTCATAATTTGTTCCCTTTGCCTAGTCATATTCTAGTTCTTTATGATTTGAATTCATTGCCAAAGTAGTTTCTTACATCAGTGGTCAGAATACATTGCATATTACAATTAGGTGTGTATATGCCTCCACCAGCACCAAGTAGTTTTGTGGGTCAGTGTAATCATGTAGGTTTCACAAAACTCAATCTTGAGTCAAGTTATTACGGCTTTGACAGATGATCTACAACTTGTTATACCTTTTGTTGATAAAGTTAGACTCAGTCATAGTGTTTGGGTGTAGGATATTATTACCATTAGTGAATCAAGATTGTATTATGTTTTGATAAGAAGTTTCTGCACTTTAGATGAAAATCAGAGAGAATTAGGATTCGTAATATGTTCCCTTACCTTGTACTAGGATTCTAGTTCTTGATAGAATTCAGATAATGCTTTAGTAAATTCATAGATCATATAATACATTTCAACATACCACGATTTAACATACCATTGTTCCTTTTATTAGAAATCACAAATACATCTCCAACATACCAAATGTAATCCACTATATTCAAATCAACACAAAAAGAAACCGAAATTGCAATTTCATTAGCCACATTTACAAGCACCATCACTATTACAGATCAGACCCCTAATTACTAAGTAGTTCCATTACAACCTTTTTTTACGGCCAACATCAAAGGAATAATGAAATACCAGTTCAACAATCAAACCCATTCACAAGATCAACATCAAAACATGACCCAAAACACTAGTTTATAATTCCCTCAAACATCTGAGAGATTAAATATTCATACCAGGAAAACCAAACTGTTCGAACCCCCCTGCAAACACCTTAAACACATACTACTAAAACTGTTAGCTGTTTCCATCTGCATAACAGTATCAAAACAAGCCCATCTGTTCAAAAAAAAAAACATCTGAGAAAGCAAAATAACTACAAGAAAACCAATACATATTCTATCAGCAGCTTCAACAATATGAGCAAAATAATCAGCAAACACCTATAAGATTCCTTTGAGTTTTTATGAAGAAGCTCTTAGTCCTATTTCACAAAATCTAAGTTTTCCCATCAAAATCTTGTTGATGTTCCAGGGATAATTATTCGGAATCATCACCTTCGTCGCTGCCCATCTCATTGATGTACTCATTGCTATACTGACTGCCTGTAATTTCGGTTGACTATCATCACCGTCGTCCATCGCTATACTCATTGCTATACTGATTGCATGTTTCAGTTGCACCTCCATAACCTTCATCACCTGCATCTTCACTTCATTCGTCATCTTCATTCTCTTCCTCCAAATCTCCAACCTCAACCGGTTCACCATTCTCATCAAGACCATCAATTGTTTCTCCATCAGAATCAACATTCACTCTCTCATTCATGGTTCTTGCAAAAAGCCGAGGGATTGCTTTTTCTGCTAAGTATCTTTCATACCATGCATCCTCAGACTTCTTTTCTCTCTTCCTCCTTTGTTCCTCTATCTTAGAATTTCTCTCATGATTATCACTTCTCTCAATATCATTCTCTTCCTCTTCAGACTCACTTTCGGTTGCACTGCGAGTCTTTATACAAACAACTCGTCTCCCCTCATCTCTCTCATCTCTTTCTCTAGCTTTCCTCACATTTCTTGCAATTATATTCCTCTTTCATAATTCATATTCTGGAGCATTTTCCTGACGAACTCTTTCGTACTCAATCCGACGATTTCTCTTGTCAATCTCTTGCTGCAGAAAAACCTTTAAATTCTCCAACTCTCTAGTACACAGAGTCTTGGCAACTGTCTTGACGAATTTAAAATATGCAGAAGGCTGATTATCTCCGTTGGCATTGTTTCCTCCTTGATCACCTATTATCTCTAATCTATGTTTTTCTTAATTTCCTTGCCTCGTTTGGGATGATTTTTTTTATATTTTGGAAATTCATTGTGTAATTTCCTTTTGTAGAGAAGATGCAATTAATAGTCATTTAAGGCATTTGGTGGAACGTCTCGTCCCTTAGCAATTCACGCCTATTCAAAGGCATGCACAACAAGTCCTAAACCCATAATAACTCATCCTTACATCCTGCACTCCAAGATTGCTAATGGGGGTGTACCAAATTAGTGGTGGTGGGAGGGGGGGGGGGGGGTGTTCCAAAATCATATAAGACAAAATTGGTTTTGCCTTGGGGCTGGTACACCCCCATTAGCTTAATTGTAGACTCTTCTGGTCTCTTAATAGCTAATAAGTTGCATTAAGGGATTGATAGACAGTTAAACCCAGCACTAATTGTCATATTTGGTTTTTGGTAGAAACTGAAGAGCCAGCATTGCACTAGTGTACTGCATATATAATGGCAGTGTTCACACATGAAATGGCTTAACATTCATGAGATTTGTTCGGTGTACTAAATTATAGTGGGTCCCAATCTCCGATTAACCGGGCGGAATATCTATACTGGAAGTCTAAGATGAACAAATGTCAAACATAGGTCAATCAAAATAAAATCAGCACACTTGTGTATATTTGACATAATTACTTGATTTGTTAATTAGTTAAAAGATGGGCCATATTTGAACTGCAGCATGGTTTGGCTCAGGCATCATGCCATATCTCAATACCCTGGTCCCTGACCAAAAATTAAAATCAACTAATGTCAAACAAATTAGGTCAAACATAATAGGTCAAGCAAAATAAAATCAGCACAATTGTGTATAGATGGGCCATATCTTGAACTGCAACATGGTTTGGCTCAGACATCATGCTATATCTCAATACCATTACCCTCGTCCCTGACCAACAACTCAAATGAGCCACAAAAATCTACCAACACTATGTCCGGAACAGTGCCTGAGACATAACTCATTATCATTTCATCTAATTTCATTAATTTGAGCTGCATAAAACTTCAACAACAACAATAAATGAATGAATCAATTCTTCTGTGAAGCTTTGATTTAAGGATAAATTTAGTTTAATCGATCTCTCATAGAAGTATTGACACCGACTCATAAACTTTGAAATACAAATCTGGGTTATCTTCATCCAAGCTATTTCTCATTCATTCATTTGGGGGTTTCTTAGAGATTCGACTGCAGAAAACTTCATCAACAACAATGAATCAATCGATTCTTCTATGAAACATCGATTCAACCCTAGATTTTAGTTTAATCGACATCTCATAGAAGTATTGAAAATGATTTATAATTTTGGAAATGCAAATCTTGGGCATCTTCATCTAAGGTATTTCTCATTCATTCATTTGGGGGTTTAATGATTTTACAAATTGGAGGTTACACACTCTTGATTTTGAATGGTACAATTTCTGATGGTGATTATGAAGTATGAACATCTCTATCTTTCAGATTTTAGGTTTATTTTTATGTTGCTGTGAATTGTATCCTGTTTTGAGTATGTTTTGGTGATTATGAACATCTCAATTGCATGCTTTATGCCTCCACCAAGTGGTTTTATATGTCAGTTGACAGATGATATTAGACTCAGACATAATATTTGGTTATAGGATGTCAGCATTGGTGAATAAAGCTTGTATTTTTTGTTTTGAGAATCAACATCTCAGGAATCTTTGTGATTTGTATTCATTGTCAGATTGTAGAATTAAATTAGGTGTGCATAAGCCTCCACCAAGTAGGGTTTGTGTCAATTATGTGCAAGTCGAATATGACGCAACCAACGCAAGCCAATTTTTGTTAGTCATGTATTGACATAAGATATAAAGATCAAATATATATAGATGTTCGTAATTTGTCCCTTCGCCAGATTGTAGACTAAGATTAGGTATGTATATGCCTCTCCATCAAGTGAATTAGATTGTATAGAGAATCAAAGATGCGATTTCAAACATGTTGTACCTTATGCGAACCCAGAGTATTGCAACACAACTATTAAGAAACACTAAAGGGACTTGTTTTCAGTATGTTAGAGCATAGGTCGGTTGAACCCACCAAGCGTTGGTATGTCAAGCTTGCTTGTCATATTTTAGTGAATCAAAACTCAACTAGAGAGTCGCTTGATTATGTACTAGAGAAAACTTCGTATAGGTTAGGCTAGAAAGATTAGGATAATGAGATATACAAGTATTACTCGAAAACTTGAAGAATGTGAAGACGTAACAAGCTACATCGACGACATCATCCTTCCTCTTGAGGTTAGTAATATTTTGACTTGAACTGTTTCATTCTCAACGTATCTTTCGATTCGTATTATATTGAAAACATAACTGCAAAGCTGTGAATGATTATACTCTAGTAGACATAGTGTTAAGGAATTACAATACGAAGTATAACACTTATCTTTTGAACTTCGTATATAAGACATCGACATAATCGTATGAACGCTATTGTGATTATGGGTCTGGGTATGGGTAAAGATTTCGTCCTAAGAAACAATGTTTACATTCGATTAAAGGAAGTACGTTGATGAGCTTGTTTTATGAATTGAAAGTAAAATCGCTAGGCTTATTGGTATTGTTATTCATTGCATATCTTTGGATTACCAATATGTGTGATTAGTACAACCGATCATAATTTATTATGTATCTTGGTAAAACTATTCACAGTACCTGTTAGAGAACTGCTCGGTCGAACTCGCAAGCGTTTAAATCTTTATTTCTAGTCTACTCATAGCTAAGTCTCGGA
Source organism: Papaver somniferum (assembly GCF_003573695.1). Lineage (NCBI taxonomy): Eukaryota > Viridiplantae > Streptophyta > Magnoliopsida > Ranunculales > Papaveraceae > Papaver > Papaver somniferum. The sequence continues at coordinate 117,208,504 of NC_039367.1, forward strand.
CTAGGATAGAAAGTGTAGTTAAGCTCTAGACTCCATGGAGATCATCATACAAAGACGAAGAACTACTCAAGGAACTGGTGGAACTTCGTCGACTAAAAGGTATATGGAGACTTGAACTTATCTATCACTCAAAAGTCTATCTACTCTATCTCCTATCTTGAGAAAAAAGTCGTATTGCTATATAGACTATGATTATTACACATTTGCTATTTCGATCCGAGTTTATCTCGCCTATCTATTTCTCGAAATATGTGTTGGTAAGCTTTCGCTTTGGCCAAGTTCACCTTTACTAGTGACGAAAGTCATATTAGTTTCAATTACTTGAAAATCACTTTGACTAAAAATAGCTTGTGAACAACAACTATATAACGTCCTCTAAGAATGTTTCAATGATTGAAATGAGAGTTTAAAATATAACCTTGAAAGGATATAAACATTGTGTGATAACTCATACGTGTGTAAGTCCTTATTCCTTGAACCAAAGTATGCGTACTTTGCTGCTCAGAAAAACCGGAACTGAAGTCCGCGTACCAGTACACGTACTGTCGGAAGTTCACATCCCGTGAATTTCAGCTGGAGTTTGTGAACTGAAAACAAACTTATTCTGGGTACTTAAGTCCGCGTACCAGTATGCGTACTTAAGTGGGTTGGTTTCTAAAAATGATTATTCGTGAACTTAAATTATATAAACTAAGGAATGCATACTTGCAAACCGTGGCAATAAAGTTTATGAATTGATTCGAGTGAATCAAACCGTTTTTGCTTCGATTGTGTCTTATATACTTCTATGAGATCTAAGCAATTGAACAACTCTCTAACTAGTTCTCTTGAGTCATTTGAACTAGTTATGGTTAAGATGAATATGGTTGATATGAAAGTGCTCATATGGCTAACCATTTGGTTAACTACTGTTGAACCAACTAAGTGTACATGTTTGGGTACGGTTACACGAACCTAAATAAACGTGCATTTCATTTGTGTCTAACAAGCTATGTTCGATCTAACGGTTGAAAGATATTAGCTTGAATCTAACCAGGTTTTCATCTAACGGTGAATATTGAATGCTTTGTTACCAAGGTAACTTAGATTGCAAACCCTGATTTGAGAGACTATATAAAGGAGAACTCTAGCAACTGGGAAACCTAATCCCCACACCTTTTGTGTGATACTAGTTGTATTATCTAGAGTCGATTCTCCTTTAACCTTAGGTTTCTATCGAGACCCTGTAGGTTAACGACTTGACGACTTCATTGGGATTGTGAATTCAGACCCAAATATTTTCTTTGTAGTTGCGTGATCTGATCTTGCTATTTCTATCGCGTTTGAGTACAATCGTAAGATTGGATTGAGATTAATTTCTCCGATAGGAAAGATATAAAAGAAGTCACAAACATCTTCGTCTCATCATTTGTGATTCCGCAATATCTTCTTTCGCTATTCGATTAAGATTATTGTGAGGTGATTGATAATTCTAGGCCATTCTTCGGGAATATAAGTCTGGGTTATCAATTGGTTCCTGTTCACCTTGATTTATCAAAAGACGAAACAAAAACTCGTAGGTATTTCTGTGGGAGACAAATTTATCTATTACCGTAGAATTTTCTGTGTGATACATATTTGTTTATTAAAGTCTTCGACTTTGGGTCGTAGCAACTCTTAGTTGTGGGTGACATCAGCTAAGGGAATCAAGTGCGTAGTATCCTGCTGGGATCAGAGACGTAAGGATCGCAACTGTACCTTGGATCAGTGTGAGATTGATTGGGGTTCAACTACAGTCCATACCGAAGTTAGTTTGTAGTAGGATAGTGTCTGTAGCGGCTTAATACAGTGTGTGTTTAATCTGGACTAGGTCCCGGGGTTTTTCTGCATTTGCGGTTTTCTCGTTAACAAAACTTCTGGTGTCTGTGTTATTTCTTTTCCGCATTATATTTGGTTACATAATTGAAATATCACAGGTTGTGCGTTGAATCGATCAACTGGGAAATCCAACCTTTGGTTGTTTATTGAAATTTATTGATCCTTGAACATTGGTCTTTAGTACCGTTCAAGTGATTTCTCTTGTATTCAATTAGACTCGCATATTTCTATTTACTTGAGTAAGTATTGAATCGAGAAAGTGAGATATAACTCTTTGATATACTTTTATTAAGATTGAGTCTGACTGTCTAGTTGATTCTTTTAAAAGTATATTGTATATTGTCCATATAGATTGCTAAGCGAAATATTGGGTGTGATTGTTAGACCCCCGCTTTTTCAATTGGTATCAAAGCAGGCAAACACGTTTAAAGACATTATAAGTCTGTGTTTGTAGCGATCTGACTCAATGAATAAGAATTCTATCTCCATAAACGTACCACCAGTCTTCGATGGAAACTACTTATGGTGGAAAATCGTTATGCGTGCTTTTCTTCAAGCTCGTGATTTTCAAACATGGATACGTCTTGTTAATGGCTATGATCCTCCGGTTAATACATAAGGCGATGTATCTATACCTAAGGATATTGGTAGATATAGTCCGTAAGAAATCCTTGTTGCAAAGCAAAACTCTGACGGATTAAATGCTATCATACATGCCATTACCCCAGATCTTCAGCACCATGTGACTACGTGCACAAAGTCTAAACAAGCCTGGGATATCTTAGGAACCGTATTCGAAGGAAATACCAGTGGGAAAGAAGCTAGGATTCAAAACCTAAATTCTGATTGGGAAAACCTTCGTATGGCAGATGAAGAATCATTTGATGAGTTTAATCACAAAGTGTCTGAAATTGTTAATGCATGTTTTGCATTGGGTAAGACTATTCCTGAAAAGGACATTGTGATGAAAATTCTCAAATCACTGCCATCCATATACGATTCTAAGAAGCATGCCATCGTTGAAGGAAATAATCTCGCAACGTTGTCCAGAAATACTATGGTTGGGAAGTTAAAGATCTTTGATCATGAGCATACGTCCAAGTCTAGTAAGGATGTTGATTTCAAAGCACTAAAGAACACTAAATTACTTGATAAAAGTAAAAGTGTTTGCATCTCTGAATATGATCTTTCTGAGGCCGATTCATCAGATGAAGATCTTGACAAGTCAGTCTCGTTGATCACAAGACAGTTTAGGGATCTTCTTTTGAAGAGAAGTAAACGGTTCGCCAGAGATAAATCCAGATCATCGGATAAACCCCATAATCGTGTTCCTCCTAAAAATAGGGATAATGATGAAACTGATGACGAGGATATGCCTCAGTGCTTTAAGTGTAAAGGTTTTGGTCATTTTGCAAATGCGTGTCCAAATCGAAAGAAATATACTGGGATCGAAGGTCTTGCTGCAACTCTTGATGAATTGTATGACAACTATGATTCTAATAAAGACGAAAAATCAAGTGTTGCACTTCTTTGTGAAAATATTTATTTTGGTAATTGTAGCAATACATACATCAATCTTGATATTCTTTCAGAAGAAAACTCAGCCAATCTGGAAGATAAAATTGACCCTCCTATTGGAAACTCTTTGTGTAATGTTTCAGGTTCCACTACGTGTCTAGCAGCTTGCACATCTCAGATGCCTGGATTATATCAAAGATTAACATGCTCATATTATTCACTCAAAGGTCATGAACTATCAAAGTGTTACAAGTATAAACACAAATTGAGGCATGTCAACAAACTTTAATGAAGAGCAAATCGATTAGCAAACAAGCTCAAACTTTCTCTAAAGACCGCTGAGGTATGTAAGATTTTATCTTCGTCTAATAAGTTAGTTTCCAAGGACAAAATAAGACCATTGGAAAGAAAGTTGTGGTCTAAGAAGTATGAGAAACATGGTTCCATGAATTCCGATCAAAAGGGATATGATGGACAAATTATTGTTCATCCCAGCACAACTTAAATTGTGTTGGTAAGTGCATCTTGTCTCATGTGCCTGATTAAAAAGAGATAAGATCTTGCACACCTCAGGCTTTAAGAAAAGAAAATTCTTTAGTTGTTTTGATATTTTTTCTTTTGTTTAAACAAAGTCTGGAATTCACGTTTCTTTTCACATCTAATTGATTTCGGAAAGAACTGCCATGTTTAGTCAATAAAAAGAGGGTTAAAATAGACAATTATGCCTTTTATAGGGTTGAGAGTTGTATCTTCACGAACCTGTGTGTATAAAGGTCTCGTAACCCTACATACCTTTTTCCTTCTCTAAAAACTTCTTTTATCTTGAGACTGCTTGTTGAGTTAAACTGTGATTTCCTCTCACAAACATGATATAATTTGAATATAATTGATTAAACATGATATAATCGAGTCAGGTGGCTGCCTGAATATAATTTGAATAGTTTAAGGATTACAAATTCGAATATGTTCTCCGACCAAATTTCTTGTGTGGATGCAATATGAATCCTTCAAGGATTACCATACCAAATGCATCATACATGGAAAAATATAATCGAATCAATTCTAGGGTCTGAGCATAAAACCCTCAAATCGTGTGAAAACGATCATATATCTTGTAGAACGCATTATGACTACACCAACTTGTAATTAATAGGTTTGGCAATTTCCAGGTGTTAAGTCTAGAATGTAAAAATGCGTAGACGGGAAAATTATCCAACCTAATTTGGATTATTGCCAATCAATCACATATGTCGGTATTTCTCTGCAGAGGGGTTTAATAAACACCAACATTTATTATTTCAGTATCTACCGTAAATTAATATCTGACAATCAATGGCTTACTATGATCTCACACAATTATCTGGTGTATGCACACTTTGAAAAATTCAAAATTTACTGGTACCAGAGCCCACATGCGTTATCATTTTATCATCTTTAAATGAGGAAATATTAATTTTGAGAATATAAATTGTATTATGATAGACTCAATTGGAGCACTATTTGTAGGATGTACTAAAAAACGACATTCTTGCTAGATGTGACTGGATTATCCTCTTCAAGAGGCAAAATCTTAATATAAAAAAAGCGAGACATATCATGCCTATTCAATGGCAGTGTTTATCGATTTAATCATGATGTGAGAAAAATTGATATGACTTTTAAGTTAATTAACACTAACCTGCTGTAGTGTGTAGTCTTCCCATGATTTCATCTTATATACGAAAGAAAAATTCGTAAAGTATTATCCGATTAATTCAAGGACAAAAATCACACAAGTATTATCATACCAAAAACTCACAGAAGTATTATCCTTTATTTGATTATCCAAATAAAGACTCACACAAATAACAAATTATAAACTCATCATGTGTGTTAGAGCATTGCTCAGTTGAACCCACAAGTCAAGAAAACCAATTGTCTGGTTAATTCAAGGACAAAAAATCATAATTATATCTGAATTTTAGTAACACCATGTTGGCCGACAGATACGGACTTCAAGATCCGTAAAGATCATGCCTTTCAACGTAAAAAAGTTTATAATTTACTTGACATGCAAATTTAACATATCTGTGATCGGCTACAGCCAAAATTATATAAAATATGCAAATAAATTTCAAATAAAATAAAAATGGTGACCTATAAGGCTAACGAGATAATCATTCACCTTATAATAAATTTGTAGAACTTTCTAAAGCAAAAGAAATTGATTTCAAGATCAATTTAGTCACCACAAGAACTAATGATAGGCTAGTAAACCGAGTACGCACCACTGATCTCTAGTGTCCTTTCGTATTCCAACTACAAGTGGAGCTGTTCCAAATTTTGAAGATTAATATTAGAAGAAAAAATAAAAATTGCTAAATATCTCTCAAGAATGCATCAATACCTCATTTTATTCATGATGACTACCGTGAATACCATAATAACGACATCTCATCCTTTTAGGATTCATAGAGGAAACCACTTCAAGTTGGCTTATATGATACCTTGTAAGAAAATTAAATAAAAAAATCATAATTGTTATTGGTTCCAGAAGAAAAAAGCCACTTGAATGGATTTTTTGAAGGAATTATCATATTACTAGATAAAATCATATTTTAATGGTAAAGGTTTGTGCAAACAATTATCGTCTAAAAAACCAAACAATAGTGGGTAAAATTTCTTAGAATGCTGGTTATAACATCTCATGCCGCAGAATTGATAGAAAAACCCTACCATCTGTTATATACGATAGACCAAGATTGCATCCACAAAGAGGAAAAAATAATAAGATTCGTCTTCGCATATGGAAAAATCCATTTTTTGGTTGACGGATGGTTTCTTGTAGAAAAATTAGAAATAACCCGTGCCGTAACGGCACAACATGAGAAAAATTAATCTAATTTAATTGTTTTCTTATAGCAATTCTGAAACGTTATACAGGTTGACGAAGGTTGGTTTTTTTCGATTTTAAAAAGATACAAGTCAAAGATTTTTTTTCTTTTTGAATAATAAAATATGAGATTTAAATGGTTATAACATTTGATAATTCACTTTATTGTTTTCTTGCCACATTAATTTGTTTAATTAGTGAGGAATTAATTATAAGGGTTATGAATGCATATCCATAATGGAAGGAGGTTACAAATTTTATATATGTCGGATGTCTATGGTTGGGACGAGACTGTGATGGTCGGATGCAACGTTTGTCTCTGTAAATGTTATCCGACGTCCAAGGCTTAAAAACCCCTTCTGTTTTGTATTATAGATAAAAACCAAATATAAATAAATTAAATAATTTTCATCCAATGGACGAAGATACCAAGCATAATTGGCTGGAGGTATATGAACCTTTTTTTTTTTTGCTAACCTTTTTTTGGAGGTTTATGAACCATGCACGTGATTAATAACCGTAAAGGTTGGGATTACAGATTCATTAGAAGAATATATAAAAATTGTACAACATCTTAGATGGATTTCTATTTATTTTTTCTCGATGAAAAGATAAATAAAACAATAGAGAAGATAAGAAAATCGACTTATTATTCAATAAAGTTGATTACCCTAATAGTAAAAAGATTAGTCATATAAAAACTAGAATTTGACTGTATACAGAGTATCATGCGTGTTGATAGAAAACAATCGGTTATATTTTGAAAAACATAAGAAAGAAAAAACAACGATCGTAATAATTGCTCAGTGATTAGAGCTTGCTGATAGCGGTTGTGAACAGATAAACACACTCAAAGTAAACGGAATAAGAAGGAGAAATTCTATTCACAATGTAAACAATTACAAGGATTTATGTCGCTATTTATAGGGATAGAAGAAACCATAATCTTATATACAACATCTTAATATATATAAAATTATTCATAACAATAACAAAATACTTATGGTTGTATATAAAAGGGGATCCCCTCACACTTTTATTCTAACACTATCTCACACATTGGACGTCATTTTGTGAATATAAACTAAACCGTACAGATTTGAAGCTAATATTTTGTGGATATCTTCCTCACACTTTTATTCACAAAAATGGCGTCCAATGTAACAAAAATGAGTATATTCCAAAATACTAAACCTCCCCATCTACTAATCTTAATTTCAATGGTCAAAAATCCGTTTGTTTTCAATGACTTATTTTCAAAGCAGTAGATGGTGATGTCATAGTATCGGAACACACTCATTTTTGGTAGGTATGTAGAGTTTGTTGGGTGCAATAATCAAAATAAGGAAAAAAATCAAATAAGAAAAAGTTATTGATACTTAGCTCATTTATAATGGAAGTGATCGATTCAATGAAACTGACGAGCTCCCCAAATCTCTGCAACAGCAACAACGCAAATCTTTAAAAAAAAAAGAGTGATTCACGTATTCAACACGCTGTCCTTAAGACATTAGCGCCGAGCTACACTCAAGAGTGATGCTATAGCCCTCACAGGACTGATATCTCCAGGATAAAACACCCTACTACATCTACTACTAGCACATGTAGTAGATGCTCAACTTGAGCTTGGCAACTCCGAGAAAACCCTTAAGGAAAATCGCGAACGTTAAAGAAATCACTATAAAATATTTTACCTTGGGGGTCTCTCTAAAAAATAGAGAATCCCCTTTCCCATAGATTTTACAAAAGTAGAGAATTGTTTATATAATGGAATAATACAACTTAAAAAGAGGAACTCCCCGATGTGGGACTAAAAAGTTTCATTCACAAAAGAAAACAATAAGTTATTATTTTTCATAAATATGATACATACAATTTTCTATTAGTTATTTTCCAACAATCCCCAACATGAATGAAAACCTCAATAAAACATGAAAAACACAGATAGATCTTGGTAAATCAACACCCCAATCCCACGACCGAACTGACTGAACAGACAGACGGACCGTGCATGTAAAGTCATACTAGCCATTTCAAAGTCCTCTCTCACACTAAATTTTGTTGACTCCATGGTAATACTATGGATTGCAAAATCATATAGTATATAGAGCTTTCATCTTTAGTTCCCCACAAGTGAGACTAAAGGTTCCTTTCACTAAAGTGAAAATGCATGAACTAGTGAACCTTTAGTGACCCTTAGGTCCTAAGTTCCAGTAATACCAAAACCATCAAAACGAAAATCACATAAAAAAAGAAGGAAATACCATTTTAGGCAGAGGTGTCCATGAGGTCTTGAACCTTTGCTTAGTGAGATATTACCAGAACTACTTGTTAGAGACAGTGAACGTGATGTCTTGAATTGCTAGCATTTGATTTAATTAGCGATAATAACAACAGATGATATCTCCAAGGTTGCTTCCAAGCTCGTGCCGTTTTGTCCAATTTGGTCCTGGACATATCCTGTTTCTCATAATGCTCTAGAGAATCAAAGCTCATATTCTCATAGGAAGCGGCCCCACTTTCTCATTCATATATGTGATTTTCTATAAAGAGTGTTACTGCTACACCCCACTTCAATCTTAAATTGAAACTATAAAACTCATTAGGACTTCTTAAAAGTCATCATTCACATGCAGTCACACTATCACATCTACACCGTAGGGAAGGGACAGAGAATAAATTCTCTGATAGTGTTTACCTTTACCCACCACAAATTATTTGTCTCATTCGAAACCTTGATCTTGGGATCTCCAGTAATCAAGGTTGAGTATCCTTCATGGCAGGTTTAACTTATGAGCTTAAGCCCCATCCCCCTCGATGCATTTCTAACTATCTCTTTAGATAAACCTTTCATCAAAGGTTGCGTGATATTCTCCTTGGACTTTATCCAATCAATGGAAATAACGCCGATTGAGATTAATTATTATAGCTTTAGCTATTATAACTTGGATAACACAATATATAGATATAGCTGGCACATGCCTATGCCAGAGAGGAATGTCTAAAAAGCATCTTAGGCACTCGGCCCCCTCTAGTACTTTATCTAATACAATACTCTCAGATTCCATAATGAATGAGCAATATATGTCTGTTCGGAAATCATCCAAAAAACAAACCCTGATATAGTGTAAACATATTCACTCGCAGACTTAGACTCCTCTGAGTCAACTATCCAATTCGCATCACAAAGTCCCCCAAGGACAACAAGATACCTTTCATAAATCAAACAAAAGGTCATAGAGTATTTTAGGTACCATATACTCAACTCGGTGCATCTGAATGCTCTTGCTCTGGACTACAATTATATCTACTTAACTTACTCACAATATAGGCAATGCCTGGACTCTTACAGTTCATTAAATTCATCAGACATCCTATAACTCTTGAGTATTCAAGTTAAGATACTCCATTACCTTTTTTTTTTGAGTCTACAAGAAGAATCGTATGGAGTACAAACAGGCTTACAATCAGACTGATTGAATCTCTTAAGCACAAATTCAACATAATGAGAACGACTACGACTATAAATGTTAGATTATCTTCCAATCCTCATCCCTAAGATTACATCAACATGGCCTAAGTCTGTCAAGTCAACGTTCTCATTCAACACATGTTTTCAGTGGAATTAAACACATCTATGTTTGTATCAAGCATATCATCAACATACAATCATACAATCACACAGGCATCCTTAACAAGTTACTTGTAAAGATACTTGTCAGATTCATTAACTTAAATCCACTACTCATTATCACATGATTAAATTTTTCATGTCACTGTTTATGTGCTTATTTGAAAACCATACAAAGATTTTTCAACTTACAAACTTTGTCTTCACAACCTTTCACTACAAAGTCCTCAGGTTGATCTATGTAAATTTCTTTATCTAATTTACGGTTTTAGAAAAGTTGTCTTAACATCCATCTGATGTATCTCTAAGTTCTTTATGGCAACAATAGCAATTAGCATCTCAACGAAAGTAATTCTCGTCACAGGTGAATAAGAATCAAGGAAATCTACACCTTCTTTTAGTTTATAGCCTTTAGCTATCAACCTAGCCTCATATTTTTCCATAGTTCCATCTACCTTACGTTTCCTCTTAAAGACTCATTTACATCTTATGGTCTTACTCCCTGGAGGTAAACTAGCAAGCTCCCAAGTATGGTTTTGATGGACTGAGTCCATTTCACTAAATGAAGCTTCTTACCAGAATGGGGTTTCAGTAAATGTTATGGCTTATTTACGAGTATGGAGCTCATACTAAGCTAGGAATACTATGAAGTCAGATCTATAAGAAGTCTTAGTTCTAATCATTTTACTTCTCCTAGGATCAACTCTACTTCATCTTCCTTTGAATTGGCGTAGAATCTGACTAGTTGAAAATACATCTAGGGGATCAACAAAACATCCTAAGAAGAGACGGGTGTCAAAATAAACATGTTCAAAGAACTCAACATCCCTAGTATTCACATCAATGTCAGAAAAAGGAGAACTCACAACCAAAAAACTATATGCAGTAGGGTACTCATGATATCTTATCTAAACAGCCCCACACTTAGACGTATGCATAAGAAGGTTGTCTATCTTTCCATAATCATATGGAGTTTTATATGATCCTTTGAAGGTTACTCTATTCATGATATAACAAAATTAGAAGACGCCTTTGAAGGTTACTCTATTCAGGATATAACAAAATTAGAGGACGACCTCCCCCCACAAGTTGGCGGTTAATCCTTTAATCAACATGGCATAAATCATCTCCTTAACGGTTCTGTTCTTACATTCAACTATACCATTAGACTATGGTGAGTAAGGAGGTGCGATCTCATGAATAATGCCATTTAACAAGTTCTCCTATATGAATTTCATACTTGCCATCACGTTCAAACCTAAACCTTTTAGTGGTAACATATAATTCTCTTTCAATTTCAAGTTTATACTCTTAAGGCTTCTAAGGAATCATCCTTACCCCTAAGTAAGTATACAAGATAGTACCCCGTACAATCATCTATGAAAGTTATAAAAACACCTTATACCACCTTAGTTTGGGTTGATTTCATATTAACTAGGTCAAACTGAATTAATTCTAAGGGATTAGAATTACTCTGAACAATTTTGCTAAAAGGTTTTGTAGCATATTTTGATTCTGCAAAGATTTAACTTTTGTGTTTAATATCCAAACTAAATTTCGGTACACATCCTACGCTAGCCAGGTTATGCATTGACTTATAAGTTTACGGTTCCAAGTCTACCATGCAAAACATTCAATCACACAAAAGAAAACACAAGAATCAACTATGTTCACTTCATCATTTTTTATGTTAAGCTTATATTGAACCTAAGTCTTATAACCGCTGCCTAAAAAATCACTGCCCTTAGTAAAGAAAACTTTTTAGATTCAATTAATATCTTAAATCTTTTACCAACTACAACAGAACAAGATACAAGATTCTTACATATGCCCGGAACATGAAAACTTCATTCAGTATGAGAATATTACAGATATGAGTTTCTGCTCGACCTTTCCCTTTTATACAACCTATGTCGCAGATGAGTTACTCATATAGAGTTTCTCGACATCCCCTATCCTCTGATAGGAGGTGAACATGTCTTTGTTTCAACAAATATGCTTGGTGGCTCCAGAGTCCACCCACCAGTCTCTCATATTGGTTATTAAAATTACTTCCGACATCATGCTGCGAAACTCGTTCTAGTTTGTTTCAACTAAATTAGCATTAACTTCTAATTATTAAGGTTTTTACGTTGTCTATAATTTACTGCCTTATGGCCAGGATTTTACAAACATAAAAATCACCCTTAATCAAAGTAATGCTAGATTCAGGTTTATGAAACATACCTTTCTTAAGAAGACTACGCTCAAAGTTGCGTTTGATGTTCTCACCTTTGTCAGTTTTGAAAAACTTGTGTTCATCCACATGCGCCTGTTAGCCATGTCCCTTTCCAGTTTCATGTCACAATTTTTGTTTATACTCTGACTAGGGAGACGATAATTTCCCAATTACCTAAAACACAAAATCTCACAAACCTTAGTTCCGAACGGGAAAATAAAATATGAGTTTTGAATATAACATCTAGATATACAAACTTCGTTTGAATCATCATTTCAAAAAAAAAGAAACACTCATGGTTACCCCATAAAAACTAATTTAGTGAACAACAAATTTCTGCTCGTCAGAATTTTTCAGGAACGCTTCTCTGTTTTGTAAAATATGAAAAAAAAATACTTTTACAACTCCAAAAATTCTGAAATTTTGTGTGGTTAACTATCAAGATGTCTTATACATCATGTCAAAAGGGTTCAACGAAATTCCTTTCGTTTAAGAGATAAAATCGAAACTCTACAGCTGGCCAAAAATTCGTTTTTTGCTTTTCACTCTACAATTAACATCCATGATTATTAAAAATTCTAAGATTGTTGGGTGCAATAATCAAAATAAGGAAAAAATCAAATAAGCAAAAGTTATTGATCAACGAAACGGACGAGCTCCCCAAATCTCTGCAACAACAACAAGGAAAAACTTTGGAAAAACAAAGTGAGTCACGTGTTCAACACATTGTCCTTAAGATATTAGCGCCCGGCTACACTCAAGAGTGATGCTATAGCCCTCACAGGACGGATATCTCCAGGATAAAACACCCTACTACACCTACTACTAGCATATATAGTAGATGCTCAACTTGAGCTTGACAACTCCGAGAAAACCCTTAAGGAAAATCGCGAACGTTAAAGAAATCACTATAAGATATTTTCCCTTGGGGTCTCTCTAAAAAATAGAGAATCCCCTTTCCCATAAATTTTACAGAAGTAGAGAATTTGTTTATATAATGGAATAATACAATTTAAAAAGAGGAACTCCACGATGTGGGACTAAAAAGTTTCATTCACGAAAAAAAACAATAAGTAATTATTTTTCATAAAAACTTTAAAATTTAATTTTCTATTAATTATTTTCCAACAAAATTTTGCAAGAAAAAGATATTCCTGTACTATTAATGTTTCAACTCGATGCCATTTAATTTTTATTTAAACAAAAACCTCTAAAATATGGGATAATGTGAGAATAAAAGCGTAAAGTCCATATGTTATAAACATGACAATTTGAACAAACATGTCATTTTGGTCTACTTATTTTCTACGAAAGGTCCCAAGTAAGATTCCCGGAATGGAATTTCCTTTCTTCTGTTAGTATTAAATTTTAAATTGATCACAAATTGTTGAATTGTAGTTCATACGTTGCTGAAAGAATGCGACATGCCAGAAGAAGGCTTTGCAGTTTGCACCAACTAAATTACCAAAGGATCCCAACTGAAAATGGATGAGCATGTGCACTCGAACAACCACGATATAACTAGTAATTTTTAGTTGTTTACGCAAAGCAAGAGAGCAACCACGATAGTACTACTAGCAGTATATATGGTATAACAAGAAACAACCAGAACCACCACAAAGCTTCTTACTATCATCTCTCATTAAACTAGGGGTTAAGTGACAAAATGTCTCAAAATGGACCCCAAGATTGTGAAAGTGCCCCGGACGTTAGGGAAAAGATTAAAATGCCCAATTCCGTTAGATTTTCCGTTAGAGAGACTTAAATAGTCGAAATTGCCTTTCAGGATACATTGTTCATAATTCAGGGTTCAATGTTTAAAATTCAGGGTTCAGGGCTTAGGGTTCAGGGTTTGGGGTTCAGGATTTAGGATTCAGGTGGTGGTGGTGATGGTGGTGGTGTTGCGGTGGTATTGGTGGTGGCAGCGATGGTGATAGTGGCGGTGGTTGTGGCGGTGATGCTGGTGGCGGTGGTAGTGGTGGTGGTGGAGGAGGAGGCGGTGACGGTGATGTTGGTGGTGGTTGTTCTAGTGGTAGTGGTGGTGGCGGTGGTGCGGATGGTGGTGGTAGTGGTGGTGGTGGCAGCGATGGTGGTTGGTGGTTGTTCGTTTGGTGGTGGCGGTGGTAGTGGCGGATTGGGGGGTTTTGATTAAGAAGGATAAAAATGGAATTTCAAAACTCCGTTGACCGGTCAACATGCCCAATTTTGATCAAAATGCCCCAAAACTAACGGAATAAAGCATTTTAATCTTTTCTCTAACGTCCGTGGCATTTTCATAACCTTGGGGTCCAATTTGGGACACTTTGCCACTTAACAGTTAAAATAGTTGCAAATTGCAATATGTGTATTTGTCAAAAGTACATGGTCTCTTTTTATTTTGCTCGGATTAAAATTTAACCGAAGTATTTGGTAAAGGGAAAACTAGGGGGAGATCCAAAAAAAATAATATTCTCATTGTCAGGCCCACAATTAATTTTGGGTACCGTGAGACCCATAATTATTTTCGTGACACCCATAATTATATGAAATTATTAAAAATGTATGCATGACGGATTATGCATCCACATGACAGGTTATGCATCAGGGGTATAATTGACAACGCAACTTGGAAATAACATATCTAAAAATCCGCGCCTTAGAATTTTACAAATTTTATATCGTTGGAAATATTTTCAAAAGAGCTGCGCAACGAGTACAAACAAGAATATCAAATTTTTGTTTTTCACGAAACAATCGGAGGTGATCATCATTTTAGGCAAAATTTCCGAAAACTTGATACAGAACCATTATGCAGCCACCAAAAAAGATGCATAACACATTCTGCAGACGCATAACGAATTATGCAACATTTTTTCCACTGCATGACAAATTATGCATTTGGATAACAAAGTTATGCATCTATAACAAGTTATGTAACCATTGTTTTGGTTGATTTTAGTGCGTACATAAATTTTTTGATGCATAATGCAGTATGCATCCATATTTACGGATGCATATCAGGTTATGCATCTATTTTCTCGATGCATAAAAGATTGTGCAACAATTTTCTCGATGCATAATGCATTATGCAATCATATTTTCGGATGCATGACATGTTATGTAGATATTATTGTAGGTGCATGACAAGTTATGCAACCTTATGTTTTGTTGGTTTCAATACTAAGAAAAAAGTAACTGCATAACGTGTTATGCAACCGTTTTCTGGACTGCATAACAAGTTGTGCAAAAAAAAGAAAGCTGCAGAACGTGTTATGCAACCAATTTCGAGAATGCATGACAAGTTATGCAACAAATTTTGTAGATGCATAACGTGTTATTCTCGGCACCATCATTTCAGCTTATAACCAGTACCACCAATTCTTCTTCCAGGCAACGGCTCACAATAGCAACACCAACTACTATTGCAACTCAACTCAGACGCTGTCACGACCAAACTCAGTCTATTACCTGCAATTCCATTAAACCTGGAATGTTTATTACTATATATCAAAAAATACGTTTACAAAAATGTTGCTTTTACAAACTATTTAACTTGGCTAATGTAATATCATTTATGCTTGAAAACACCGCTAGAAGAGGGCAACGAAATGATTCCAAGTACTGCTCTACCGAGGAGAAGGTTTCAGGAATTCTATGTATAATAAACAAACATTTTTGATCAGCCAAATAGCAGCTGTTAAACGTAGAGTTACACCAGGCTAGTACAAATAGCAGATTCTGCTCAAAGATAGTTAGATAGATCAACTCACCGGATGCAAATATATTAGTTAAAATACCTGACCTTCTCTCCATAGAAGTGCTCATCTAATACATCATTGAGAGTCCAAGAGAAGACAGTACGTATCAAACTCTCCTTTTTAATAGATTCTTCTTTGCTAGAGCAAGATGAATCGGAAGCCATTTCTTGCATAGCCACTTGATTCATTTCATTCCTCGATTTTTTTACTGCATATACATGACATAACATCAAACCACTAAAATGAGAAGCATAAACAAAGAGGGCTCACTAAGGTGAAGCTTTTCCAAAAGATCCATATGTCCTCTCATTTTGTTAAGGAAGCGCCGGCTCAATGGGAGTCCTGTCTTGTTCTTCTTCTTCATCTTATTGGAATTACAGAAGATCTAGCTCTTTCTGATCCCTTTGCTAGCACAGATCTTTCTACGTGCTTCAGTAAACAAGTTGCAAAAATGAAAATTCGCTGCCATCGATTGCAACCAACACAAACTATTCCCACCATCGTCGGCAGCCTTGAACTGGATCTGGAAACTCCAGTTCAATACAAACCAAAAACCCCCATTTCAATCGCTCTTGTCAAGAGCAATTGAAGCAATTGGCCGGAATCCCAACCAACATCACTGGCTCAATTGAAATTTCCCATAACGCCATTCCATTACAGAACCCATCTCAAATACCATGCAATCATTACCTGCTACTATCTTCATTTATATCTACAACACCAATTTCCCGATCCTTCAAAATTCCGGCCCCTAATCCTTAAATTCATAGCACAACAAATCAATTCAGCCGACATGATGCGTCCAATCATCACCACAAATCCATTATTGTTGTTGTTAAACTCCGTCAATTAAATACCAATTCGTTTTCATGCCTTCTAACATCTTCTTCAATCAAACACAACCCCAGATCGATTGTTTCCGTTGAATTTTGTGTGATATCTGGAACCGAAGTTCCCAGATCTAGAAAGCTAAAAACAAAAAAAAAACTCGTCAAATCACAAGAAAACTATGAGATATAAAAACCTTGAGATAATAAGTTCATGAAATCAAACCTTGAGAGATTCATCACAAACATCAACATCATCTTCTTCTTCTCCTGGAACTCAAACAAACACAATACCATCACCTTCGTCTCCAACTAATCAATTTAACAAGCTTTAAGAACAACTCACAAGATTTAACTCAATTCAATGAACTGAATTCGGCGGAGTAAGAACAAAAGAAGAAGATAAGAAGAACGAAGAGAGAAAACAAAATTTCATAATTATGGGTTTGAGAATAATTTTTCCCCAAAAAATAGGTGCGCCCCTTCAATTTTATGTCCGTGGGTTTCTCAGTAAAAAAATGTGTGAGAATGGGTCTCACTGTAGTTTTCACTTTGGTAAACCAACTGCCCCACGAGGCCACTGGCCACGGAGTTCGATAAACACATCAGTTTTGTGCAGTTAAGCAACAATGAAATCTTTTGGTTTTTAGTTAAGAATTTGTCATAATACATCATGCCTTGCGGTTTAAGTGTATATACTGTATAATCATAACTAGATTTCTCTAAGATAGTGTGAAAATAATAGTTCGAGGGGATCCTCCCTCTATCTTTTCTTCTTCTTTCTTTTCTTGTTTTTGGACAAAATTCGACTTATCTAAACCAAGGTAAGAGTATTCGTTTTAAGTTTTGGTCTTTGTGGCTAAGAAGTAAAAACCCATAGATGACACATACACATCATCCTAGCTTTCCGTTTTGTTAGATAATGTCTCGGGAAGGCCAAACTTCAAAGTAGGAGTTTTTCTTTTGAGCTGCGTGGGAAGCATTTATAAGCAAATTGGTTGCTAGCCGTTGGATGTTATCTAATCTTCCAATTACGTTCTTTTAGACATTATTTCCTGCATCTAAGTTTCTCTGTGTAACATTATTTCCCTGCATTCTTCTTCTACATTCTTCTACAGAAAAGTCATCCAGGACTAACTTCTTGCTTTCGTATTTTTGTTCTGAACGTAACTCTTGCTTTGGTAATTTCATATAAACCAAATAGAAAATAAATATATTTAAAATCAAGTTGATTTTTGGAAGAAAAAAAATCAACCCATTTTAAACTAGTTTAAGAAAACCACTATCCAATTTTTTGTTCATGTTTAGGAAATTCGTGGGACAAAATGTTGTTTATGGAGTTTTAATCTCTGGGTTTTTGGTGAACTTAATTTTGATGGAACAGTTTGAGTATGAATTTTCTAAGTAATTGACAGTTGGTAATTTATCAAGATAACCCTAAAATAATCATGAATCACAACACAAATTTATTTTTCCATATTTCAAAAGAGATTCAATTTAGATAGGGTCTTCTGGATTCAAAGGAGGCATACTGATTTTGGGCTGATGATAGAACTGATTAGTCTCAATGCAACTAACTAATATCATCAATGGCAGATCACCAACAACGACAACAACCGAAAGCATAGTCGATAGGATTCTCAGAAACAAAGAGATCGAGTTACTTAAGGAAATAAGAGGGTATGGTTATTTTATTTTGTGGGGTGTGTATGTTTTGATGATTACTCTGAAAAATAGAAATTATGAGATCCAATAATATCCAAGATCTATAACCCGCTTGCGACAGCACGGCTCTTTTTTTTTTCTTTTTTTTTATCTTTTCAAGACTTCTCTTTGGAAGAGAAATTTCCAAAACGCTTTTTATCTGCCCAGTTTGACTCACACTGACATGAAAAGCTACAGACAAAGTGACGGAAAGAACCAAACAACACCCGCGTGTTTTTTGAAGCGAAACTGTGTACATGTACGTACAGTAACTTTGTGCATCTGTTTTCCTCTTTATGTGTGTGTGGATGTTATGGTGTTTCATCTTTGTTTAATGCTGTATAAAAAAAGCACAAAATTGGTTAAAAAGACCAAAATCAATAATTTCTGGGTGAAATGGACAGTTAGATTTTGATACTGTTTAAATGGAAAAAAATGTAAAAATAGACAGGACGTAACCAGTTTCATCGTGCCCATTTTCAAATATTTTTTCTTATTTTTAATTTACACAGTATGTATCCAGTTTCATCCTTACTATTTTTTTTTTGGTCATTTCACCCAAACTATTTTTTACTCGTCCATTTGAACCGTGATTTAAAAATATATGAACAAATGACCCATTTTCCATAAAAAAAAGTTCGATAATTATCCAACGGAGAGAGAGTGACCATCCTAGTTGACTTAAGTGAATATTTCTCCCCAAAAGGTTAACACTTCAGATACAATTAATAATTTAACTTGGTATGGTTAAATTTTAGATACAACTAATATTTTTGATTGGCTGACGATTGGTTTCGAAGTTCCAAATTTTAATTTTTTTAATATAGTCACTGTCAAGCACCGAGACGTTAGTATTGGCTTTGTGTCTACTTCAAACGTGCGTCGGACACAAAATACGCATGGGACACGGATAAGATGCTCATATAGAAATTATACTCCATTACTAGTTGAGTAATTTAGTATGGTAGAGAAATTAGTATAATAATTATTTTTTCTATCGATAGCTTAACCTAACCGTATAAAATTGAACTTTTCCGATGTATAAAATTGTGTGTAACCGTATTATACCACTTTGATCTTCGTATATAAATTTA
Organism: Papaver somniferum; assembly: GCF_003573695.1. Lineage (NCBI taxonomy): Eukaryota > Viridiplantae > Streptophyta > Magnoliopsida > Ranunculales > Papaveraceae > Papaver > Papaver somniferum. The sequence continues at coordinate 117,227,962 of NC_039367.1, forward strand.
TTCAATATATATAAATATGTCCGTGTGCCGTTGATTCTAAATTTGCCCGTTTTTATGTCCGTGTTGCGTCATATCCGTGTCGATGCTTCCTCCATGGTCACGACTCATGTAGAATCTATTTGCAAAAGTGATACTATTGATGCTAAGCTCATCAGTGGAGGTAAAAGTCGAGCCCCTTTGTTAGAAATAGTTTGGTGGGGTTTGAGATAATCTCCAAGCAAGGTATGATATGACTCAACACGGACTAGTCAAGCAAGAAGTCTTTGACAGTAATGTCGGCCTTCAAAATTTCTCATGCTATGAATTTATCCGAGAAGAAAAAAAATCTTGATAATTATATGAGGAGAATCGTGGTCGATTTGGTTTTTAAGGTCATCAATGATGTATGAGAAAGAATGTTATAATGTTTTATGTATGAGAAAGATAAAACATTCAATTTTCCACTCGCTCTTAAATATTTTGAGTTGCTGCCTTTCAAAAAGAGAAATATGCTAGCATTTTGTAGCCAAGTATTTAGGAATATTGTCATTTTGACCATTTATTCGATATAAGTCAAGAAAATGATTGAACAAGAACTGTTTACAATAGTACTCGCAGTGGACAGTTTAACTAAACACTCCACAACTATACATCTACAAGCGATAACGCGATCAAAACTTCATAACTATACAGCCACAAGCCTACAACTCTACAAGCTGTAATGTGATTGGTGTGATTGGTGTGATTGATCATGGCTGCTAATAGGGGGCAACACTTGCTTGGGGGTATACCGCTCCAAAGTAAGAACATATTTTATTTTATATAAAATTTGGTACACCCTCCCATTAGCAATCTTGCGATTGATAACATTATCTTTTTCTTTTATTATATAATCTGCATTGACCAAAAATGACGTGTCGAAAGTAAAATACTTATCCAAACTCTAAATTAGGACAACACATCGATATGTCAGCTCGAGTTTTAGCTAAAATCGTCGACGAAACCGCTACTCCCTAGGTTTTCATCTTTAAAACCGTTTTCGCCGGGCCTATCTTCCATTCGGTTTTAAATCGCCCCAATTTGGATTGGGTTATGGTTAAAATTGTGGTTTTAACCAATTATTGTTCTAGACAAATATTTGTAGTGGTGATGAACTGAATCAAAGAAAATAACTGAATTTGAAGAGAATCTGGTGAGATATCGAGAGTGGGATGAAATTCGAGAGAGTGAAAGAAGAGATGAGATGAAAAGACAGATTAAGTCTTTTAATTTTTGGGTATCGATAATCGGAGGCCCAAGGTTAAATTTTGATCAACGACCCTTACAATCAGTTTAAAACTGGTTGGTTCGGTCGATTTTCACATCAAAAACATATACCACACCATCTATATTGGGTTTTAAAATTATAACTACATATCAAATCGTTATGGTCGGTTTTGGTTTAAAATCCGCGGTTTCATCGGGTTAGGGTAAGTTCGGCTAGGTGGGTCACTTCTTGTGCAACTCTACTCTAAACCATAAACCTGATTAAATCTTATACTCCACCAAGAAAAATAATTAAGTCATCGATTCATTTTACAAACAAATATGTCTGGACTAGGTTCCGAAGTTTTTCTGCACCTTGCAGTTTTTCACGTTAAGAAAATTCTTATGTATGTGTGCACTTTTACTTTTCCGCATTAAAAGTTTCGTATCCTTTTTATTATTAAGTGTACTACACAAGTCTAAAATCCTATAAGATAAAAAGTTGATGGTGTACTTGATACCCTCTCCTTTCCGTAACTCCTTAAACACATTCATCATATCTTCTTTGGTAATATACCAACAGTGCTAAAACAAAATAATTGGAAATCCATCAGGCTTAGGAGCCTTATTTTTACTAAGAGCTTGATCACATTCCACACCTCTTCTTCATCAAAATCTCTTTGTAACCGGTCTTTTTTTTTTAGCATTAATAATTAAGTTGTAAACCATCTATCAAAGGCATGTCTGATTCTGAAAAAAATAGATTAAAATGTGAGTGAAAATTATTTTTCAATATTTCCGAGAAACCGAAACATAATCCAATAAGTATTTTAAACTCCTATTTTCTTAATATTTTGTTTGTTGCATGAATATAATTTCCGAAAAATCGAAACACATAATTTAGTACAATCTTAAGACAATTCAATTCTTTGTGTTTTTTGGTTTCTTTAGATAATCGGTTTTAATGGGTGCATCCATTTTGACTTTGTGGAATAGATAAATTATAACTTTTTTTACATCATATAGCTGCACAAGATCCGTCCAACTTACCTGAATCTGCCTGTACCTGTTAAATTCGTGGGTCTTTAATCCGAACCCGTCCGTAGCGGGTTGGTAGTTGGTTATGAATATAAAACCCCGCTATAGTTAGATTAGTAGTTGGTTATCAGAGAAACCTGCCTGAATCCACCCGAAAAAACCCGTTAAATATACATCATTGATAGAAACTAATCCTAGCCCTCCATTAATTGAAATCTTAGTAGTACTAGTAGATAACCCCAATTTCCTTGCCAAACACAAATTCTAAGAACTTCCATGTTTCAGCCATCCACTATGACAATCAACGGCAACACACAAATCCTTATCGGTTCCTGTCTTCCCAGTTCAAACTCCACCATTGATCAACACAAACACGTACCCTTGATTCTTGTTTGGATTATCTCCTAAAATCCTGTCCTCATACCACTCGAAGAAGTGCCTGTATCACTGAATTCTAACGGAGACAATCAACTCCTCCGCCGTATTTAGAACTTTCAAAATCAGGCCCTCGGTTCTTTGCAGTCACACAAACCTTGGCAGTAACACACGTCCTTATGGACTCACCCTTGGTCCCTTGCACGACTTGTACCATTTTTTTATTTTTTTTTTCTTGTACGACCTTACTCTGTCTTGACCTGGTCCCATGAATGGTTTTAAGTTAGTATATAAATTATAACCATCTTTCATTCTTTCACTCTTTCAGTTTTAAAACTTGCAGAAAATATCAAACTACAACCTGAAGCAGTTTAAGCGAGTTTAAATCCGAAACCGACCGACCCGTAACGGGCGGGTTAAAAAACCCGCCCGATGCTTGTGAGAGCGGGGTTGGCTATGAAAATAAAACTCCGCTATAGTTGGGTTGGTAGTTGGTATTAGCTGAAACCCGACCCGCCCGATCCATGTGCAGTCCTAATCATCATGCGGTCTTTGTTGCTGAAAAATTAATATTAATTATCTCTATTGGCGATGTTGAATATTTACAAATACATATAGTATAGCTTTTCTATTTATATGCATGGATTTAATACAACACATGTGCCAGAACATCGCTCAGTCGAACTTGCAAGTTTTGTTATCTCAAGATTGTTGTCAATGTTAGATGTACAAAACTATATCTTGAAATCTAATCTACTAAAGTCAAGTCTCAAACTACGATTAGAGTATGGTAGTATAGTATCAAAAATCATTGAATACCCTTGAAGATTGAAAACTGATGACCGGAGGAGAACGAACATATCAATAAGGACTTCACCAACAAGTTATCTGGAGATTAATTTCATTTGGAACTCTTATTTAATTCTACCTTTCTAATCTATTGAAACAAGTGCTCACTCAATGGAACTGTTAGAGCATTGCTTGGTCGAACTTGCAAGCGTTGCTATCTCAAGCTTGTTTGTCAAGTTTAGGAGATCAAAACTATAAGTCTTGATTTCCAGTGTACTTATAGTTATGTCTCAGATTAGGATAGAATATGTAGTTGAGCTTTAGACTTCACGACGTTCATGGATTGAAGAAGGAGATCTATTGAGGAGATCTTGGAGGAACTTAATCAACAAAAGGTATGTGGAGAATAAAACTTATCTATCACTCAGAAGTCTATTCTATTCTATCGCCTATTGAGACTAAGTCGTATATCTATATAGACTTTTACATTATACACATTCGATATTTCGAGCTGAGTTTAACTCACTTATATCTTTCTCAAAATATGTGTTCGAAAGATTTTTGCTTTAACTGCGGTCATCATTATTCTTGACGAGTTTAGTTGGAAACAATTTATTTGTTGGAAGCTAAATAATAAGTCAAAAGATGATCATGTGAAAATTGCCTTGAAACATCTTACATGATTTGTGTGAGACAGTCATTTGATGTAGACTCAAAATGTTTCGTATTGATCATTAGATCACTTGAAAGTTACTTATAAGCTAATGTTTTGTGTGAGATGGTTATTGTCGTCTTCTAAGGATGTTTCAATGATTTAAATGGGAGTTTAGAACAATTAAACCATTGTCTAGATATAGCACAGTATGTGTAGTTGCAGGAAATCCTACACTACACCCCTCATATAATTTCATTATTGATTAGCTCATCTTTAGGTTTACACTCTTAATTTTATTGATTAATTTCTGAATGTTCTTACAAGAAAGATAAAGAAGTCAAGAATGATCTCTGCTCTGAACTTTCTCTCTCCTATTTACTTGTTTCTTACTCAAAAAGATCCCCCCTCTCTTGTACAACTCGAATGACTATTTATAAGGAAATACATAGTGGATGACAACTAATCTGTCCTTTATTTTCGGGTATGGTTTGCGACATTCTCGCAACCTTACAACAAGCTCTCTAATTTTCGCAAGACTATCACATCTTTCTCATGATCCTTGCTGACGTCGTTTCTGAATTGTTCTGCGACGCTATTGTGCTATACCATTGATAACTTCGCTGAGACATAATTGTTGCAAGATTCTGATCCTACATCTTGCCTCTTCTCATATCTTCTCTGCAAAGTAGAGAATGATGTGAGAAATGCCGCAGCTGCTTATCTTTTCATATTCCACATTTATCACACTACTCTCTCTTCCATTTATTTCTTGACACGTCTTCTGTAACCGCTACCTTTCAACCGCTCACGTCTCTTCGTCTTAATGGTGTTTATTTCTTCGAGAAGTAAATTTTCTTTATATACTCTTCTCCCCCCCTCTTTCCACTTTTCTTTTTACTTTCTCTTCTATTTTTATTCTCTCATCTCTGCAACTCTGTTATTCTTCTGCAAATTCTGCTGCTGTAATTTTTTCTTCCTTCAATTCTTTTACTTTCTATACATTCCCATACTCTATATTCAAACATGGCTCCAAGTGGTCATAGATATGAGAAGAATCTACAAGATGTCCAAAAAGATCTTGCTGATAAAGGTCTTACACTCTCCCCCATTCCTGGTGAGAATTCCAAATCAATTCTTTCTGTCAAGCTTTTCTCCAATCAAAATTGTGATGATCAATCAATCATAATTTCGCTAGGTCAAATTCTCGCAGGTCTCCCTATTCCTCTTTATAACCCAGACATTCCTTTATTTTATGAAATTCTCGCTCATCCGGGATTTTCGCGAGCCATTTTCCAACTAAGTGGGGATTGCATCCGTCTGATGCTAGAGTTCGCTAATTGTGGTGCTGGTAGAGGATCTCTTTACTCCAAAGAACTTATGGATCCAAAATTCGCAAACCTAGAGATAGTTGATGAGAAGTATACAGTGGCGAATTTCTTTGAAAACTACGAACTTATCTCCATGAAGAAAGAGAATACTCGCTGGGGTATTCGATTAAGAAGGAAAGATAACATTGATGAATCCAAAATTATTATGCAAGATATTGACTGGAATTCTGGTAAAAACACAACTCCTCGCCAATCCAAATATGACAAATGGTGTGTCATTCCTTTAATGCTAAAGGGTCCCTACATTGCTGGATCAAACGTTCTTCCTGCGAATCTCGCTGCATATCAACCTTGGGTTTTCTCCTGGACCGAGAAGGAGAAAGAGGTATGTTTCTCCCCTTTAACTCATTTTATATTTCTTTATTGATTTTACTATTCTGTTCGCTAACTCTTGCGACATTTCGCAGATCCAAAAACTAAAGGATAGTTATAACAGGACTGGGAAATCTAGTACTCTGTTAGCTCTTCGCTAATACACAGATGAGGTAAGAAATTTTCTCTTATGACTTTAAATAGTATTGTTACTTCCATGCTTCCATTTCTTATTTCTTTCTGTGTGTGAAGATTATTTCTGAAGTAGAAGAATCTGTTGATGCTGCGAAGATTGGTGATAAAGGTAAAGGTACTCTTCGCAAGGAAAAATCAACTGGTCCTCCTCCAAAGAAAAGAAAAGTTCGTTATTATTCTCCTTCAAATGTTCTTCCTAACGAAAATTCCGAGAGTGACAAGGATGATGAAGATAACGATGATCTTGCTGCAACTGAAGATTCTCCACCTGAATCTTCTATGGCTAAGCTTTCTGGCCTCTTTTCTGATTCTCTACAAGGAATGAGAGATAGCCAATTCGCAAACACTTGTAAAGCTCTCGCTACCCTTTGTGATGTCCCTTTACTGAATGGTGATAGCTCTCTTCGTGGAGTTTCTAGATCAATGACTCCCGACTTCTTACATTCTCTCAATAGTCTGGTATATTATTATCTTTTTACTTTTTCATTTTTATAACTCAAAATCTCTTTCTATATTAATATTTTTTATTTCTTTTCGCAGGCTGGAAAAGCTTCTTTTGCTGTTGCCTCAGATCTGGAGAGAAGACGCGAAAATCTTGAAAAGAAGAATCTTCAATTTCGCAAAAAGAATGAATAATTGGAAGTTGAAGTTAAAAATCTTCGCGAGAAAAATAGACAATTAGAAATTGATTCTTCCTCGTATAAGAATAAAATTTCTAGTCTTCAACAAGCTAATAATCATCTTTACGGTATGTTACTTTTCTCTTTTCTCTTTATTCATTCATCCTGTTGTTTTATCTTATTTAAATAATCCTTTTTGCAGACATCTATGGTCTTTCTGATGAAGCTACCCTTCTTCGCTCATTTCCTAATGCCTTGGATAATGATACCCTTCTTAAACGTCTTAACAATTCCTTAAATAGCTTTTCAAATGATAGAATTTCATCTCTTTCTCTAAATGAACTTAGATCGAAATTTCACCTCTTAGAAATTGATCGTAGATCCAGTTTAGGCTTAGCCAACAGATTTAAGCATCTCCTTATTGATTCCAAAGAGAAAACCAATGAATTAAGAACCAAAATTAGCGGTCTCATAGATGATAAGGATCGTATCTCTGATCAAGGTGCCAAGGCTTTAGCGAATTTCCAAGAGGCTCTCCTTGAAGTTCAAATTGAGCGAGATGAAGTTAACCGCAAGAATATTGAACTCTGCGAAAGGGAAAATCAAATTCGTTCTCGTCTTCTCATAAGTAGTGAGGATGAATTCGTCTGGGCTGCGAAAATTATAGATGATGCTAGAAAATATTTAGGCGTAAATGTTATTCTCCAAGTTGAACATACAACCTTGATTAGAGACATGATTTCTAACAGAGAAGGTTGCTAATTGCTCTTCTTTACTAATCTATTGCTTCTTATGAATTTTCATTAAGTTAATAATTAATTGTCCTTTGTTCGCAGATTCTGAAAATAAATATCGTGAAAAGATTGAAGAACTTGAAGCCGAAAAGGAGGAACTCGCAAAGAATCTTTCTTCTCGCAACGACAAGTATTCTCGATTGAAGAATCAAATCAAGATCACCGTTGCGAATTTTCAGAATGACGCTATGCATTTTCGCAATCAAACCATCCAAATGGCTTGTGATGATCATAATATCCCACATTCTGATTATCCTTGTCTTTTAGAAGAAATCCCACAGAATACTCCCAGTTTGATTATCTCTGATAGCGAAGCTGACGATGAAGAGTCTGATAGTGATGGAAGTTCTGATGGTGATAAAGATTCTGACGCAGATGAAGAAGGAAACAAGCCTGGTGAAGATAATGAGGATTAACCAAGAAATAGTCTTTACTTCTTTCTTTGATTCTTTGTAATACTTGTACACTTATTTCTTCTTTCTGTATATTTGCGTTTCTTCCATTTTAACCTGCGTAAATGAAAACAATTCTTCTTCGCAATACAATTAATCAATATAATCACTAAATGTTGAATTTTTGAGTAAATTTCTCATATGGAGATAAATAAGATTTTCTAATTTCATACATTCCCATACTTTCATTTGTTATTTAAATCCAAATGAGAGATTTCATAAAAAATTTCTTATTGTATAATTTCGCAACCTTTTGCGAAGTGATTTTTGTTTCTTTTCAAAATCTCATTCCTGTGTGGTCTCATTTTGCCTTCCTAATTAAAGGTCTTATTATGCCACTTCTTGTCATTGCGACAAAATCGCAGGACGTCCTTGCATTTTCATGCAAAAACCCATTGATCTTGCCTTAACTTTTTCTTTTGTATTATGACCTCTTCAGGAATGTTGCGACAATATGACAGGCCTAAATATTCTTGCAAAAATAAATCCCCATGACATTGCCGTCTTGCGACGAAATCGCAGGACGTCTTCGCACTTTCATGCGAAAACCCATTGATCTCGTCTTATCTTTTTCTTTTGTATTATTGCCTCTTCAGGATTGTTGCACAAATATAACAAGCCTTAATATCCTTACGAATAAAAAGCCTTATGACATTTGCGTCTTAAGACACTTATCAGCTCCCTAATGGAGGGTGCCGCCCTTATCTCCCCCCTGGTTGCCCCTTCAAGGAGGCGTACTTCTACCATACAAGGTTAGATCCTCCCATCCAGTCTTAACAACAACCAGTTGTTTTCGCAGCCTCTTATCCCTTTTACCTATAAGGCTTATGGTTATGAGACTGCACCCTAAGTGGGGTTTTCTTCAGGCCGAGTGCAGTATGAGCCAAAACTTGTCAAGAATGGCAAGGACGCTTCAAACGCCCCCGGCACTTTTGACTCAACCGTGTACCTCAGCGCCTTGATCATATTCTGCACTCCTTGGGAGAGTCCTTATTACCTTAGTCGCCCAACCTAAGTCATATGCTTAAGTTGAGAATCCAAGGTGCCTCTCCCGGATGGGCTTTATTGACCCCAAATCTCTATGACTCAGGTTCCGGTGGTGGTGTAGCCTTTCCATGAATCATGCAATAGGTACCCCCTTATATGACGTACTTTAGGTCTTACATTTGCCTCTTGCGAAATTGTATTCGCGAACTAGGGTGTACGCCATAAAGGTTCGGCTCTTTCTCTTTTGTCATTCTTCTCTAATTATTTTCTGTAGATTTCATTATCTCTGCGAGAGTCTCGCAATTCATAATATTGTATCTGAATTTCGGAATCTCAATTTTGTTGTTCAATCAAATGTATTTTTGAGAATTTTACTTATTGCGAGATTATCGCAACAACTTAATCATTCATACATTTCTTGTTTTTATTACTTTTGCCCTCCTCTGCTTCTTTATTATTTTCTGCTACTGCTTCCTTGGTAATGGTATGTTCATCCTTTTTATTCTGAGCTAACATTAATTTCGCAACATCTCTTCTCCTTTCTTTTCGATTGTATCCACCATCAACTTCTTACTTCTTTGTACATCCTTGATTTTGTGTCGCCAGTTTTCCTTCTTGTTTGCTCTTCCTTCGCAAGATTCTATCTCAGTTTCGTAACATTTCTTTCCTTCAACCCAATCCCCCTTTATGATTCCTACACCATTGGGGTGAGGGAATTTGATGCATGAATGGAAATTTGAAGCTACACCTATAATCCCATGTAGCCAAGGTCGACCAATTAATGCATTGTAGGGTGATTCTACATCAACGACACAAAATGAGATTTCAGAAGATATTCCCTTCAATGGAATTTGCATAGTAACCTCCCCTTTAGGCTTGTTAGCAGTACCATTAAAACCATATATCTTATATGTTGATGGTATAAGATCATCATCTCTTCCACCCATGGTTTTATAATTATGATAAAATAAGATGTTCACAGAGTTTCCAATATCGACTAGAATTCTATTGATTGCCCATGAATCTTCAGCTTCATCATCCTCATCTTCTTTCAGTTTTGGATTAATTTCTAATTTTATTAGCAATGGATTGTCATGCATCTCTTCTCTTTCAGGAATTTCTTCTGCGGTAAAAGAAATGATCTGTTTTTTCCATTCCTCTAGTCGCGAGATTTTCGCAATATTCATAACGTCTCTTCCATTATTATCTCTTGCGAACACTCTACTCAAAACATTATCATGAAAATATTCAATTGTCTTATATGAATGTACGATAGAGTGACAAAATAGATTTTTTGCTTTTGCACCAAATTCTATGAAGAATGTTTTTTCCTTTTCATCGTATTCACTTTGTGATGTTCTGGCGGTGGTGGTAGTGGTTGAGATTGCGGATGCCTTCTATGGTTTGGTGGTGGTTCCGTTCCCATGTTCCATGGTGTTGGTATATTCTCCATCAAAATTATAGCTTCCCATATCTTCTCCACACTTGCCTTTAGAGGTGGCATCTTGATTTCTTCCCATATTACTTTGTGACTTCCTTGCCCTCTATTAAAGTTTGGTCTTTGACCTCCATAAGTTTCTTGCGGTTGATCGAGTCTTTGAATCTTGTTATTTCCTCAACGACTGTAGAAATTTCTTTCTCTTTCATACTCTTCTTGATCTCGGCTCCCCATAGCTACCAATTTCTGCTGATTGTTACTTGTCTCCTTTTCTTGTTGTACTTGCGAAGTATTTGCCACTGTATTTATTAGCTTGGGTAATAAGCTTGCATTCGCTGTTTGTGAGCTGGTGTTCGCAACTGTATATGATTCCATTTCATTTTGTTTTTCCTCTAAAGCAATGTATTCTTCTTGAAGTTCTCGCAATTCAGTCATTGTAATCGTATTCTTGACTCTGAAAATTTGGACATACAACAGGTTTGTTGCAAACATAGCATTGATAAATGATAATATGAGATATCTCTCATCTACACGGCCAGCCATTTCGCTACACATAGTTCTCCATCTTTTAGTCAAGTGTTTCAAACTTTCGCCAATCCTTTGTTTTAATCCAAACACATCTTCTATACCAGGTCGTGAGGAATTATTACTTATATATGCTCCCAAGAATGTGGTCTGCAAATGATTGAAGGAGGTTATTGTATACTTTGGTAAACCTTCAAACCATTTTAACGCTTCTCCTGTTAAGCTGGATGCGAAATATTTGCACAATACCGCATCATGATTTTCCCATTGTAACATGCACCTCACATAAGCTTTAATGTGTTGAATTGCACAAGTTGTTCCATCGAAAATGCTGGTTAATGCGGGCAAATTGCATTTCGGTGGTATTCCTCCTAATTGTACTTCCCTTGTAAATGGAGTTTTCGCAGCTTCTTCTATTGCTTCATCCAATTGTCTTATACCTACTTCTCCTCTGTTATTTAGCATTCCTCTCATTTCTTCTAATTCTTTCAAGATTTGTTTATTTACACCTGAATCTTGATCCATTGGTCTCTTTAATTTTGCTTCTCTTCTTCTGCGTTCACGTCTATCTTCTCTTGCGAAATTTCGCATCTCTTCTTCATTATCCTCATCTCGTCTTCTCCTGCGATTCTCTTCCTCATACCTATCTTGAATTCGTAAATAATGATGTCGTTCATTTTCCCCTCCATAATTCTGTTCATTTCTTATCAATTCAATTCGCTGTCTTTCAGCCATTCTCTTTACTCTATCATACTCCTCATTGAGATTATCGTTATTCCGGTTTTGTATACGCCTTCTTTCTCGATTGTCATGATTGTTCTGGCGAATTTTCTCATGAAGCTCTTGTTCTTCCATTTCCTCTCTCAATCTTTCACGTTCGGAGATTAAACGTGCTTGTTCAGCATTATGTCTTTCAATTTCTTCTTCAATTATCTGTTGATTTCTTTGAGTTTCTCTCACATGTAAAATTCTTCTTCCTTCCTCTTGATTTCCTTCGCCATCTTGGTTATTTTGTCTCTGATTTTGCACGTTCTCTTGATTTCCTCCAATTTGCCCATCATCAAAAGTTTCATTTTGGGAAATGTAACGATCATCAGTTCTTTCTCTATTTTCGCGATATTCTTCATTAGGATTTGATATTTCTTCTTGAATATTGTTTCCAGCATTGATCGTGGGTGAATTTTTCCTCATTTCTCTTCTAGTCGATCTGGAATATGATTTTGTAATACTTCCCGATCTTCTATTCTGCAATCTGATATTCTCCATCCTTAATTCGTGATTTTGCCTTGTTAAATTCGCACGTTCCTCTGCCTCGGATCTTCTTTCTTCATGTATTCTTCGTCTCAATGTTTCTAACGCTCCAATTTCCTCATTTCCATGAATTATTCCTTCATCTGCTTCTTGATTTCTCTCTTCCTGTCTATAATTTCTATTTTGTTGCTCTTCTTATATTTCTTCTGCTGAATTTGATCGCCAAGTGTGTACGCGCACTCTGTCATAATCTGTATTCCTCTCTTGAACTAATGTTTGTTGAATTGGCGATTGAATTAGATTTTCTCTATTATTTCTCATTCTAGTAGATTCTCCCATTTCACTTCTTTCTCTTCCAGCAATTCCCTTGCTTCTTCTAATAGTAGTCGGTTGTTCAGATGTATTTCTTCTTCTAGCCATTTCTTCAATGCTAGTAGTATTGCAAGAAATTATTAAAAATTCTTAATCAATCACTTTAAATTTTCACAAGTCTCAATATCAATCTTTAGCTTTTTCTATAATAATCTTCAACTCGTCCCTGTTTCTAGCGCCATTATGTAGTTGCAGGAAATCCTACACTACACCCCTCATATGATTTCATTATTGATTAGCCCATTTTTAGGTTTACACTCTTAATTTTATTGATTAATTTCTGAATGTCCTTACAAGAAAGATAAAGAAGTCAAGAATGATCTCTGCTCTGAACTTTCTCTCTCCTATTTACTTGTTTCTTACTCAAAAAGATCCCCCATCTCCTGTACAACTCGAATGACTATTTATAAGGAAATACATAGTGGATGACAGCTAATCTGTCCTTTATTTTCGGGTATGGTTTGCGACATTCTCGCAACCTTACAAATGTTAATTTCGCAGCTCTCTAATTTTCGCAAGACTATCACATCTTTCTCATGATCCTTGCTGACATCGTTTCTGAAATTGTTCTGCGACGCTATTGTGCTATACCATTGATAACTTCGCTGAGACATAATTGTTGCGAGATTCTGATCCTACAGTATGCATACCAGTATGCAAACTGTTGTAGCATGGTTCGGGTCTGGGAACCAAGTTTTCGTATCATTTTGCGAACGGTTTTAACTGTGAAAGTCTGGGAACCAAGTTTGCATACCCGCATGTGAACGGTTTCACCTGAGTTAGGTCCGGTACGACAGTATGCATACCGGTTTGCGAACTGTCGGGCATGACCAAAGTCAGGAACTCTAATTTGCGTACCCGTTTGCAAACTGAGTTGGTTTAAGTTCTAAAATCGGTTAAGTATGATTTCATACTCATGAACAAATACATTTATAAATTAAGGAATGCAATATTTGCAAAGCGTGGCTAAAATGTTCATGAATTGATTCTCTTGAATCAATCTGATTTTGTTTCAATTGTGTCTTGTATACTTCTATGAGAATATAAAAAATTGAACAACTCTATGAGTAACACAATTGGATTCATTTGATTATCATTTGATATAGAAGTGTTAAATGAATCTGGTTAATACAAAAGTGTTCATATAGCTAACTTCGGTTAACTGTTATTGAGCCAACTCAATATACACGTTTTGGTACGGTTACCCATATCTAAATGAAGGTATATTTCATTTGTGTTTAACAATCGAAGACCATATAAAGGTGGAGAGATATTGCTTTGGTTTTAAGAAAACTTAGCTTGAATCTTAAATCAGGATTTCATCTAACGGTGAATACTGATTGCTTCGTTTCAAAGCTATCAAACCCTGATTTGAAGAATATATAAGGGAAAACTCTAGCAACTGGAAAACCTAATCCCCACACCTATTGTATGATATTTGTTGTGACTAGAGTCGATTCTCTTTTAACCTAGGTTTTTCCTAAAACCATTATAGGTTAAAGACTTAAAGACTTCATTAGGATTCTGAAGCCAGACCCAACTATTTTCTCTGTAGTTGCATGTTCTGATCTTATTTGTTCTATCGTATTGAGTACTATATTCTCTAATATTTGCTCGAGATTTATCTCCGATAGGTAAGATATAAAAAGTAATCACAAAGCTCTTTGTATCATTCTTTGTGATTCCACAATAACTTGTTCTACTAGCATATAGTTAAGTTATTGTGAGGTGAATGATATTTTTAGGCAGTTCTTCGGAAACATAAGACCGGATTATCAATTAGTTCCTGTTTACCTTGATTTACCAAAAGATGGAACAAAACTTCGTAGGTATTTCTGTAAGTGACAGATTTATCTATCAGAATAAAATTTTCTATAAGTGACTGATTTATCTATCAGAATAGAATTTTATGTGGGAGACAAATTTGTTTATAAAGTCTCCGACTTTGGGTCGTAGAAACTCTTGGTTGTGGGTGAGATCATCTTAGGGAATCAAGTGCGCAGAGTCCTGTTGGGATTCAGAGGCGTAAGGAAGGCGACTGTACCTTAATCGGTGTGAGACTTGACTAGGGCTCAATTACATTCCAGTCCAAAGTTAACTTGTAGTAGGATAATGTCTGTAGCGGCTTAATACAACATGGTGTACAAATCTGGACTAGGTCCCGGGGTTTTTCTGCATTTGCGGTTTCCTCGTTAACACAACTTCTGGTGTGTGTTATTTCTTTTCCGCATTATATTTGTTTATATAATTGAAATATCACAGGTTGTGCGTAGTTCAATCATTTGGTAAATCCAACCTTTGGTTGTTCATTGAAATTGATTGACACTTGAACATTGGTCTTTGGTACCATTCAAGTTGTTTCTCATAATAATCAGGCTCACGGATTCTATCTGTTTGATTTGTTGGTTACAATGAGAAACAGAGATATAACTCTTGGATATATTCCTTGACTGAGTCTGTCTGTCTAGTTTATTCTCTTGGAATTATATTGGAGTTAGTCCATACAGATTTCCGAACGAAATATTGGGTGTGGTTGTTAAACCTCCGCTTTTTGATGAACAATTCCTATGATGGTAAATATACATTTATGTATACGCTCGAGAATATTTGAGCCTAAGACTTTAGTTTAAATGACCTTTATCCATGGATGGTCCTCATGTTGTAGTGAATGAAAATACGGACCCAACGAGCCAAGAATCATTCAATTCCGATTTATAACGTGTAACGCCCAAAAATTAAGCTACTTACTAATCTAAGAAATCTACTACATAATGAGGAATTTAAGGATCTAAATCATTTATTTAAACATCATATTAGAAATCTGGTACAAAACTTAATCCAAAACTAAACCTATCACTCGATCAATTAAAAATGAATATCTTTGAAGTGATATAAATAAAATATTGTATTTGTGTTTTTACGAATGCATAGATAATAAGTGATTTGCAAACATCACTAGGCCGCTAAAGCTTTAAGCTACGAATTCAGATTTCTTGACATGTACATCTCTTCTTACAACTGAAAACTGAAGCGGAAATGAGTGAGCATATCATCCTGAAGGGTGCTCAGCCGACACCATTACAACATTCAAGTAATCACTAACATGCTTCACAATTATACTAAAGAAAACGATTAAACATCTTTTACACACAACACACATCAAAAGATCACTCCAATGTCATTTCCTTAGACATTGGTGCCCAAACAGTATCTATGAAAGATCATCCCCAAGATGTTCTACAGAAATGACGTTATAATAACCTAAATATATGTTACCCGAACCTCGCCCAACTCAATGGAGAAGACGACACTAAGATAACTCCAGTCTCAAATGATATCATGAATCCAGATACATATGATATCTTCGTGAAATGGGTATACCTCATGAATTCAGATCCCACCATCTAAGTCTAGAATATATAATAAGGTTTTGACTACTATGACCCAACTCCGCTCAACAGGTTTACAAAGGGCACGATCCTCATCATGAACCTAGAATTTCTTCCAAAAGTAAGATCATAGTAACCCAGTCATACTACTAAGACTGAACAATCAAGCAATATGCATAGTTGGTCCCAAATAAGTTTGGTCCACCTATAAAAGGGGAGTTTAGTTTGGTCCTTATTTATTCAAACATATTAAGATATCTAAGGTCCTATTTTCTCTCTCTTAAGTTATTTTATCTTAATTCCTCACGTGATATATAGTTGTGCTATCTGCTTCTTTATTTTTTTCTTTACTAATTTTTTTCTCTTCTTAATATAAACAAAATAATAATTTTAAAATTAATAAAATTTTAAGTCAAAAATATATAGCTCAAAAATAAAAGTCAAAAATTAATAAATTTTATATATTTGGAAAGGCCTCGATGATATCTACATAACGAGTACCCATTGTACTATGTTTCAAATTTTTTTCCCGATATAACGGTAGTTCATACCCGATATCCAAGAATGAACACAATTCTAGAGTATGGTAGTTCATTATAGTTCTAACAGTTCACTTTGTAGAATGAACTCGTATATGATAGGTTTTCATACTGTAGGAATGGTAGTTCATTTTGTAAAATTATCTCGTAAAGATAGTTAATTATGGTAGTTCATATTGTAGAATGAATTCGTAATAGGTGTTAATTATGGTAGTTCATATTGTAAAATGAACTCGTACATGGTAGTCCATATTGTAGAATGAACTCGTGATAGGTGTTCACATTGTAGAATGAAATCCTAATGGTATTTCATATGGTAGAATGAACTCGTAATAGTAGCTCATTTTGTAGAATGAACTAGTATAATAGTTTATTTGTAAAATGAACTCGTATGTTAGTTCATCCTCTGAGTTCATTTTGTAGAATGAACTCATATGATAATCCATTCAAGCAGTTCACCTTTTAGAATGAACTAGCTAGTATGGTAGTTCATTTTGTAGAATAAACTCGTATAAATTTCCATTTTATAGTTAATTTTTAGCTAAAGTATAACGTAAAACTTATAAGTTTCGAAATATAGTAACAATGTTACTCGTCGGATAGATCTCGACGAGAGCTTTACGAATATATAAAATTTATTACTTTTTGACTTATGGTTCAAAATATATTTCATTTTTAAGTTTTTATCTATTTCTATGTAGAGGGAGATAAAATAGAGAAAAGAGGGTATTTCTGACACTTTTTGAAAAATGATGATGCTATTCTGCATGGGTGGTATCCACCCTAAGAACAAATAATACTCCCTCTGTTTCAAAAAGACCGTCCTCTATTCTATTTTGGTCTGTTTCAAAAATGTGTCCAGCTTCTGTTTATAGTCATATTTTTCCAATGAACTCTCTAACATGCCCGTAAATTTTCTATATTCATAAATTCTTTTTTAGTGTGACCCAATCTAAAATATTAATGAAATCTGTATAATTATGGAAACAAATATATACCCTTTATTCCTTTTCGAAGGCAATATATATGGTTCAATATATGGTTCCTTATAAAGGTTATACTCCAATATTTAGAATATTTTTTCTTTAATTTATTGATATAGTTTTCATAAATCGATATGTTTTAGTTTTTTTTTTATTTCCTATTTACAATCCCATAAATTTTTTTTGGTAGTTCTTATTACTAACATTTTTATTGAAGTAAATTAGGCAAGTAATTAAGGGTAGGAATGTAAACTATTATGGTTTCCTTAATATCTTGACAAAGTCAAACCGGACTGTCTTTTTGAAACGGAGGGAGTAATTTTTTGGACCAAACTAAAAAACGGATAGCTAGCTTAGCTGATCATTCCCGTTCCTCTTTGATGTGTTCTAGGAGGTCCCAGGTTCGAGTCCCCACTGAAGCAATATTGCAGAATTTGACATGGAAGGTAGAGTTAGCTTACCCCCTTGCCTCATCCCCCATATCCGCTTCGTCTCCCTTGGTTGATTTCTCATGAGGCTCGCTGGTAGGCTAGCATGAACCTGTTCAATTAATGTAGTAGTACGCTGTTGGAGCTTAGCTTGTTAGGCTTCCAACTAGTTTCTTGTAATAATACACTTTAAACTAAAAATATGTTTCAAAAAGGACCCTAGAGTAATTGGTCTAAGTCAATAGGACCCAATAAATACACTTATTATAATATTAAGACTTTTTGATAGTTATTACTTTTTTTACTTTTACCGTAACAAGAATTTTACCTAATTGTTAAAGATGAGTATCAGGATTAGCAGGCGTACCGTTTGAGTGATCAAGATCGTTTTTTATCTTTTTGTCTTATATATAATGGTATCTCCCGCTAAAATTGGTACGTGAGCAATCATGAAATTTTGGATTGTGATTAAGGAGAATTATGGATGAAGCAAGGAGAGATAAGAAGAATGAGAAGAGTAATCTTATTAGAAAATTAGAGTAGAAGCATTACATAGTTTCCTTTATATCATGTAAAGGGGAACCTTAAGAATCTAGTTGGACCGCACATCCATGGGTTGTAGGTCATGTAACACTCCCCCTTGTGCATTCAATAACAAAACTTTATACATAGTGCTTCACATATAGTTCTTCAAATGTCGTTCTCCTTGAAGACTTGTGTCAAAGTCAATTGCCTCATTAAAACTTTGACAAGGGAAAACCCAATGAGACAAAACCTTGGTACAACTCTTCACATGTTGTCTCATATTTTACATGTGGTTTATCACATGAATACGATCTTCAAAGATCGCCGAGTCTAAGTTAATTGTCTCATTAAAACTTCGTCAGGCTAACCCAGATGGACAAAACCTGAACTAACGAAAAAGAGTACAATATTAAGTAAACTTAGAACATAGTTGGATGCGTATACGTTGCCTCATTAAAATCTTGACAAGAAAAACCCAGTGGGATAAAACATTGACGAAGGGAAAAGAGTACAACGTGACAGATGCACGTAAAGGTGATCCGTTGCAGATGATCACTTTGCTCCGTTGAAGTTTACTAGTTGCTTCACAACTCTTAATGCAGAAAATCCTTGTGGAAAAAACAATAGCCTTAGCTGGGAAATTACATTCCTGGTGTTTGTTGTCGTGTCATTAAAACCTTTCCGAGTAATAAAACCTTGTGGGAAAAAGCAACCTCGGTGAAGGAAAATAGTTCAACACACCATTAGATGCTCCCCTTGATGTCAGACAATTTTCATTAGTCTAATCCAGTCAAAAGGATTTTATCACACTTTATTTTGGTGACTTGAATATTTATAAGACCATGTTGTTGATTCTGGAAGTTACATTGTCTAACATACTATCATGTTTCATTTCTTTGATTCAGATATTTTCAGTAATATCAACGCGATATTTATGTCTTCAACGTTCAACATACTTGATATTTTTAGTGTTGTCTCGATAAAAACCTTGTCGTGTAACAAAACCCTTTGGGAAAAACTATTCTCGGTCGAAGGGAAAAAGAGTACAACACAACTTCAATTTCGAAGTAAAATATGTCGACATCATATCCTTGGATCCTCCCCTGATGTCAGCATCTCTCCCTGATTACTTTCAGAGTTGTTCCAGAAAGTTCCTTTGGTCATGTACTTTTCGAAACTGAATACCGGTAATGACCTAGAAAAGAGTCTACCATATCTCCCCCCGATTACTGTCGTTGGAGAAGAGATTATTGTTTTTTCATACTCAACAACTTTTGGGTTGCACTTTCATTAGCATTCCTTTTAATGTCTTTGCTCGGATAATTTTTTTAATGTCAATGGTTACTTTTAAGTACATGATTACATTCACTATACCATTCCAATGACGTTGCGTCGGCGCTGAGCTATATCTAGCTAACAAGTTCCATGAGGATGTAAAATTTAATCGAGTACATTATTATACTAAGTAATGCGTCTATTGTACTTAAATATGGGAATTTCATCTCCCAACATATCTTCGCGATCTTCCATTAGACGAAATGGTCACTTACTTACATTTGAACCTCGACTAATCATGGGAGTGCTAACAAGATGCATGTCTTTGTTAAATTACCTGACAACTTTAGACATATGAAAACTGGTGGGACAAAGCACTTGTCCTGAGAGCTGCTACTCCTTCTCCAAAAGGAAAGGGAAAAGAAAAAAGAGGGAAAGCAAAAACGCTCCTGAAAGAAGGTTTGTAATGTTAAAACTGAAGATAATTCTTAATAACATATGTTTATGAGTATGTAATGATGCATTGTTGTGCTTGTTTTTGGTATTAAGTGTTTTCTGAAGACTTGGTAGATATTACAACTACATATTGATGATGTAACTACATATTTGATATACCATATTGATATGTACTGTATTAGTTTTTGGTTCTTGTTATTGTGTAGGTGCTAATAAGCGTAAGAAAGGAGCTGTAAAACCACGAAGTTTATACCGTGGCGGTTTCAGGGGCTTGTGGGGGCTTGCGAAGACTATTAGGACCACTAAGAAGGCTATTGCGAAGTCCACTGAAAACCTTGAGTTGAGTGAGTTGCAGCTGAAGATGATTTCTGAAGCATCATTCGGTAACCTGTTCCTAATGTTCTGGTACACAAGATTTGAGTTGGAACATTGGTTGAAGATTGAAGATGCAATGACGAAAATGTTACGCTGTTACGTTAGGGTCAAGATCCAAACAAGCTTAGATTTGTCTTTAAAAGGCATGGCCAACCGAATGAGCTAGTATCCACACCAGAAGAAATGGCACTTATTTATGGGATGCCGAGAATTCCAAATAGGGAATATCTTGATTATAGGCTTACACAAGTCAATAAAAAAAGTGGATGGCGTGAAACAGAATTTTTCAAAAGGACTTTTCCTACTGATATGAAAGCTGGTGATAAAGTGACTAGGCCAATGATTGTGAAGGCAATCTTGAATATCCTTAAACGAACACCAATTAATCTGAAAAAGAAGAAGTCTGATGAAGAGTCTCTGCAAAGCGTGGGTGATCAATCAAATGAAGATTCTGAAGAAGACGAGGAAGACGAGGAAGATGCCGAAGATCTTGTTAGGCTTATCTGCTTGTATATGTGCACTTCATTATTTTTCGCTACAAGTGATGCAAACGCTTTGACTGAAAAATATATTGGTTTCGTTCTTGATCTTGAGAAGGCTAAGAATATTTCATGGCCTGACCTCATCCATTCTCATTTAGAGAAAGAGCTGAATGAAAACGTGGAATCCGTAGAACGCACAAATGGTTGTGCTATTTATTTGTTGGTAAGAATCTATTTATTTGTTTATTCTACTTCAAAATGTTTTTGTTTTATGTGTTTTCTACATTTTGATAGTATATCTAATATTGCATATCAATATTTTGCAGCCATGGTTTGCGGAGCATACCCATTTGGTGGCGCCCGAGGATATAGTGACAGAACCTGCAGGAATGTATGTGCCAAGAGTGTCTAGGTGGAATCATACAAAGATATGTGCTGAGTTCCTAAAGGATATTGATCTTTCTGAGTATCAGGTAAACTTGCCTTACATATTTTGTCATAATAAAAATATATATTGATAAGTACACGTAGTTCGACATATTGATATGTAATAATTAACATATCAATATGTAGTAGTTATTAGCATATCAATGCTGCTTAGGTACAGTGTAGAAACTTCAATTTCCCATTTCTTTTCTTCATTTCAATTTCATGAATCATGATCAATTAGGGCTTCTACTTTCTTCTCACAAACCCTAGTTCCTTTTCTTCTCTTCTCCATATGTGTTTCCTCATACGACTGATCTTAATCTAGCCATCCAGGTAATCTTCTAAATACAAACAATTAAATTTGCTCTGTTTTGATCATATTATCTGTTTTCATTTTACATTTACTATTCATCTTCATCATACTACATAGAAATGGCTCCTAGAAAAAAGAAAACCAAAACTACATCAAGTTCGCTCTACCTAAATCATGCTTATAAGAAAACCCATGATTTTTTTTACTCAGATAAGAATGTAATCTCTGAGAGATACATAGATTATTAGTTATTAACATATCAATTTGTGGTGATACATATTGATATGTAGTTATTAGCATATCAATATGTAGTTCTCCCTGTGTATCTAATAGAGAAAGAACTACGACATGTTTTTTTTTGGTAATATATAATATGTAGTTGCTTCTTTACATTTGTTTGATTTGTACCAGTTCCATGTTGATTTCAAAGATGAGATAACACACGAAGAAAGACAAATCCTTAATCGTATTTCAAGAAGGATTCAACAGGAAGCAAATGATGATGCTTTTTGTTTAGATGAGAATTCCGAATCGGAAGAAGAGAAAGAAGAAGAGGAAGAAGAGAAGGAAGAAGAGAAAGAAGAAGAGGACTCAGTATTGGGGGGAGAAGATTGGAAGATTAAATACGATGATTTGAGGAATACAATATCTTCCAAATGGAGTGAATTCAACACAATGCAGCAAGAGGGCGAACCGGTTTACGCTTCAAAGCTTGAGTTCATGTTGCATGATATTTACCGGAAAGCTTTCCCTTTGCATAGAGAAGCCAGCCAGGAAGATTATGTTAGCTTGGGATGTACACCTACTCCAAGAAACCCCAATGAAGAGTTGAATGTGGACCAAATAGTTTAGAACGAAATGCAAGGTTCTCCGGAAGATCAAACAGATGCTAATGTCAACATTCCTGAAGTTGGTTTGTCAACACCGAAAGATCAAACTCATGTTAATGCCACCTCTGAGGTTGAATTGTCAAAAACTTCAGTATTGAAGTTCCATGATGTTGAAGTTCCGCGTTCTGAGGTTAAAAATTGGGCTAAATCTAATTTGGAGGAAAAAGTCAAAGAGATACAAGAGAAAAAGGGAAAAGAAAACACACAGGTAAGTAGCATATTAATATCTATCTGTGACATATCAATATGTAGTGGTATCTACCATTACATATTGATATGTAACAGTACATTCTTGTATACCACTATCTATCTGTTACATATCAATATGTAGTGGTATCTACCATTACATATTGATATGTAACAGTACATTCTTGTAGTGGAACATATTTATATGTAACAGTACATTCTTGTGGTGGTATACATAGCAAAAACTCAAGCTAAGTAGGTTTTTGTTGACAGTTTCAATTGATTTTTGCAGGTTGATCAACTTGAAGTTAGGCAGGAAGCAGCAAAGGAGTTGCTTACAACTATGCTAGAAACGAAGTCTTCAATTGTAGTTAATTCGCAGAAATTTCCAGAGTATAACGCCGGATTGGCGGCGGAAGAGTTTCATTTGCTGGATGTACCTTTGTTTACTGTGATGTCGAGTTTGGAACACATTGAAAAGCTGTCTATGCCAGACTTTATAGAAATGGCAAACTCTGGCATTGGTGTTTATGTCGAAGAGTTTGCAGACCTCCTTCCAGATAACAACGAAGGTCTTTTTGGTATTAACTTACGAGAACAATTTGATAATCTGTTTGGAAGAGATTTGCGGCCTTTAAAAATTCCACAAGAAACAACTGAGCAACAAGAACCCATTGAACCGAAAGATGCAGGTGAAGTTACAGGTAAGAAACAAGAATACATACCTACAACCAGTTCAAAAAGTCATTTGGAGGTTGCATCACAAGATCCTTTGGATGTTTCATCACAAGATGTTCTGGATGTTTCATCACAAGATGTTCTGGATGTCCCCTCGCAAGACGTTTTTGAGGTTCCATCACAGGTGAATGATATGTACTAAAAATCTCATTTTGTGTAGTTAATATTACACTACAAATCACTACATACTGATATGTATATCAGTATGGTAGCACTAGAAATCACTATACCATACAATCATATACCACTACATGCTTTCAAAAATGATTAGGTGATGTAACTATGTTTTATGCAATATATATATATACATATTTTTTTATGTTGATTAAAAATGCAGGAACAGTTTAGCACAAGAAGCCAGAAACAAAAAATGGTAAAAGTGAACAAAAAGCGTGCTACAAAGCCCGAAAAGCAGCAGGTAACAACACTCACCAGACCTGTTACTCGTTCCCATCCTGCAAAGAAGGTAGATGATATATATGAGAGTGGAAGTAAGTTCTCACCATCATATAAAGGACCGAAAGCTGCAGCTGCAGAAGCACTACCACTAAACAAAAAGAGAAAGCTTAAATTGCGCAAGTATTTCCGGAAACTGACTAAATCACCATTCTATAATGACATGAACGATGAACAAAAGAGTACTCTTTCCACATATATCAATAATGCAAAAAATCTTAGGTGAGTTCTCAATTGACACTTTTATATTAATATGTACTATTAGTTTGTGTATGTACTTTTGATATACATACATATTTGTATAAAAAATACTGAGAAAGACATATCAGTATGTACTGTTACACAAAGAATACTAACCTTTACGTCGTTTATTTTCTAGCTCAATTGCTTGGAGAGTGGGAGAAGGTGGTATTTGTGTAAGTGGAACTACAGTTGATGACTTGGTGCAGAACGATTTATTAGAACAAGATCTTCTCAACTACGCACAATACAAGCTTAACACCAAATTTCAGAATGAGCAACCGATGCACGAAGTATACAGGAAATACTTGCATGTGTTGCATCTGGATCCATCCGCTTGGGTAAGTTGTTATCTTACACTGCATATTTACTACAACACATATTCAAAAATTAAAAAATTATGTAGGGGTAGGTATACTACATATCAATATTGCATAAAACAAAATTAGATATAAACTATTTCAAGTACATCCATGTTTTCAGTACAATGTCGAGTTCCCGGATAACCTCAAAGGAGCAGCACATGATTCTGTTTACAAACCAATATTGGCGATGGATGAAAGTATCAAGAAGATTCTTGTACCAATGTGCCACCACAATCTTCATTGGACGCTACTTGAGTATGACTGCGAAAAAATGGTGTTCAACCACTACAATTCTTCTAAGGCTGAATGGGGAGGTATTTGTTATCCACACGCCTGCAAAATGGCAGATTACATGTACGTACCTATCAACGTGTACTTGATGGAGAAGGACAAAGTAACAATGAAAAATGTAATAGTGAATGAATGTGAAGCACCTCAACAAGGGGGATCGCCAGACTGTCTACTGTTTGTGATGCATTTTATGAAGATGATGTCAAAAAGAAAATATGTGGGAGTGCCTTTGGGAGATGATGAAGAAGTGCAAGCGAAGATTCGTAACAAAAGGGTTCCGTTAGCATGCAAATTGCTGAAAGCATCTCCATCGGAAATCAGTTGACAGATGACATAAAAATAGTCTTACTTGCTAAAAGTAATCTGACAGTACATATCACTATTTAACTATTTTCTTTTCTTTTTATTCTTGGTTTCATTTCATTTCATGAGTTCAAGAATGTTCAAAAACATATATCTAATATGTAGTGATTTTTAATTTGAATTTGGGTTTAACTTTAATGTAGTGATATTTCAATTGTGTTACTTAAACATGATTTTGTGTTGTTGATACGAGGGGGAGCTGCCCCCTCGACCCCCGTGAAGATGGTGAATCAGCTGGAAAACCAAAAGATGTTCTAAATAATATTAGTGGAAGATGGTTAAACCACAAACCAGTACATATTTAATTGTTTTCTTGTTACAAACATCTAGTATGGTTACACTACAACCACTACATATCAGTATGTAGTGATAGATACTAACACTACAATACTGACATGTAATTTCAGTATGTAAATACTTCACTACTGCTGATAGATAATGACATTTTGATAGACTTATAATGTTTCAAAAACCAAAAGATGTTCTAAGAAACAACAAAAACAGTATTTTCAGTACACTTGTAATGTATGTACTGTAAACGAAATACTTATTAACAAAATTCAGTTGGTACTGACAAAATCAAAAAGAAAAACGGTAGAATATAACAAGGGCTAGAGGAAAGAATTGTGGAAAAGGAATCTGGCAACATCATCGATATAACATTCTGCTGCACGTTCAAGCCTGTGATAAAAGAAAAAGAGAAATCAGAACACTACTTGCTTAAAAGTACATTGTATTGTATCAAACTTACTTAATTAAGACATTAGTATGTATCTGACTGAAATACATACCTGACACAAAATCATTCTTCAAAAAGTTCATACTGTCGGATAAGATTGCATGTTGCCTTGTTGTGATGAGTCTTCAAATTACAGTTTGAACACTTGACAGATTTTCTACTAGTCTCAAATGCAGACTTAAAACGTTTCCCCTTTTTCCTGCCTGGTGGAGACCTAATTACTTCTGCTGGGAGAACGATATCATCTACGTGATACTCATCAGGCCTGTGAGAAGAAAACAATATCATATAAATGGAATGAACCACAACTACATATGAATATGTACACGGTATATTGTTCCTGAAAAACAAATATAAAAAAATGTAGTGGTATCTAACATTACATATCAGTATGTAACATCCATATGTAAGTAGGTTTATGTTGACAGTTTCCTCCAGATCTAGTAATAGCTGACAAAATGTACTGATTAAAGACACATACCTGTCGTGGTTAGGAACGGGTCTAATAGCTATTGAATATAGCTTACGAAAAGTGGTAACTTTGAAATAATCTTCAACGTAATAAAGAATCCTTCCTCCAGATCTAGTAATAGCTGCAGTAGCGTGCGAGCATGGAAAACCATAAACGCGCCATCGTTGGCAAGTACAAGTTTTTCTCTCTAGATCTACCATATGAGATCTGCATAGTACATATTCATGTGTTATTTTTCAGTACACCTAATATACACAGTACATATTTATGTTCTCACAGAAACATGGTACTTAAAAAAAGAAAGAGAAAGTAAATAACATTCAGATGATAGAGATTAGGGGTAAACGCTAACCTTGGAGAATGCACTTCATAACGATTAGCATCTGACTGGCTAACTTTCCAGGGACAGCCAATTTGGATGTGTAGTTCAAGAAAGGCTTGATACGTAGGGGTTAGCAGTTCTGGGTCCATCAAGAGACTCTCTTCACGACGTTCTGACATCATTTCCATCATACGTATCCTACACGACAAGGGGATAGCAAAGTCTGTTATACTAAAAATATACGTAGATTAACAGAACATATATGCTAATACTGTTACAAAAAGAAAACTAATATAAGCTTGTACTGTGACTAAGGAAACTGATACAAACCTGATCGAGTCAACGAACGCACACGCAGGTAATTTCTTCTCTCTGTTAATCCAGCTATTGAACGATTCAGCAACGCTAGATGAAGTGTAACCATAACTACAACCCTTGAAGAAAGCATTGGACCAATTTTCTTTTGGAATGTTGCGGCAGTAGTCAGCAACCCAAGGCCTTCCCAAATTAACCATTTCTTGAAGACCTTCCTCGTATGTTGCAGGAGAAAGAGCATATGTCGCCTTTCGGAAAGCATCAGTCACTTCCTTATACTTTTCGTCAGACTTTGTGATAGGTAAGTTTTTGTCCAAATGGAAGTAACAATATCTTTGATGAGAATCAGGGAACTCTTTGGGAATATATTTAACCAACCCTTCACCTCGGTCAGTCATAAAAGTGATTGGGAGATCATCATTCAAAGCCTCCTTCAGTTTCTTGAAAAACCATTCCCAGCTGATATTGTCTTCACCAGGTACTAAAGCAAACGCAAGCGGATAAAATCCTGCAAAAAGGAATTACTAGTTATGTTAAGCAACTAATATTGACACTACATATTGACATGCAGTTGGTTTACCTCTTTGTTGATATGTGAAAACCTGACACTACATAATAACATGTTAAGCAACTGATTGACACTACATTTTCACATGCAGTATGGTTTATCTCATACTCAGTAAGGTCAATATGTAGTATGTAGTATGGTCAATACTCATTGTCAGATAGTGAAGTAAGATCAATATGAGTGATCTAACTACCATACACTACATATCAAAAAAAAAAAAGAACCAGTTACCTTGATTACCATTAAGACATGTTGCTGCCATGAGACCTCCTTTAAAAGTTCCAGTGAGAAATGTACAGTCACAGAAAATCATGGGACGACATAGTTTATATCCCTCTATACAAGCTCCAAAGCAAACAAAAAGTCTATTGAATCTTTTTGTAGCATCATTGAAATCGAAATCAATAAATGACCCAGGGTTTGTTTCCCTAACAGCATTCACCCACCAAGCAAGATCAGTGTACGACTTAACATCATTACCAAAAATCTGTTTATGCGACAACTCAATTGCATGATATGCGTGGTGATACTGGATTTCAATGCCACCACTAACTTTAAGATAATCTATGATCTCTGCTGGTGTTATGCGAGGGTTGTGCCTGACCATCTCATGAATTAGACTGTTCATGAGTTTTTTTGTAACTCTTGGATTCTTCAACATATAACCACCGCCACAGGTGTGTCTTCCCACATATTCCTTTATCTTAAAAACATCAATAGAACTACCAATGGCAGTTGCGTGAAGCTTCCATGAACAACCTTTCACACTACATACGGTGGTGAATCTCTCAAGGTCATTCTTCTTCTTAATTACCTCATATCCAGTTCTCATGCAGTATTTTTGGCATGCTATATGTACGGCATCAACACCACCATAGAATAATTGATCTGTATCATCAAAAATCTTATCCCAACCATCTGAAAAAAACACTCTTGGGGCTTCTTTACCTTCTTTCAAATAACTATTCTTTGCACTGACAACTAAGTCTGCATTACTGTCAACTTCCATACGCCTAGACGCGCCATTTGAAATTACATCCACGTGCAAATCAAAGAAAACTGATTGCTTTGAAGAATGTAATGCAGAGATGCCCTGGAGTGTTACATCGGCAAGAATATGAACTATCGCTTGATTCTGGAAATAGTTAACCAGAATAGTCGATGGAGTCAACCAGCTCCACATATTACAGATGCAAAATTTCAAATCCTCTAAAGTTGAAAACGATGTAACCTCATATGCAAAATGATATTGCTTATGGTATACATGAGAATAGATGGAGAAGTCTGGTTTGGGACCAACGTCAGACATGTTAACCCTGTAAATGATCCAAAAATTAACTAACTCTCTGAATGGATATAAGTTATACATATTGATATGTATTGGCATCTACTGTATTGCACGATACATACTAAGAGCGCAGGCTATATGTAGTACGTATTGGTATGTAACATGTAGAATAACTAAGTCTCTGAATTCCTATACGTTATACATATTGATATGTATTTGTATGTAACATGTAGAATATATTTTACAACATATCAATATGTTTTGAGTTTCATCTTCTATAAATAGAAGAACTGCAGCTATATCAAAAAGAGAATACAAAATTACTACACGATCTATCTAACAAAACAAACCTATATCAAAAAATACAGTAAAACAAACCTATATCAGATTACAAAGAAACTAAAACAGAACAGCAGCAGAGAAAAGGTGATTATAGTAACATACATTGTTCGAATCTGAGATTAACCTAATTCGATTTTAAGATACCTAATTGAAACACACAAAAATCACAATGTAAATCGAACGGAAACTTAATTGAACAATATAAATCATCACAAAACTGAAATCATAAAAGAAAGATAACAATGTACATCATAGAAAACTATTCTGATAGAAATCGGATCAGAATAAACCTAATTATTCATCAACATTCCAAGAACAACAGCAGAGGAAGATGATTTACGAGATAAATACCTTGTTCGAATCTGATTTCGAAGCACGAATGATTTACGAGATAATAACTGTGATTTACGAGATAAAATACTGTGATGAACCAAAACGCAGGAGCAGAGAAAACCAAAGAGAAACAATCTGAGATGAAGAAAAAAGAGAAAGAAACTGAATTTGATTTGTTCGTGGAGTTGCAGAAAGGGTATTTTTGGTACTTATGAAAAACTTGTCTTGTGTGACCCGCACGTTTTGGACTAGGGAATAAATATTCTGGTCCAAAAACATGTTTTTGGACCAGCGGATAATTTTATTCTAGGAGTGGATTAGAGAGTAACCAGTACTGGGTTTCCTGGACTACCTAGTAATTCCTAGTAAGGAGAAAAATACCCCACATTCTATTCTGAATAAAATCTGGTCAACTATTTTTACAAAGGAGCCAACGAGATTTATGGGTAACTGCAATGTTTCCTTTTAGGATTATTACATGCTATAATGAGGCACCTGTTGACCAAGTTGTCCTTCACTCTAAAGGCACACAAAACGTGTGTGCTGGTGACCTACTATATATTATGTTACTTTTGGGGTTTAGAAAAATAAACTTCATTGAAGTTGGATTCTAAAATTCTATCAGAGAACGGCCTGTTAGTTTTTTTTTTCATTCATATTTTTTTTTTGAAGCATTGTCTACTAGCTATTTTTTTTTCCTTTTTTTTTTTCTTGAGACTCTATGTTTCTGTAATTATTACATTTACAAGAAAAGAAAAGAAAAGAAAAGAAAAATAAACTCGGGTAGGAAATGTACATAAACATGGAAGAATTAAGATAAGAATTGTCATTTATAAAATTTGGTGAAACATCCACCGGATGGGAAACTCTCCAACCCAAGGGATCAAAAGGAGGTAGTTTGTGGTTTAATATTTATAAAGAGCTAGAAGATTTCAACAAGAATATTAGATTCAAAATTGGGGCGGGTAAGGAAACTAGATTTTGGGAAGATTTTTGGCTACGGGATGGAAGATTATGTGATATGTTTCCTTTGGCGCATGAAGCTTCAACGACCAAAGAGTTTGTGGTGGCTACTAGTATGTATGAAGTTAGAGATTGTGGTATAAGGTGGAATTTTATGTCCAGAGAAACATACCCTCAAATCATATCAAATGAAGTTTCCAGAATATGAATACTTCTCTCTTCCATCTCCATTCAAGAAGGTATTTTGATAGTCGAATTTGGGTTTGGAAGTGAACATGGGCACTATACGGTGAAGGATGGTATAAAGGACGAAGGAGAACAAGATGAGCCAACATTTTCAATTGATGTTGTTTGGAGTCGTGAGTATCCTTGTAAAATAAATTTCTTTCTTTGGCTTCTTTCTCATGATAAGGTAATGACGACGGATAAACTTATAGGAAGGGGCATGGACATTTCAAGTGTTTGTTGTTTTTGCAAGGAAAATGATGAAACTAGCTCGCGCTTATTTTATAATTGTTGGAGGACCCGAAGAATATGGGATTACTTTGTTGAAGAATGTCAAGTTCGGCGGACTTCTGATTCAAATGTCACCAGAACGGTGAAATCTTGGAAGTTTAATTGGGGAGATGAAAGACTTAGTAGAATATGGAATAATATCCCAGTTGCAATATGATGGTGTATATGGAATGAGCGAAATGCAAGAGTCTTCGAAAGGAAAAAGAAAAATTTGGTAAGCCTTGTTAGAAATGTTAAACTCCAAGCATTCTTTTGTGCGGAGTCGAACACAATGATGTTAGGTCTAACGGCGAATACGGTGATAGCACTTTGGGACTCTTTATTCCGTCCATCGTGATCTTGGTTTGTTTTTGTTTTGGGTTGTCGAATCCCTTTTCGGCTCCCTTTTCTTATTGCTCTTGATTGTTTTGGGTTGAGGTACCCCTCTTAAGTACCTCCTTTTCAATGAATTTCCTCTTTGATCGACCAATTTTTTTTTTCATTTATCAGGAATAGGACCATGAGAGATATTGGAAATTAATAATGTTTAGTGTCTCATTTAAATGGTTTTATTGTGACATTTATTCTTCCTTTAAAGAGTAAATTAATTTCGTTTTTTAATGTCAAAAACCATTTTTTGTTGAATTGGTTAATGATGCTAATTATCAACTTATTAATGCATTTCATTTAATCTTATTTAATTCTTTGACTATTATAAATCAGATTTTGATGAAAAGAATTGTGAGAGTAGTTGAAAAAAATTTAGTAAGAGAGTTTTTCTTTTATGTTTTGGTGTTAAAAAGAACTTGGAGAGTTGTTGAAATCCTTTTTTTTGTGAGAGAGTTTTCTTTTATGACTTGGGTTATCAAAAAGAAAAGATTTTTAGAGAAAGAAAAATAAGTGTGTGAACATCTCTTATTTTTCTAAATGAGTTTCTGAGCAAGAATGAAGTGTAGAAGTTTCACATCCTCTCACCGTGCAAGACCGATTGTGTAAGAGATTAATCTCGGCTGTTTTATCCTGGGGACGACGCGCCATTGAAGAACTGCTTTCACAATCTTGGACAGAGCCGCGAAACGTCTTAAAGATAGCGACCTAGTCCGCGGCCTAGCCATAACGTTGTTTGTTTCGTGTTTGATTTTATTTGTTGTGCAGACATAATTCGGCAATTGTTCCAACAATTTTAAGACGTTTTATTCTGCCATGGATATCAAAAAGAAAACAATTGCTTAAACGCGATAAGTATCATGTTTTATTTTTATTTTATAGAATTATAATCTGTATAATTTTTCTTTGAAAATTGAAATTGATGCTTGAAATTTTAGGTAACCTAATACCTAGAGTTAAATTTTATGTCTGATTTTGATGGACTAGGTTTGTAACATGGTTAAATATTTTTTCTTTGTGAACAGTTGACATAGACAAATATTGTTGATGTTAAACGATTGTTTTTAACATGTTCTAGAGTCTTATTTTTATCTCCTACAAGAAATTGAATTGGATCTTGAAATTTTAAGCGGGTGTACTAGACATCATGAGAATCATCCATGTAAAATTTCAGAATTTTTGGAGTCTGGAAAGTATTTTTAAAGTATTTTAGAAAACTACATAACGTATCTGAAAAATTCCGACGAGCAGAAAATTAATCCTTATTAAATCCGCTTTTCCTAATCTTTGTGTAGAAAATTTGAATCAGTGTATTACACGAAACTTGTAGATCAAGAACTTATCTTAAAACCCATTTTCAAGTTTTCAATTTGGGTTTTTATTTTAAGAGATGTGGTGATTTCAAATCGTTGTATATGTTTGTCCAAAATAGTAGACGTGATACTTGAGATTAGAAATGTAAGAAACTATATTAAAAATCATGTTTTGATTTTATACTTCATACTCTTGTTTTGGTAATGAAAAATAATACCATTGATAGCAATCAAACTAATGCACCCCATATGTTTGATAATATGCTTAATAGAAAGTTATAAGTATATGTATGATGTTATAATTCTATAACTTTGTATCTTTGTTTGACAACTAAGAGAAACTTGGAGTACTATATTAGTTGATTTTCAAGTAATTATGTGAGTGCATATACCTTAATTATTTTTTGGTTTGAAATGCTCATATGTGAATGATTGTGACAGGTGAAAATTCACTTACTTGAGCAAATTTTTATTTTCCAATGAAATAAAATTGCGGGAGTTTAATCAATGAGTGGAGCAACATTTTTGCTGATTTCTATGTTGGTGTGCAAGGAATGGACAATGGTTTATAACCAATTGTGCTTTAAAAGCAATTGAGGTATGTTTGAAGAACTATTTGTAGTTATTGTAGTGATCAAATAATGACATTCTAAATTGAATAAATTGATTGTTCAATCTTAGAATAAATTTTAGGGAAAAAAGATATTGAGAATTATTGTGTATGACAATAAACATGTGACTCATATAAGTTTGGAACTAATGAGATGGAATTATATACAAACCCAAAACCGAAATAATTAGAAACTTAGTCAAAACTAATGTGAATATCAACTCTCACCAAGAAATGAACACAATATTGATTATAAATTTATTTGCTATTCTTGAACGGCATTGCAAGGATATAAAATATTATTAACAACGATTTTCAAGCTAAGTTAATGTGAATTGTGGATACAGTGAGAGGTTGGTATATATTGGTGTTTTACACCATGTTTGTTTTGATAGGTTATGGTTCAAAATTTGAACCAAATCGTTTGAAAGAAAGTGGTGTTGAGATATACTCACATCACTAGGATTTTCGGTATTGGAACGATCTCAAAGTTTACTTTGGGTAGAACAATCTTGTTAAAGATGTTCATACATCCGAAATGAGAAAGAATTCTAGTTTCCTCCTATCTTGTTATTAACAAGATTGAGATTAGAAATTTGTTGAATTTGATCATTGCACTACTACAAATGATAGGTTATGGATAAAATGTGTGATATAATATTAGAATTTAATCATAACATGAATTGAATTTTGAATAATTGAAATATGAGTTTTTGTCATGCTTTTAAGAATTCAATGAGTTAGTGATAAATATGAGCATGTTATATTTTCTTATGAACTTGGTGAATTTTGAGTAACATGTATGTAATAATCTTACCTAACTCATAAAAGCATGTACATTTTCAAATCTTACACAACTTACAATGATATCAGATGAAATAAAATATTTGAGAATTTTATAAAGATGCTTCGAGTAACTTGTCCTGATATCAAATATGATTTTGAGTAGTGAATATTAAGCAATGTTGCTTTCAAGAAAATTGTGTGAATTTTTCTCTATATTGTGCAAAACGTTTTGGTTTTAGATCATTGGTTTATTAGTTTTTCACAATTTTGGGATCTTCGGATATTTTTTTGAAATTCTTGTTTGAGTCAAAAATAGTGGGGGTTCCATATCCTATGCTTTAACACATTTGATTTAAATTAGAGGAACTAGAAAAATGAAGGTTACAAGTAATTCACTAAGAATGAACCTAGACTAGCATATATAGTGAGACTAACTTTTACTCATGAATATTTTGTTGCTTATAATTTGAAAGATAACTTCTTATAGAGAGTAACTTTGTTCTTCAAACTATTAAATCTTTGGCAAAAAGTTTTTATGAGCCTATTGTTTTTAGACAAGCAAACAGAAAATTGTTGACTCTTACATTCATGTCGCCAAATAACTTACATGCTTGTTTTGTTGATGTTGTTTCTACAATGTATGATTTGTTATAGTGATAAGTAGAAATATATACTTTTGTGTAAGTTAAGGATGAGAATCTATGTAAACCAAGCATGGAAAACTGTGTAGTTTCTACAATAAAAGAAATCATATAAGTTAGATAAGTTATCCTTTATATTCTGAAAAACAACTTTAAAACAATTTATAAAATAAAAATTGTTTACTTGATTCATTCAAATGATTTCCGAATTGATGAAAGTGAAATGCACAATACTTTTTGTTTTGTATGCATAAGTGATTTTTTGAATTTTTATTCTAACTTATAGGATGAAAATGAAATTGAGAACATGCTTAGTTTGCTATTTGACATGAAAGACTTGAGTGAAGATGGTGTATATTTTTGAAATGAATTTTTTCTTTCTTTGGATCATTTTCATTTCAATGAAAATAGAATTTTTAAAAGAGACAGAAATATATATAGTCTGACTGTAAACAAGTTTTCACTCATTTGGTTTAGTACTGCTAATGTAGCTCAGTATGCTTCTTTGCTACGTGATTGACTATATATTGCTTCCATAGTGGGGGTTTAATATTCAGATTTTCCAATCCTAGTATGGAAAATTGGTAAAATATTGAGAAGGTTATGAGGTGTTTCAAACACATCATACGCCTAGAAATACACTATCTAAATGGTTACCGCAATCCTATAAGGATGTTGCGAAGCTGATTGGACATCCTTTCAGTTGAATCCTTTAAGGTATGGAACGATTCGATCCTCTAATAGATAGAGGAACAAACATATTAATCCAATGTTATAGTACCGCGGCTATTGCATGAATTGAGAACATAATGACAACTACAAGAGTTGATTTTATGAGAATATGGATTATATAGTGTCTGAAAAGAGTTTTCATTATTCCTTTGACGAAAGGATTAATAAGAAGATGTGAATACATCTTAGGGATGAGGTTGATTCCCATTGATATTGAGTCATCTGTGATGGATACCCAACCTAGAAATAGGTTCAAAGGGACTAGACGAAGTCATAGGTGATATGGAGATGCGAGAATCATGCTTTTGAAGAATTCATCCCACGGCATGATATCCTGAAGGGAGTAGAGATTGAGTTTAATTTTTATATTTTAATTTTTAAACTCTTAATGATGTTTATATCTCTATTTAGAGTGGGGTACTTTCAGGAGTACTCTTGATAAACTCATCTATGTGAATGTGAATGTGTGGCCGCTTTCTATGAGAATATGGGTAGTTCTCTAGATCATTCATTAAACTGGGATACAAGCACAAGGCCGTAATGTGATGGCTTTAGACTTTACACTAGTATAGTCGTGTGTGTTAAGCAATCTTTTTATATCCTAGAGTTCAAGACTTACGTTCTCTCTATGGTCAGATTTTAAGATATCCTATTGACACTACGTAAAGGTTCAAGTCGCAAGACACCTTTGCTTATGCAGAACTCTGTACATTCTTGCTCAATATTTTGAAAAATATAAGTGGGGGATTGTTCGGGTTATATGTTTTAAAAACATTATTAATTTCCAATAAATTAGTGTCTCATTTAAATGGTTTTATTGTGACATTTATTCTTCCTTAAAAGAATAAATTAATTTCATTTTTAATGTCAAAAACCGTTTTTTGTTGTATTGGTTAATGATGCTAATTAACAACTTATTAATGTATTTAATTTAATCTTATTTAATTCTTTGACTATTATAAATCATATTTTGATGAAAAGAATTGTGAGAGTAGTTGAAACATTTTTAGTGACAGAGTTTTTCTTTTATGTTTTGGTGTTAAAAAGAACTTGGAGAGTTGTTGAAATCCTTTTTGTTGTGAGAGAGTTTTCTTTTATGACTTGGGTTATCAAAAAGAAAAGATTTTTAGAGAAAGAAAAATAAGTGTGTGAACATATCTTATTTTTTTAAATGAGTTTCTGAGCAAGAATGAAGTGTAGAAGTTTCACATCCTCTCACCGTGCAAGAGCGATTGTGTAAGAGATTATTCTCGGCTGTTTTATCTTGGGGACGGCGCGCCATTGAAGAACTGCTTGCACAATCTTGGACAGAGCCGCGAAACTTCTTAAAAATAGCGACCTAGTCCGCGACTCAGCCAAAACGTTGTTTGTTTCGTGTT
The DNA here is from genome assembly GCF_003573695.1 of Papaver somniferum. Taxonomy (NCBI): domain Eukaryota; kingdom Viridiplantae; phylum Streptophyta; class Magnoliopsida; order Ranunculales; family Papaveraceae; genus Papaver; species Papaver somniferum. The sequence continues at coordinate 117,264,785 of NC_039367.1, forward strand.
TGATTTTATTTGTTGTGCATGCATAATTCGGCAATTATTCCAATAAGAGACACATGGAGGTGGTAGTGGTGGAAAACTGGAAACGAACACGCGTATGATCAAGAAGTCGCACAGAGATGAGGTTTTTAATTTCATATGATGAAGTTCCAAAGAGAAGAAAACAGAATGATGAACAAGTCATATTCATTAAGGAATTACTCAGATGGATATAAAGATAAATGGGTCAATTTTGAAAGAGGGGATGAGGCATGGCATCCATGAAGGAAGAATTTTAGATTGTTGACCTATAAGTTCTAGCTAGAGTTGTCATATAGCGGATACCCATACCTTGATTCCCCATGAATATGTATGTAGAAAATCAATCATCTAAATTTTGATCCTGTTACTACTAGCAATGCAAGGAAAACAATTTCATAAATAAATGAAGCGAGTTTTTATTATCCTGCTAATCTTGAATAGACTTGGAACAGTTGTGTCGTACATATGTAGTAGTTCCTGTATATAGTTCCTAAGTACACATTTGACATTTACACCTAAAAGATTTAGTCCTAGAATGGATCGATATATATATATATATATATATATATATATATATGAATTAATATCATCGGATTTATGTTTGTACAGATAGAAGGAATGGATCAGCCATAATACCATTTTAAGGACCACCGAGTTTTCTAGCTAACTCTTCACATGGACTGTTGAAGATCCCTTTCTCATCATGTCATAAAGTGTTCATCCACCACTAAAGAAAGAAGAAGAGAAAATATGAGATTCTTAGTCTTTTGTCTTTCTCTATCAAACGCTTTTCCATTTCAATGCATCAGTAGTAGAACCCAACCTTGAATTCTTTACCTAGAGGGTCTCAATCTTGTAGGTCATTTAACCCATTATTTACTTACCGGAATCTTGTGTGGCCCGGTACAAATACACATATATTCTAGAGAATGTTCATGCAGTTGCACCACAGCCCATACAGATCAACTTTGTGATCTCTCCAATCATCGTCCCTACCTGTTAGAATCTCTCGCTTATCTTCTATTGCAATTGCAAACAATTCCAAAATGTGTCCATTTCGAGCTAAGCCTGACCAGATGGTTGGAACAGCAAGATAACAATGGCAAGTGGCAAAAATTGTTTGTAAATTTTGTACGTTGACATTACCTGGATGGAAATGGCCCATCCTTTACATGTAGTAGTGATTAGTAAGTTTTCCCTGGATAAATACAATAAAGTTTGGACCCTGTTCAATGTGATGTTTTTCTATGAGTTCCAATAAAATTGAGTACATTTTTTATTTTTCTAGTAGTTAGAATAATGTAAACATGATTTTTGAAATGATCACCAAATGACACAAAAACATGATAAGGTCTTGTTTGTTACTCCATCTTACTTTTTAGGCTTGTTTCCTTATTGTTCTAAAAAGTAGGCTTGTTTTCTTATTTTTGGAAAATTAAATGTTGTTAGTTTACTAATTTACTCATGGAGAGACCACTTCTTTTTTTTTTTTTTTTTTTTTT